>NC_057934.1:22140935-22514685 GCF_018555375.3 Anguilla rostrata
TTGGGCGTATGTATTCCTGTAGGGTGGGGGAAGGGGGTTGCACAAACAGAGAGCAATTTCTGCTATCTGTTTTATGCATCAGTCTGTGCTGTCAGGTAAAAACTCTTGTCACATATTCAGGGCACTACAGTTGGTCACCATGGGTCCTCTGTGAGAATTTATCTGTATTGTTTTCTTAACACAACAATTCTGTTATCTTAAAACTTATTAGATAGGGTTGTGGTTTACTAGGAAGAGGGGGAACTTCCCTGTGGCAGGATTATCAAATATTTCTCAACAGAAACTGGGTGGGGAGTAGCCTGGTCTTTTAGCGGAAATTTGATGACATGGTGCTGCATTCCTGAAACATGCTGGGACATTAACAGGCACAATCCACTAACTTTCATCAGAGGTTATGCAAAGAAGCTGGCAGGCTCTCCTCCTGTTGCTTGGCATCCGACACCAGTCCTGAGGCCCTGAGGGAACAAAATGAGGAAATGTGATGATGTATTGAAAGTAGTGCGCAGTCATTCTGAGTTACGTTGGTTACCCTCCTTGTGTAGGCAGGAGCATTTTTTATAGGTTCCTGTCAGGACCTCAGCATGAACAATCATCATGCTATTGCAAACACCTTAAGAGACGACTCAACGGAAGTTGAGATAAAAAATTCACTGTGCAACGATGACAGGTTAAAAATGCCTTCAGTCATATCTAATCTTCTCCTCTGATAGAGGAAACCTGGTGAAAACAGAGTGGACTACCTCCTCTCTTAAATCTGTCTGTATGTATATACATTTTTTAATGCAGGCTGCCATTAATTTGAATTTATAACTGAATCAAAATAATACAATGAACATGGCATGGGCAAAAGTTTGGGCACCCTCTCTGTACTGAACATCATCTCCTTTGGCAGATCTATTACAGTTTCCCAACATTTCCTGTAGTCAGCTACGTAAATCTTTTTATTCTTGCTTTTGGAGCTATTTCTCACTTTTCTTTGTTGGTGTATTCTCTGAAATATTCTTAAATGGCTTTGCAAGCACTGCATGTCTGAGGTCTCCCCACAAGTTTTCAACAAAAGTCTGGCATTGTGATGTCCATTCCAAAACTTGCATCTTTATTTCCTGTAAATTCCTCATTGTTGATTTTGAGATACATGTACATGAGACGCTAGGGATCATTGGGTTACGGAAAAAAGAAGTTGGAGCTTCCTGGGGGGTAAGGGGGTGGTACTGGAGTTCCTAGTTTCATTTACCTTAACTTGTTAAGCCTCACGGACCTGAAAATGAAAACAATCCCATAAAATCAAAGATCCACTGTCATATATGGTATATATGCTGTAGGAATGATGTCCTTTTAAATGTGAGCATCCTTGTTCTGATGCCAATCCTAGTGCTGGTGTGCTTTTGCTTGTTCAAAGTACAGCATTGGAACTTTCAGTGAGCAGGTGGCCACACAGGGCAGTTTGGACCCTGACGATTTCACCTGTCTATAATTCAATCAATTGAAATGTCCTCTTTCTGATGTAATTGTATGTCTTAAAGCACTTTACAGATAAGTAAACATTAGTTGATCAGATGTGAATTAATTTAAAGGTTTACTTCCCCAATTAAATAGACTACTACCTAATTAATCTAATGTAAGAAAATGTGTGTATATATATCCATACACTATCTATACCCTGGGCAGGGTCACGGGGGGTGCTGGAGCCTGCATTGCATGCATTGGGCGAGAGGCAGGAATACACCCTGGACAGTTCGCCAATCTATCGCAGGGCACATACACCATTCACTCACAATTCGCTCACACACTCATACCTATTGGCAACTTAGAGCCTTCAATCGGCCTACCTGCATGTCTTTGGACTGTGGGAGGAAATCGGAGCACCCGGAGGAGGAAATACACGCGGACACGGGAAGACAGGGCCAGGCCGGTTTCGATCCGAGGACCTTCTTGCTTATATATATGTACATGAAATGTGCTCATACCATATTATATCCCCTAATGGGGTTGTGGCAAGTGAGTGCCACCCCTCCTGCCCTCCAACAGACTCACTTGAGACAACGTTTTGGGTTTTTAGCACTGCATGCTCTTTTATTAATCCAACGGCTTCTCTTGGCCACAACGTAACACAGATCTTTTTGTTTTTCGGTAATTCTGTGCAGTTCCGTCTTCTCTCTGGCATTCGCCCCCGAAGACTCCCGGTCTCCGCTTTTAAAAACCCCAGGCTCACTTTTGAAAACAATCAGAGGCAATCAGCGCAATTAAACAATTGATAATTATCGGCGCTGATTACCTCCACCTGACAGTTGTGACGAAGGATCCAAGAGCCGCTCCTCTCACTCACTCTCTCTTTGCAGCCGACGCTCAAACCACGCCCACTCCACCACAGGGGTATTCTGGAAAACATGCAAATTTGAGCCACCCATACTATGTGGAATGTTCAGTTATTTAAAGAAGGCCTGGTCAGACGTCCGGTGCCGTGGAAACAAACAACTTTAACTTGTATAATTTCCAATAGGAATTATACAAGTTCTGAAGAATGTGAAGGAAAATAAATACACACAAGCAAAACAAAGAGAAACTATTTGTGGAATGCTTTTTCAGTCAAACTGGCCTGGACAGAATGCTGATACTGCTTTGTAAGCTTACCATAAAAAAAAACCTGAAAGAGCACCTGTTGCATCACACCACCAAAGCTTTCAAAAATCCCGCAACACAGTCGGCAGGGTTATTTTGAAGCATTACTTGCTGGAGTATAAATCACTGATACCTGTGGAGCTGAACGTACATCCAGGTAAGCAGAATTGACCTCTATCCTATGTTCACTTAGCAGTAAAAGGAAAACAAACACGTTTCAGACCTATTGTATATTGTTACATATGTGTACATATGTGAGTTTACGAAGGAGAACAGTTTACGAAGGAGTTTGTGTACAAATGTGTTGACCTACATTTGGTAAAGATGAATAAGTATCTGTTTGCTTTAGTACAGGTAGAGGTGGTGTGTCAAGTTTATGAGAAGCTACACTTACACTAGATGTGTGTGAACAAGAGTAAAATGTTGCATTGAGAACACAGTATCAATATTTGTGGCTTTGATGCTGAGCAGAGTCAAGATCTAAAACATCCCTGACATTTAAACAATTTGGAGCACTTTGTTGAATGTTTAATTGTAGTCTCAGAATGTTTAATTCCCAAGGAATTAAAATGCTTATTGTGTGTATATAATCTTGCAGTAAGGTGTGCGCATGAATATGTATTTATTGTGGCTCATGAGCCCAAACAACTGGCCATTAAAAAAGACTGTAAAATCAATCAGGTGTTGGCTGAGACAGTACAATAAGGCAGAGCAAGGGCATGAGCTGTGTGTGTCTAAGTGAAAGGACGGGAGCCTTTGTGTCACACCGTCCTCCCGGTTTCTCGCAGGCGGGTAACAGTGGGGCATTGCATGTGCGGCTGTTCCGACCCTTCCCTTTGTTCTGTTGTTCTTGTCTTTGGTTCTGCGATAACCATGTATAGTAAAACCGTGACCCTGACCCAGGCTGATTCCAGCAGGAGGGTTGTTCTTCCCTGCCCATTTTTGAGTTTAATTGAAAAATAATGCCGATATGTTGTATTGTTTTTATGAGCAGGAACCATCTCATGACTTAAACCTTTATGACCTGTGCTGCTGTGGAGCAGTATACAATTGGCTGTAGCATAACCCAAGGAGGGAGGGCTGTTTGGTGGCATACTCCTTGTCATTTTCAGGAAACCTGTTTGTTTTTGGTCTCCCTTTAGCACCCGAAGCTTCAAAATGCCAAACACCCAGAGGAACTATGGTATGTGTGGAACCCTCAGGAGCAAATGGATTTCACTTCACTGCCTGGAAGCATATTGAATTTTCACTGCTTAAGCATCACAAAAAATCCTGTCGGGTAGCCCAGTATAATTCACCTTGGAATGGCAGAAATGTTCCTGGCATTTTCATGATTATTGGAGTCACACATATACACACATACTCACACACATGTGCTCACACAATCACACACACACAAACACGCACATAAACAGGACATTGTCAACATTGTTTTCTTTTATTCCTGTAAATGGTAACTGAGAGTCAGGTTTCCATGGTTATCTTGTTTTTCTAGTGCGATCAGGCAGTGTGTTCTACAAACTTGTGGAAGGGGTTCAAGAAGTGCGGGCGGGATGCCTGCTCAAATCCCCTCCCTCCAAGAAATTCAAGTCTCTGGTGCGTTGCTGCAGGCTGCTTATAAATGTATAATTCTTTGATTATATTCTTGAAGTTAGATTAATATCTTTAATTAAATTATATATATACAGTATAGTACACGTGCTATTTTTGGAGAGTTTCCTAAACATTGGTCCTAAAATTTAATCTGAATAGTGAGAAACCCACCAAATGAGTGTAAAACCCTGAAGGATTTTTCACCTTTTTGTTGAAAAATGTCATTTTCTTGTACTAGTCAATATCCCCCACATGAATATCATAGTAAATTATATGACTATATCATGTATTATGGTCCAGGGGCTTCATTTATACAAATGTTCTTAGATTTATACTTGAACTTAGTCTTAAGATAATTTCCAACGGTGTGCTTACATTCGATTCATAAAAGATACTGAGCATAAGAAACCTTGCAGGTTCTAAAAAGCCCATTTGTAACTTACGCACATGTGATCTATAAATCTCAAATTAACTTTAAATTGACTGCACCTGAACGTGCCTTACAATCAGTGATTTCCCCTTATATAATGCTAGCACAAATGAGGGTTTAGTCAGGAATAACCATGGACCAAAAGAGAAAAGCAAACTTTTTGGACAATCATCATGCGCAAAAAAGTCATTCCGGTCTCTGAAAACTGTCTCCCTTCTAAAAGCTTGGTTTTCAATGTCTTCCAATAACGCAAGAACAGCCATGGTTACTTTTCTTTTATTTGACACACTATTTATAGAACATCGCACCGTGTTTTTAATTCAAAACACCTTGCGTCTGGCAATTAATTCCTCACACCTTTAATTGATAATTCCTATGAAATTGTTCATAAAGCTAATGCAAAGTTCACCACAGGCTTGGACGCATATGCAACCCAAACTGCAATACCCCTACATAACCAGCAGGAAAATCACTTACATCAAGTCTAGACTTTGCGTAGAGATAAGATAATTTCCACATCAAAGTATGGTTTTATAAATAACTACTTATACATGGTTTTCTGCGTAAGTCATACTTAAGATCAAAATTGATCGTAAGTCCATTCTATAAATGAGGCCCCAGGTACGTCAGTTTAACTGAGATGAAAGAGATACTCAATTTGTTCAGGGATTACCCATAAATGAATACCCATGGAAATACCCATGATGCACTGGTGGCCTCTGTTGAGTGACTGTTCTCATAGTTGCCATTCTAGTTATCTGGCTCCTACGAAACCTTTAGGAATCTATACTTTGATGTTGAGATTGAGTTTTGTGACTGCCAACAATGAAGTCCTTATTTTTCATTCTTTGACATTCTTCCAGAGGTCATGGAAGCGGCGTTTCTTTGTCCTGTTCAGAATTAATGAGAAAGAACATGCCCTCAAGTACTTCACGAGTAGTGACGACAGGGACAAACCCCTTGGCGGCATAGAAATATCTCAGTATGTACTGTATGCTCTTCTCACAGTTAACACCCAACATGTAATGTGATGCCAACATTTATTCTAATTCAAAAAAATGTTAGAGTGAGGGTTGATTAGCAGCACTTTCTCGTGTTTTCTGATACACCACACTCTGCAAACTCATAGAGTAGATTTTTTAAATGAATTCTATATTGTTATAATTATTTCACTGTGATGTGTTTACATTAGAGCATTGTTGTGAGAACACTGGTTATTCACTGTTCCCAGTGGAGTATGAAATACTCCCACTAAAGAAATAGTTAGAGCAGTACAGTGTAGTAATCCAGCTGAGTCATTATGGATATGCAAAGCCTGTTAAACTAGGTTGTTGTGATCTCCCTATATTGTTCACATGGTTGTGTGTACAAATGTACTTAAGTTGTTGAAAGTGTGTATATACGGGTGTGTGTGGCTGTGTATAAATGGTGCATATCTGAGTCTGTGCGTCTGTTAAAATTATATGTACAAGAGCACTGTGTGTTTGGCAGTGTTGAAACTGTGCGTGTCAGAGTGTACCCGGCACTGAAGTCCCTACAGTTAGCTTTGTATGTACATGGCAGGATCTCAATGATATTCTCCAGCCCTCAAAGTAACAGCAAGTGGACCTGGATCCACAAAACCTTCAAATGCAACCCCGACTCTGTGCTCTTCATCCGGACTAGCAGAAGAGACTACTTCCTCATTGATGAGAACAAGTGAGAGACTTTTGAGAGATTAGAAAAGAGATGCATGTCTGCAAGGCGCATGCTTGTGGATATTTACAATGCTCTACGAAGACTTATTTTTTCTCTGTTTGGCTCTGTGCTCCACAATTTTAGATTTGTAATCAAACAATACATATGTAATTATGATGCCCTGAAATGGGCATGTCGGGGTGTAAGAAAAGGAAGTGCTGTAATTTCTACATGGTGACACCAAGATGTATAAAAATACTCTTAAATAAAAGCTGAGAATCTGCACTTTAACCATGTGTGGATTTGATTAAAAATATAAAAGAGTACAGAGCCAAATCAAGAAAAATGTCATTGTCCCAAACATCATGGAGGGCATTGTATATATTGTATATAGGTGTATTACATACATTGTAATGTATTGTTGTATCCCATGCATGGGTTTATGTTGTGAAATGGCTATGCCCTGCGTGGGCTGACAAGCTCATGGTGTGATACAGGTTTTCCATTATGTGTTTGCAATGCCATGCTTGTCAGTCCCATCTTCTTTAAAAAAACCCTTTTGAGGGACTGAAAAACAGCACTGGGGTTTTCAAAATGTTTAACATACTTTTCATGGTGTTGTTCTAATAAATTAATCTGATACTAGATGTATGTATCTTAAAAAGCAGCCTATGAAATTTAATTGTTTCTATTTTTCTAGCGGTAATCCATGCCTTCTTTCCACATAATATTTTGTTTATTTTTGCAAGATGCTTCCCACTATGGTTTACGGGTTTTCACTAATATGGCTGCATTGTATTGATCAAACCCTGATGCAGTATGCTCTTTTTTGTAGCGATAATGTGGAAGGTTGGTTCCAGGATATATCCAAAATCCTTTTGAGTCGCACAGAGTCAAAACTCAATTCAGAGGTACCAAACTTCCTATTTTATTTCTGCTAAGTGTGAATAATTACCTGTGCAATGTTTGAATGGCTTTGTTTACTCCATTAAATCCATTCTTTTTTACTCTTGGAATATCTCCATTGTCCTGTGATATTTAATGTCACATTTATTTCTCATCAACTGAAGATGCTGACCCAACTAACAGCTAAGCCCATGGTGGCAGATGGTTCCAGCCAGGTACATTTTAATCTTTTTTATTTGTATTTGATGCTATTCAAAAAGTTCATTTTTATGTGTTTTTAATGTATATTTAGCAGCTCCAACACTAATTATGAGTTACTGAAAAAGCAGAGGAAATATCTATTGAAAAAATATTTCAGATAAATAAACCGGAGTTAAATTTAAGGTGATAGTAAAGTTCTATGGACTTTGAATATGTGCAGAGTGTGTGTTGATGAAGCCTCTATGACTTAGCAATGAAAAACATTGTGACCGTGTGGCGATGTCTGAAGCAGGGATCTGAGCTGTGTCATTGGTTGAAGCAAGGGTCTGAGCTCTGTTATGGGGGAAAGGAAGGTTCCGGCAGAAGCTTCTCTGACCCAGTTCATCCTTTGAATGTTTCCCACAATGCACCACAGAACTGCATAGAAGATAAGGTATGATTACTGTCGCTGGGTTGTTTACAGGTACATTTGAGAGGAACTGATATACCATTTCCAGTATATTTTTTGACCTGGTGATCATTTGGATTACTAGTTTGTAGGATGAAATTGCATGATAAAATGTATCTATGTGTCTGTGCCTGTATTTGTGTGTGTGTGTGTGTGTGTGATAGAGAGAGAGAGAGAGAGAGAGAGAGACTGAACCACATTTTATGTTAAGCATGATACTGCAAAAGAAACCAATCGGATGGTGTTTCTGTTTCTTAGGGCCAGGAGAAATCCCGCCCCATCTCAGACCCTTTGTTGGACTTGTCCCGTGTCAAGATATCTCAAGATACCCCCCTGCATTTTGGTTCAGATACCGTAAGGGTTATAACTGTTTCCAATGTCAGCGAGATGACAGCATTGGCTAAATTTACAAAAAAAAATACTGTTTCTGCTGAATATAAAACAACTAAGCATGCTTATGTCCCCCAGTGTGTTATATCTACTGTAAGTAATGTGTAAAAAAATAGAGGAACTTAGATAGTATGGCTTTGCACAAAATAATATCCCAATTTCAATGCAGCTAGAAATATAAAACTAGCCCCTGCAACAAGTTTGCAACTTTGAGCTAATAAGACACCTTTATAAGACATAGTAAATTATTTATAGTAATTCATAAATAATTTACTATGCAGGATGTCTAATTGGTTAATGATTGGTTTTTGTCAATTTCCGCTTGAAAATAAAATGAGTTATGCAGCTGAGTAGCTGATGTACAAATGGGTCTCATGTCCATTCTGGTCTTTCCAGGCCGTCAGCGAAGAATTCAGCTCTAGTCATGAGATTAACCTGGCTTTAGAATTGGGGGCGTGTGACTAAAACTGGCACTGCAGTGCGAGCCTCATGTCATCACATTTATAAACATTGCTTACAGAAGTGATGGATGATGCAGATGTCAGTAAAGTGGATTTGTACCAATGACTTTCACAAACAACCACTCCACAGATCAATCGACTGCCAAGCCTCGTAAATAGGCACTGCAATTGCAATGGAGTCAGGGCCATAGTTAATTCATTGCAGCCATCCTGTGGTAGATTTCCACTTGGTAAATACAATATATTAATGTTAATAGTGGAAGTCAATTAAAGATCCTGTATTGTAAACATAAAAAGTATCAAAGATCATGTATGTCACCACATCTTCTGGATTGACATCAATTATTAATTTCATATACAATATTTTGTTTTTAGAAGTATAAATCACAGTCTCATTTTAATATCACATTAACCTCTGATGCATGACAAATGAATTCAAAATACATTTGGCTCACAGGAGAATATTTGCAGTCTATTGCCTTATACAGTAATCTGAAACTGTTTTTTTTTTTTTTTTCTCAGGGCAATGATAAATTCCATCCCATATCAGACAATGTGTATGAAGAATACAAGTTCAATCTCAGGAGGTGCTCTTCAGTGGTAAGTCTTAATGCTTTATGAAAAATGTAAAAGCTCAGGTCTTATGAATACTCCCACCTCCCCGACCATGTTTATATATACATTTAAGATTATGGTGATTTCTGTATGGTGATCACAAATAAATGTGGAACGTGGCTGATGTGGCCGCCATGGCTTAGGGGTGAAATGCACTGTAATTGTATGGAGCTTTCCAGCTGGGTGGTGGCAGGGTTCTGAGCTATCTGGTTGCTGGAAGCAGGGCTATGATCTGTCTCGTTGGTGGATGCAGGACTCCAGCAGCAGTGACCAGAGTACATCTGAACCATTTGGAACAAACTCCCCAGAGCCAATCTATGATACACCAAGGAACCTCCTTAAACGTTGGAGTCAGGTACTACAGTACAGAGAAAATTGAATTTTACAACTGTGAACAATTATCTCAGGGTAAAGTTATGATGCCATGGGAAGCTTCAAGCTCAATTACAGACCCACAGTTTGAATCCTTTAGTTTTAGTCACTCACGGCTGATAGGATGAGAATTGATAGGATGGACACTGATAGAATGAGCACTGAGCACTGATAGGATGAGCACTGACAGGATGAGCACTGAGCACTGATAGGATGAGCACTGATTGGATGGGCACTGATTGGATGGCACTGTTTGGATGGCAGATAGATGAGCACTGATAGGATGAGATGATAGGATGAGCACTGATAGGATGAGCACTGACAGGATGAGCACTGAGCACTGATAGGATGAGCACTGATTGGATGAGCACTGATTGGATGGGCACTGATTGGATGGGCACTGATAGGATGAGCACTGATAGGATGAGCACTGATAGGATGAGCACTAATAGGATGAGCACTGACAGGATGAGCACTGAGCACTGATAGGATGAGCACTGATTGGATGGGCACTGATAGGATGAGCACTGATAGGATGAGCACTAATAGGATGAGCACTGACAGGATGAGCACTGATAGGATGAGCACTGATAGGATGAGCACTGATAGGATGAGCACTGACAGGATGAGCACTGAGCACTGATAGGATGAGCACTGAGCACTGATAGGATGAGCACTGATAGGATGAGCACTAATAGGATGAGCACTGACAGGATGAGCACTGATAGGATGAGCACTGATAGGATGAGCACTGACAGGATGAGCACTGAGCACTGATAGGATGAGCACTGAGCACTGATAGGATGGGCACTGATAAGATGGGCACTGATAGGATGAGCACTAATAGGATGAGCACTGAGTACTGATAGGATGGGCACTGATAGGATGAGCACTGAGCACTGATAGGATGAGCACTAATAGGATGAGCACTGAGTACTGATAAGATGGGCACTAATAGGATGAGCACTGAGCACTGATAGGATGGGCACTGATAAGATGGGGACTGTTTGGATGAGCACTGAGCACTGATAGGATGGGCACTGATGGGGACTGAAAGAGCACTTATTGGATGCTCAAAGTGTAGGCGTGTAGGCTCAGTTACCATATTTACCACATTGTGCCCCACAGGTAGACTCTGTTCTATTCTCAAGAATGCAGTTTCTCACTCCCACAGACATGCACGCACATACAACCTTCCCATAAAAGGGGATTAATTGTTCCTTTTGACGGACTGTGACAGTTGCGTGCCAGCCAGTCGTTTTATTTCCTTAAATTGCTTCACTTCTTTGTGTTTTGACTGTGTCCACTCGTGTGTTTAGGATAGCACTGACATTGAGGATGAAAACCAGAATGAGGAAGAGGCCACCAGCTTCTACATGAAAATGGATGCACTGTAAGTTGGAAAAAAGATCATTTGTGCTTATCATGTCATAAATCTGTCAAAACTATTTATTCTCTTTGGAAAGAGTTGTTCAGTGATTGATTGTACAGTTACTTTAGAGAGGAGAGAGTAAGACTCACCTCAATGGCCAAATGCTGTGATTAAAATTGGTTGGTTGATCACAGAACATTATGTCTCCACCCATTTTGGGAGTCCTGAAACTTCACTAATACTACTAAGTGCAATCAACAAGAGCAGGGACAAGAGCAGGCAAACATGCATTCCAGTCTCAGTGACATTAACACTGCAGTAATGTTGACATCTACACTTTGTTTGTGATGGTAACAGCTATGAAGTTTTGAACATGGGCCAGGAGGGAAGCGAGGAGATTCCAGCTGCAAATTCTTGTCCAGAGTAAGTTTCCTGAGTTTCTCTCCTCCTGAATGAATTCACGTAATATTTACACTTGGGTATCTAACGCCCACATTCATTCAATACTATCTGGAAGTTGCAGCTGGTAGCTGGAGATTCTAGTAAAATATAGTGGTGCAGAGCATCAATTTCTATAGTATCACAAACGGCCAGTTGTTCCATGTATGGTTTAGCTTCAATGATAGGGAGACTGAACTTTAAGTGTTAAGAACATTTGGTGGGTTTTTCACATCTGTTAGTAAACCAGCAAATGTAAATTCCAGGACCAAGCACTGTCGCCCTCCAGGACCAGGGTTGAGTAGCTCTGGTAAAAGGAATGTGGAATATTTTGAGATTATGGCTTTTTTTAACCACAGAGAACAAATGACAACACACATTGTCATTGGTGGTTCATTACATTACAGGCATTTGGCAGACGCTCTTATCCAGAGCGACGTACAACAAAGTGTATAACCATAACCAGGAACAAGTATGACGAAACCCCTAGAGAGAAGTACCGGTCCAAGTACAGGGAACAACCGCATAGTTCAACTTGGACCCTGATGGTTAAACTGATTAACATTTAACAACGAGAACGGCAACAACGCAATCTATGGAAAAATAAAAATAAATAAAAATACAAGTAGTCGTTAAGACAGGCGCATCAACTAAGTCACCTATGAAACAGCTGCCTAGTTACAACCCTAAGTTTAGTCATTTACAGGGGGGAAGGGAGGGATGGGGAGAGGTGCAGCCTGAAGAGGTGGGTCTTCAGTCGTCGTTTGAAACGGGTCACAGTCTCAGCTGTTCTGACCTCCACATGGAGGTCATTCCACCATCGTGGGGCCAGAACAGACAGGAGACGTGTTCTGGAAGTGCAGGTGCGAAGAGGGGGAGGTGCTAGGCGTCCTGAGGTAGCAGAACGGAGGGATCTGGCTGGCATGTAGGGTTTTAATATCTTGTGAAGGTATGCTGGGGCTGATCCCTTGACTGCCTGGTATGCTAGGACCAATGTTTTGAATTTGATGCGAGCTATAACAGGCAGCCAGTGGAGGGTAGTGAGCAGGGGAGTTACGTGGGAGTGTCTGGGGAGGTTGAAGACCAGACGAGCCGCAGCATTCTGAATGAGCTGCAGGGGTCTGGTGGCAGATGCCGGTAGTCCAGCCAGAAGAGAGTTGCAGTAGTCCAGGCGGGATAGAACCATTGCTTGGACCAGGAGCTGGGTTGAGTAGGTGGTGAGAAAGGGGCGGATTCTGCGGATGTTGTATAGGAAAAATCTGCATGCCCGGGTTACTGCTGCAATGTTGTTGGAGAGGGACAGCCTGTTGTCCATCATCACTCCGAGATTCATTTGGTTCATTTACTTATTAATTTCATAGCCATGGCCATGATCCATTTTATTTTATAAAAACACTCACTTTATAAAATGTATGAACAGTAATTAATCTATTTGGACTGAAAAGGCACTGGTAACTCTATGCTGTGTAAAATAGTGTGGAATGGTTGTGCATAAAGGTCAGAGATAACATTGACACATGTTTAGGCTGTTGAATGAGCTTATAAATGCTTATTGTTACTGGGCTGACCTTTCAATGCAGAGGAAACAACCTCGAAGAACAACACAATGGTTGGCATGGTTGCAATTGTTATTGCATGAACATTTTGGGGACATAAATGGGGACAGATATAGCAGCCAGTTTGTCTGAGTACCTGTTTTACAGGTGTGGGCGTCACATTCCAATCACTGGTGTCACATGAGGTCATGCCACCCTTTCATTATTTGATAACTTGAAAGGGGAATGTCTGTGCAGGTTCATATATATTCCGTCCATGTTTACCACATCAGGCCCAATTTTTCTCATTTAGATTACATTTTGCTGATTCATATGCACACAACATGTGAAGGGTGTGGAGGATCTGTGTCACTAGCGCTTAAAAAAAAAAACTTTTTTAAAACTGTTTTTGAACATCTATAATGATATCTGGATAACATCTACAGAGCATAGCAGGCGCTTAACCAATGTAACCTGAGATAAGAAGACTCCACTTTGGAGTGTAGCAGGTTTTTTTTTTTTTTTAACAAACAGAGCTTCATATACCCCCTGAATATTCTGCACCCACTTCTGAGCTTCTATCTGACTGTGCACCCTCCTGTAATATTTTTCTATATTCAAAGAGTGAGTATTCCTTTCTCTTGCCCAATGCATGCTGGGATAGGCTCCAACCTCCCACAACCCTGTCCAGAACAAGCGGGTATAGATAATGGATGGATGGATAGAGTGAGTAAAGCAGAGAAAATAATACTGCCACACAAAGGCAAAAGGCAATAATTTAAATCTGGTCAAAAATAAGTTGCTTTCAGTGACATTAAAGACATCCTTTATTGCATGGACTAATATCATATCACGACTGTTTTGTTTTTGTTTTTTTGTAGAAAATAGGGGGGTCGATTTACAGTGGCTACAAAGTCCTAGAGAAGCCAAAGCAAACCACCGTACTGTAGTTACTGTATTCTGCCTTTGTTTCACCCCGCTCAAGTGCAGTTACTGTAGCCTACTCTGCCTTTGTTTAGCAACGTTTTAACATGAAGTTACCACCTTGGCATGCTTCAAAATGACTGTATTTTTCATTGGTATTATCTACTGTTAGTGCTGAAGCACACTCAGACCCAGCTCCAGATAATTAACAAGGTCTAGCTAAAATTGTTATTATTATAGCCTGGCTCCAATTTCATTAGAATGGCTGAATATTCTTTGAGGAAAATTAATCTTATATCATTATCCAAATAAGGATGTATATCAGAATTATCATTATGTTGCTTTTAATTGTGATCAGCAACTGAAGTGAAAGATAAAATGGCAGTTACTGCACTTTTCTTCGGTATGACCCAAATATTTTGGTGTGTCATGCAAAGACAGAACACCATAACTTCCAAATAAGGGTGAAAGGTCAATTTAGAGGTCAGGATAAATATGTAGGAAAAAATGCCACATAGAAAGCAAGCAAACTCCCCCATCTCCAATGATCTGCATACAGCTCATTTTACTGGACTAGATAAAAACTTTTAAGTAATTTTTCTTTGTTCTACACACTGGGAAGTTACTGTCTTTGGTCTTTGTAGGGCAGAATAGATGGAAAAGGCATCACAGTACAGTGCCATGGCTGGGGAATGAAACCCCACCCACACGGGGGGATTGACGTATGGCTTGAGAGTGAGCTGCCTTATGGGCGGCTCCACATTTATTGCGGCCTATGCGCGGTTTTATTGGTTGAACTGATACAGACACAAATACCACACACTCCAACAATGTATCTTAGCCGAGAGCATACACTTCGAATGGAATGTGATGGAGGTTAATAAATAAAATGCTCTGTTAATATGTGGTGTCCTTCAATGCCCGGTTTCCATGCTGTGTTGTCAAAGCAGAGACTGACCTATGCCTTGCTTATCACATGCTTACGAACATGTTAGGCAAAACTGAAACTGTTGCGCGAAGCCACGAGTATGAGGAAGCATGTCGACATTAAATTTTAAAAGAAGTACAAATTTTTAAATCTCACATGGGGGATTTTCTTTATTCAGCTTGTGTCACAGTGCAGATGCATACTGCACACCCCCCTTTGTGAACTGATGTTAAACGCCTCTGTTCGTTTCCGTTGTTCCTGTTTTTCTGGAAAGCGTCTTTGTGATGGTGTCTCAGTAGAAACTGCTGCTCAGTTGAATTTGGAAAGAGTTTACATCCCTCCTCTGTTTCTCTCTGTCTGCAGGGAGAAGCCTCAGCTCCCAGTTCCCCCAGCGGAGAGGACCAAGGTCTCCCCAGCGCACATGCTGTTAAACTGGGCAAAGAACAAGTCTTTCCCCTCCAACAGGTTGGAACCACAGAATCACAGTTGCAAGTAATTAATCCATTTGCACCTACCTCCCAGGGAGCAGGGTGGATTTTTCAGAATGGAGAACAGTATTGTAGGATAATAGAATGATAACGCTATGTGACAATAATGTGCGGGGTAATACTGTATCTTGGGGTAGTACTATTGGGTAACTAGCGTATAATATCATAGGGTAGTGCTATAGGATTGTAAGTGTCGTTCATTAGTACATTTCGATTGTTTTGCATACACATTTGGCAATTCAAAGAGTTACTGCGGTTGCACCGTGTAACAAAGAACTGAAACCTGCATTAAATATTTCTTTGAAATACTTTAACTATTTAAACTCTGGAAAGATGACTGCAGATTACTGACTGGTAGAGACTGGTATTTATAGCACAACATTTGTGAATGCCGTCTCTGCCAAATTACTGACTGATTTACAAAGGCATTTATGCAAATCAAGGAATCGCGCAACTACACCCAAATAGCCTAGATAGCTGACAAACACAATAGGTCACGTTTTTAGCTGCAGCTGCATGATCAGCCTCCGTAATGTATTTTCTTAGCGAGGGTTGCGCCCATTTATATTCGTTTACAGTTGAGTCCGCTTCTCCTCTCAGCTCTTCAGCACAATTATTCAGTAACTCAAAAACAGGTGAAGTTGTCTCCGAACGTATAAATTTAATGAAAGGTTGGTTCTTCACACACTCATTGGTCATTCGCTAACATTTATTGGAAACTAGTCTGTCACTTGTACATGGCCTTCGTTTTTATTATGCGCACAAATAATGCTAAGCAACACAACTAATGACTAACAAAAAGGTCCACAAACGACACTTGTCAGAATGATTGGCAGGAAATGAATCTCTTCAATATTTCTTGGAACAACTACCTCAGTCCTTAGAATCTGACAATTTCAAATGAGTTGTTTCCATTAAAGTAACATTGGTGTTTAAATATTTATCTACAATTAAACAGTCTGCTTAAATTATAGTACAGAGGGGAGGTCATCTTTGTTGCCAAGCAAGTCCAGTAAGCTATTGCAGTGCCAAACAATCTTTCTTTTCCACTCTCTTGCAAGCTTAACATTATTATTGGTGTCTTCCTCTTGTAACTATGACAGCTGCCATGGTCGCTGACAAGTGTACACAATGCATGGCATTTAAATAGACTGTGCCAACAGGTTTCAGGTTATCATTTTGAATATCTGAATTGGAGGTGCATTGCACCCCATTTGCACAAAGATGAATAAATCTGGCGCTGACATTATGTACATATTTGGCCCAAGTCTGGAAGAACCATACCCATACCTAGTTCATGCTAAACACAATCATGTTAATAATACTCCCACATGCCATTTCATACCAGCAGTGACCGGGACACAGCAGATGTCAGAGAGATCACCGTGAACCAAAACGACCTGAAGACTCACCTGACTCTAGTCGAGGTCAACGGGAAACCCTGGTATGTACATGAACTTGTCAGCATCCAGCAGAACTGGAAAACCAAGGTCACTGCCTGTGTCAGTTCCCTGTAGAACCTCAAAACAAGGGTCACTCTCATCTTTTATGAGTGTCGGTGTCACAAGTGTGTGTTAGCTTCCCAGTTTCAGTCAATGAATAAATAAAATCGTTCTCAAAGAAATTGTAATACTGAAGTTATATAATCGCATTATATAACCGGGACATCCGTTAAAATAAATAATATTTTGCAAATATTTTCACTGCGACATGTTTTTGCCAAAATACTTCATTATGTATTATGTCAAAAAATGAAAATACTATCTTCATTTAATAAAATGTAACCAAATATCCAACAAGAGCGTACTTAAGAAACTGCAGCAGTTCTGTACATAAAGAGGTGGTAGAAAATGGCCTCAGTGACAGCGACAAATTTAAGCGAGATGGAATGAGGAGTGGAGGGGGAGCAGTCCAGGACCCTGTGCAGCAAAACACACTATCCTTGTTTGGAGATAGTGCAGAGGCACTTTACTACACTATCAATCATGTCCGGTGGTCACATGGTTGGCATAAACGAGGTTCCAGAACAGTATGCCCTGCACATGCCACAAAGCCTTTACTGCAAGGACCCAAAGCGGATGGCCCTATAAATGAGCCAGGGGGTGTAGGAGAATACAGAATTACAGAATTCTCTAATCCCGCCCACCCCCGATATTCTGTTGCCCGCAGCATCTCTAATTGGCCGGCTCTGCCTGAGACGAAGTGTCTGTTCCGCAAGGGAGATCAAATCCTGGCCATCAACGACCTGCGCATCGAGAGCATGGAAGAGGTGCAGACCTACCTGAACAAAGTGCTTAAAGACCAGGTACAAGCACACACATGCTCACAATCAACTCACTGCTCACACCCAACTGTCTGTACTCACACACTACACTCAATAATACTTTCAAATACACACTTTTTGTGACTGACTCACAAACATATGCACGCACACACACACATGGAAACACACACATGCACACGCACACACACTTTCTGTAACGCACTCACAAATGTATATGCCCACACACATGCACACACACACGGAAACACGCACACACACACACACACACACACATTCAGTGACTCACAAACGTATATGCACACACTCGCACACACACACGAAACACGCACACACATGCACACTTTCTGTAACTCACTCACAAATGTATATGCACACACACATGCACACACATACATTCAAACACACTCATGCACACACGCACGCACACACCCACACAGGTTCTCTTTAATGAGTGTTGTATAGAGCATATGTGTATGTAAATGGTGTTTGGCTTTCTCCCACAGGTGAAACTGACAGTGCTGAGGCAACCAGGGTCAGAGGCCTCCCTCCCCAGTCGCTGGGGCACCGAGTCAACTGTTGAGTGACCCGTCTGGGCGCTGCACAGGGGCAGAGTGCTTGGAGGGGGGTCATTCCTGTCCTGCCCATGTGATCTCTCACCTAAAGGTCACCGCACTTCCTCTGTCATGAGTGCTGAATATTGGTAGCGGACAGAAAGCTAGCGGTCACCACACCCTTGTTTTCCCTAACGAAAATATGAAGGAGATGTCCAGTTTTTTACAGGCGATCTGCTTCTATGTGAAAAGTCTGGATGGGCATCACACCACCAAGACACACCTGGACTCTGATACAAAGGGCTGAAGCCAAGAGCTCCATTCATGAAATGATCGGACAGTAGTCCTATGGTGTGTGGGTTTTTATTGGGAGTGCAGTCATAAAAATACTGTGTGCAGATAATCCTTATTTTTTCAATCTTTATTCAATCAGATTTTCTCACTGAGATAAGATCATTCTTTTATAGGAGAAAATTGGTCCAGTAGTGATCTGTGCATTGTTTTTTTATGGTCCACACTATACCATGTATATTCTTATAGCTGTTTCATAGGCGGTTATATAGAAAGCTTGTTGCCAGCTGGATATTTAATATCTATACCAGCATGCTTGAAGAATTAAAAATATTTTGAAATATAAATAAATCTGGTCAGGGCCTGAACTGTAAGATTCTCTTCTGCAATGTGCCTGATCACCACTAGGTGTCCTCAAAATTCTGTGTTCGTTGTGAAAGTCAAACAGCACAGTTAAAAGCTCCGTCAATTCGTGCAGTTATCCTTTACTTTCCATTTGGGAGGTTTTGCTGGGTAAATATTTAAAAATGTAACCCAATTAATATTTGTGATCAAGCTTTGATGTGCTATTGAGATCTAAAATATTCCATTGGATGGATTGAATTTTTTTATTATTTTAGTTTTGGTGACTGGTCAGCAAAGTTTCAAAATTCTATCACATGGTAAATTATTATTATTATTATTATTATTGTTATTATTATTATTATTATTATTATTATTATTATTATTATTATTATTATTATTATTATTATTTTGAATACACAACATATTTAATAAACTCAGATTACATCTTTTTCTTAGACATTCAGCCAGGATTTCAAAACGTTTGCTGGATTGTTTCATGTGACAAGAATCAACTTTCAGCTGTTTTAAGGGACATTAAATATATATTAAATACATATGATGCAGTGTTAAAGCAATACTTTCCGAGAGTTTCTTGCACTTCAGGCTTCTGAAAACTTGACAGTGACACTTAGAGGTGCGTCAGAAATTATTTTTAAAAATAATTCAGGCTTAAGAAAATCTGTAAATCCATAGCTTAGCTACAAACCATGCAAATATTTTACATCCAGATAAAGGAGTGGAGGTGTGTAGTCTTGGTGGAAAGACTGAAAAGGTACATGTTATGTTATGTCATCTGAAAGAACGTTCATCTTCACTGCTGGTTATGACAGTGACTGCAGTCTTCCTGAAACTGTTCTTTCAATTGATAGGGGTTAGCTACCTCATGCTTTCCGTCAACGGTATGATATAAATGCCTAGAGATATCCATCTGTAAGAGATCTCTCTAATCGACTTGTATCTTTATGAATATTGGAAAAATGATGTCCTCATTTTGTCGCCAAATTAATTCAGTTAAATCAACTTAAGTCTTAATGAGAAGACAGTGGTTACTGTAAGACTAATAAAATGCAAATTGCTCTACAAACCCATTTATCTTCAACAGACATCACTGAATTTATACTTATATACTCTACTTATAATGTGATTGCATGAATGTGCACATTTCTATTTGACTGTTTAATTAAAAGAAAGTAAATAAGCTTTTGTGACTACAGTTTTACCTCTGTGATGGTGTTGCCAAGAGTAATATTTGTCTTCATTGAAGGGAGGCTAGGCAAAATGAAACGCAGTAGCCTAAAATTGCAAGACTGCCCGTAGAACAAATTAAAATGACCCCAATACAGTCAATAATCAAGTGGTCATAAATAAACTATGATAATAGTCTACACCCATTTGGTAAGAACTATAACTCTACATAAACTGAACATTTTCTGTTCACGGAATGTTGAGAATAAGTCTGAACTAAAGTCAGAAGCCACACAAATGCAGTTAAACATCTGCAGAACCCATTAGTGTTTAAGACCAAAATCAAGCTGAGATTGGTAGAATAAAGAACTGGATCTTGTCATTTTATGTTTTATCATTGTTGTTAAAAGGGCTAAACATTAGGTCATCCAATAACATTTGATGTCACATTTATTAGGTTAATCACATACAGCGCAGAGATAAAGTATTTAGACAGTAACACAATTTCATTGGATTTGAAATAAAATAATACAAATTTTAATGGGGTGGAGACTACCAGCTTTAATATGAGGGCATTTACATCCACATTGAGGGGTCCATGTAGGAATTACAGCCCATTTTTAAACATTGTCTCCTCATTTGAAATAAATCAATGAAATATAAGACACTGTACTGCAGCCATCTTCAGTTCATTTTGGCACTGAATAACTTATTGGTTGCTTTAGCAGTATGTTGGGCTCATTGTCCTGCTGCAGAGTATAAGGTTATCCAATGAGCTTTGAGGCATTTGGTTGGATCTGAACAGATAAGAGTGAGCCAGTTCCAGGAGCAGTCATACATGCACAATGCTTTGGTTCATGAGCAGCTTCTTTCTTTCTCCACACTTTCCTCTTTCCATGACTTTGGTAAAGCCCAGTGAACATTTTTGTGATGAAAAGTTGAAAAAAAAGTTGAAAGTTAACCCCCCCCCCCCCCACACACACACACACACACACACACTTTGATGTGGTTATAGCCTCCACTATCCAAGGAAGGCTTTACAGTAGATTTTAGAACATGGCTGCAGGGATTTGCTTACATTGAGACATTCCAAGAGCATTATTGAGGTTGGTCACTGATGCTAGGTGTAATGATGATTTGTCCATTAGGCAGCCAGATAGTGAAGTGTGATTCATCACTCTGGAGAATGCGTTTCCACTGCACCAGTCCAATGGGAGTGTGCTTTACACCACTCCAGCCAATGCGTGCCATTGCGCATGAATAACTTGTGCTTGCGTACAGCTGCTCGGCTATGGAAACTCATTTCATGAGGCTCTTGTGCTGTTCTTGTGGTGACATTGGGCCTCATTCAGCAACCGTTCTTAATTAAGAAGAATTTTCTTCTTAAAATCCACTTACGCAGTTTTCACGAAGATTCGGACATTCACCAATGTTTTCTTACTTGGGATTTGTTCTTGGGTAAGAACAGAATCTACGCACACTCAAGAGCACACTTACGCACATTTGAGTGCTGACATGTTTGTGCAAAATAATTGGTTATTGTGTTTTCTTCAATTCTACAGTTGTATAATATTATAGGATTTAAATTACAATAATATTTTTATCATTTATAATATTTTTTAATAATTATTTTCATTATTTTACAAAGCATTAAGGTGCCAGGTTCCGCCTCAGGGGGTGGTTGTCTCAGTGGGAATTCATCTGTAAATAAATGATAAAAATCAAACCATTGCAGTGACCTTTTATTTTTGGGGGTTTCAATTATGCAATGTTTGTTCTATACTACAAAAGCAAATGTTTAAATTTTGAATACAAACTAAGCACTTAGGTAACACTTATTTAAACACATGGACATGTTGAAGAAGAGAACACTTATTCAGGGTCGTCACTAAGGGGGTGACACCAAAATGACTGGCAATACATTTTTTGTGCAGTGTTTTGTGCAGCGACGGGTTTACTCCGATGCAGTTTACTGCCGGTTGATTTAATTAGCGGTATTAATATAACGAGAAGCGCTTTGTCGTTTGAATGCATAACACGCAATTCCTTGCGCCCACGCCCACCAGCATTTTTTTTTTTTTTTTTTTTTTATTCTCAGATTTGACATCAAACCATTTTTTTACTTCATCAGTTGTGCGCCCTTCTACGGATACAGCGTTCACTGAACGAGTAATAGCATCCCATGCATCTTTTTTGGGTTATTTTATATCCACTGCTGACTACTAAATATGACAGGTCGTTTGCTGTTCACTTCCCACAGCAATATCTCCATTTCAGTACTACTGACGTTTTACGTTTGGAGTCCGGTGATCCACCGTCTTTAGATTTTCGTTCGGGCACTATTGACTTCGTTCGTTCTCAACTTTTCTTTTCGATTTCTGTGTGTGCACATGGCCCTGCAGTCTCATGCCCTTTTATGGGGAATGGCGGGGCGTTTACCTATGCTAATTAGGAACAACTGGCACGCGCTTTACATTTACGAGGACAATGGGATTCATCATTTTAAGAACACGTGCGAACAATTCTGCGGTTTAAGAACAAGTCGTGAATCTGACGTAGACTTTTCTTAGGATCTTTCTTAAGAACAAACTTAGGAAAAAACTTAGGAAGATATTGGTGAATGAGGCCCATTGTTTCCAGAAGTAGTTTGTAACTCTGTAGTGAGTGTTGCAACCCAGGACAGATTTTTCAATGTGCTACACACTTCAGCACTCTGCAATCCCATTCTGTGAGTTTGTGTGGCCTACCGCTTCGCAGCAGAGCGGTTGTTGCTCCTGTGCATTTCCTCTTCACTATAACAGCACTTACAGTTGACTCGGGCAGCTCTAGCAGAGAATTGACAAACTGAAGTGTTGGAAAGATGGCATCCTATGACAGTGCCACATTGCAAGCGCCTGAGCTCTTCAGTGCGACCCATTCTTCTGCCAATGTATGTCATTGAAGATTGCATGGCTATATGCTTTATTTTATGCACCTGTTAGAAATGGGCATGACTGAAATAGCTGAAACTACTAATTGGAAGGGGTGTCCACATACTTTTGTAAATGTAGTGTATATTGGGATCAACCTAGTCCATTTGAGAAAACATAGCTTGAGCTAGATTTCCACCCCTCCAAATGTTTAGATTACAGCTTTTTCTCACTGAAAGGTTAATACTCGTCTCATCAGTCCATCTCACTGTTCCAGAACTCTAACCTGGCCGTTCTGTTCTCGAGGCTTACCAGTGGTTTGTATCTTGCAATGAACCCTCTGAGGTTATGCTGGGGTAGTTTGTCACTTTATAGTACTCTTGACATCCATGCCTACATCCCAGAGAGTGGTCTTCATCTGTTCCACAACTAAAGGGTTTTTTTTCCCCCCACAACTGACAGTATTATTTGGTCCACTACAGTAGTTTTCCGTGGTCTAACATTTTGTTATTGCTGAGCTCATTTGCCTGTTATTGCTTCCCAGTAAAGTAACAAAACATAGATTTTTACACACTCAATGTTTTGGCTGTCTCTCAATTTCTTCAGATTTTTCCCCAACCCATTTTAAGAAATTTCTTGTACTTGTGCTCGTCTATTCCTACCACTAAACTGTACTGAATGCTTAGTTTACCTAAAAGCTAGACAGTATCTAACATTGTATCAGGCCGGGCCTTGAATACCCCCAGTGTTTCTGCATCCACTACATGTCCAGGCAAGCTATTCTACACATTGACCACTCTCTGTGTGAAAAAATATTTCCTATTTCCCCCTCGTTCTGCTAACCGAACTCAACTTGAATAATTTCCTATAGTTCACTTTGTTAATCCCTATAATAAATTTAAAAGCCTCAATCAAATCTCCCCTAAGTCTCATTTTACTAAGCTTGAAAAGTCCAAGCATCTCAAGCCTTTCCTCATAACACTTATCTTTCATACCCGGAATCAATCTGGTTGCCCGTCTTTGGACCTTTTCCAGCGCCTCTATATCTTTCTTGTAGTACGGTCCCCAGAACTGCACACAATACTCTAAGTGTGGTCTGACAAGGGTATTGTATAGGGTAAGTATGATCTCCTTAGATTTATATGCCATACTCCTGGCTATGTATCCCAGCATCCTGTTGGCTATTTTTTATTTTTTTTCACTGCTACAGCACATTGACCAGACCCTGATAGGCTTTGATCAACTATTACTCCCAAGTCTTTTTCTACATGTGCGCATTCTAATTTTGTACCACCCATAAAGTAATCCTGCCCTATGTTTTTATTCCCCACATGTAGAACTTTACATTTAGTTATATTGAATTTCATTTTCCAGGTTTCTGCCCATTTCTGGATTCTGTTTAAATCTTCTTGGATTACTTTAGTAGAAATGCTGCCACTTCAGGATTTGTGCAAATGTTCGCAAAAACAAAGACGTGCATATCTGGAAGCATGGACAAGTCAGCACGCCTCAAAAATATTCCCATTTGCGGGAGAAAGCCATGCGTGAAATTGGTGTTCCACTTCAGCCACTCCTGACATTCATGTTTTCACTTCAGATTTTTAGACGTTAGCTGAAACACACTTCCAATTTTAAAATCATAACGAGGGCTGAATAGATTTTTTTTAAAAGCACAGCTGCGGGAATATTCTGCAAAGTAGCACTAACCTAAGGGCTTGAAAAAGGGGTGCGCAACTCCGGTCCTAAAGGGCTGGTCTGTGTGCTAGCTTTTGTTCCAACCAATTGCCTTACATTTAGTTTTCTGACAGCTCCATAAACTACGCTGGTTCACTCCTGTACTTGAGCACAGTAAAATCTACAGGATTCACTTGCAGTCTGCAACCGGTTGATTATACAACAGTCAGATTGAGCTAATTAAATAAGAACAGAAGTTGGTACAAAATCGGGAAATGGAGCGGCCGTTGTACACTCCTGTTTTAATGTGAACGGTGATTCTAAACAGCATAAATGTACACTGATTCTAGAATCAGAGCTGGCATCACTTAAGAATCAGTTCACAGTGCATTGGATTTAACTTTATCTGAAACATGGACAGCTACACATGTACTGCTCAGGTTACATGCGTACTCGCACACTCACTGTTTAAACATAGGAGCATTGTACTGAGGGAGTCAACCATTGGCCTTTTTCACTCAAACCTGAATGGCACTTAACATGTGCTTTCCCATAGTCCTCATGCACTAGTATACAGGGCTTCTGGGATCTCTGAAGCACAAAAATAAAGTGAGGAAAATTAATGAGCAGCATGAGTAATTATTTATTTTCATTTAAAATTGAAATGTACCATTCATAAACAGGGAATGCAGCATAATACCAGTAGGAAAATACTGCTGAAATGCTCCAATACCCTTCTCACAGAAGACAACATTTTACAGGACAACATTAATGTAACATTATTATTTAAAAGCAGCAGGTTGGGCCTCATGTTCATACAAAGGATCCAAGGTCAAATGGCAAACCATATGCCCAGCAAAACATGACCACAGTTCATAATCCCATAACTATAATCATCACCATCATCGTCATTACACTATCCACCTGAGCCACCTGCTCTCTAAGCTCCTCCTCCTGTGTGACCAGGCTGTGGCTGTGTTCCTGAATCGATTCTGGGGGGAGGGGAGGGGGCATTAACAGGATTCCTGGGTGAGAGGAATCACGGCAGTTCACTCCTCCGGCCAGGCCGGCTCAGTTAGCCGCACTGCCGCTAGCGCTCTCCGCGCGCCACTCGCTGAAGAACGTCTCCATGGCCTTGCGGCTGGCACAGCTGCCCACGTTGACTGTGGGGACGATCTTGAGAGGCCGCAGCCACTGGACAAAGCGCTTCATCTCCGAGTAGCTGCTGTGCTCGCTGTAGGGGATGCCTGAGACGGGAAGGAGAAAGGGAAGCACACCCAAGTGAGGAGCAAGCGAGATTTATGGAATCCCATACTGGGTGGAGCTACAATGAGCTACCAGTCAATGACTTGAGCCAAACAAAAAGGTTTCTCTCACAGCAAAACGGCAGTTGGCTTAAATTGTGGATTTTATATAAGCAGCCCCAACCATTGTGGCCTTCCACAGCTAGCTTTGTGAACCCAGCCCTGGTCAGCATGAGGCAGGGTCAGGGGGATTCCCACAGCTTAAACCACAGACCAGGAGCACTTCCGAAAGCACAAGCACATTCACAATAAAACATCTCAAATATCACTGCACAATAGGGCTGTCAAATGTCCCAAAAAATTGCAAAAATACAAATTGTATATTTATATAGAATTAAATGGCAACATCAACCAGTTTGCCATGATTTTTACATGTGGTAGTCTCTTGGGGCTCAGCAGTTTATGTGCGTGTGGATGAGAGGGGAGAAAAACGGGCTGTTTAGATGCAGGCACCTCCAGCTCAGCTTTATATCCACTGTATGCAGAAGGCATGCAATGCTGCATGATTATTCTAGTTGTCATGCGATATCTAAGCTCCAATTTGCACATTCTGCATAATACTGTGTCCTGTTGAATCTTCCCATGAGGTGCATGGAATTCAAACGCTTTCCTGACTCAACTGTAAAAAGGAAAGAATCGTATTGACTGCAATTTTTGCACAGTTTTCAGTCATGATTCTGCTTTAATGTTGGTTGGTTGCTATGCAAAGAAACAGAAATTTATCAGGGAAATGGAACTGCGAGAAGGGTCACGTTCATCTGGTCAAAAAAATGAAAGCTTGCTACTGAAAATATGCTGTGGTGATTTACACTTTTGAATGTCTTTTGCGCATTCAAAATAAGCCAATTTTGAATTATGTTTAATATGTGAAATTTGTTCCAACAGCACTACTCGACAATACATGAAAACGCGATGCCAATGATCCAGTCCCCTTACTTATGTAAGCAACACACCTTCCCTGATATTGGAGGGCTTAATTCATTCTATGGGTGTCTCGTACCCATCTGAGCTAAATGTGTTTATACACACATAAGTGTCCAAATGCTATGGTTACCAGCTGATAACTTCATTGTGTGAAACTAATCTGACATGCTTCAAGACTCAATTTCCCCACAAGGCTCTACATGTCCAGCAACAGATTCAACATGACTCAGAGGTGAAACTGGGCATGATCAAACTCAGGAAATAGGGAACAATCCAAAAACTACCAGAAAAAGAATTGAGGAAAAAGAAAAGAGAACCAGGCCTTGCCCTTAATGAAACCAGCAGTAGAGTGAACACTGAATAGGCAAATTTCCTATATGTGCCAAAGCAAAATGGGTGCTTATTTCAGGATGCAGATGGAAGAAAACTACATTATAACAGGGCTACCCAAACCTGTTCCTGGAGATTTACAGTCCTGTAGGTTTTCACTCCAACCCTAACACAGCCCACCTCATTCAACAGCTAGAGATCCCGATGACATGCTAATTAGTAGAACCAGGAGTGCCAAATTAGGGTTAAAATGAAAACCCACAGGACGGTAGATCACCAGGAACAGGGTCGGACAGCCCTGGGTTAAAAGGACCGATAAAGGTGAGCTCATAAATGAGCAGGTAAAATGAGAAGCGTTTCCCTGGCTAAGGCGCAGACGGTTGAGCCAGCTGCTGACGCCGGAGTAACAGAACCCGCCCTCTCAGCACCGCGCGCCGCCCTGTTTTGCCGGACAAGGATCTCACGCTACAGATCTTTGCTGATTCTGCGGCACCGGGGCTAAATTTGGTTCCCATTAAAATATTCAGCAATTTTTCCCCTCGTTCATTCATTTTTACAGGAAGTCCATTGTCGAGTCGCGGGGAAAGTGGCAGAACACAATACGTGCTTTTTGCAAAAGGTCTGAAGTGTCAGAGGGAAAAACTGCTTGGCACGAGGAAACCAACGGCTCTCCAGGCAACAGGGGGGCTGCGATCAGACACCGCGCCGTGTGCGCCGGGCACTTATTCCTCAGGGTTTCGCTTCAGTTCATTAATCCTCCAATAAACTCTGAAATTTGATACTGAAAGCTCTGCACGCTGTGCAGGATGCACAGTAACGGTGTGGTGCAGTATGTTGGATCTTCACTGGATCGGTTCAAATAGAACTGATCCAGTGAAGATGGCTCAAGGACACAGCGTCTGAGCTAGACCTAGGATTCAAACCTATAACCTTGCGGTCCGGCGTCTGATCTCTGGAGATCATCACAGACCTTCTGAATTATGCCACTAATCACTACAGACAAAAAGAAGTCCAGCACTATCAAGCTAGTCATCTAAAATCTAAAATTTCTCAATAGCCATCCAGTTATCATAGACTCTCATATAGCCCAACATATCATAAACACTAATATTCCACAAGATGCTAATAGTTCCCCCCAGTACCATAAATTACAGGTCTCAAAATCCAGTCCTGGGGGGCTGCTGCTGTTTTTTTCCCATTGTTTCTCAGCAGCCATTGCTTGTGCTGTTGCTTGTCTGAAGAATCCACACAACTTGTTCTCAAGACTAAGAGGCCGCTGATTTACAGGAAACCACATGTACCTGCAGATACCGCAACATTCAGGCCATGGGTTTGACAGCCCTGTCACAGATGCTCATATATGCTCAGATCTCCACATACCATAGATACTGACGTTTCCTCGGATCTCCGGCTGAATGTCCTCCACAGCTTCGGTCTGGTTGGAGTATGTCCAGCCCGTTGGCTTGAAGGCGAGGACGTGGTCATACTTTGCTGAGAATTTGCTCAAGTGAGCCTCCAAATTCTGATGGTGAAATGAACAGCAAGAAGTGAAATAGTAAGAGGTGAAAGAAGGTAAGGTTTATAAAAAAAAAATTTTTTAAAAACAGAACACAGAAATAAGGCCCCAGGACTAGGCCTCACTGCTGATGAAAGTGATTTTCGGGAGGAAAAAAAAGAAGGGTAAAGAACAAATAAGACAAATACAAGCTATCTGCAAACCATAGTTATTGGCTTTTCCTCAATCATTTGTAACTGAAGCAATCACTGTGAACATTGGCTTGTAACAGAAAACAAATGAATTACAAGTAATGTTTTTGTGAACATACCAGAGGGGTCATTTGGACTGCACAATGCGGTGTTAAATACTTGGGTTTAATACTGCAGACAACAAAAAACCAGAATCTGTACAGAGACATCAGTTCTAAACTGTCCTGTTAACATTAGTAGGAAAACAATCAATTCGATAGCCCTCCGCAAAAGAACCCGGTGCCCCTCCATAGGTTAAGCAGATTACCTCCGTTACTCATGTTTTTGTACTCATGATAAATTTGCTCTGGAAGACCAGGCTAGCAGCTTCCTGAAGTGCCCTGGAGATTCTGCTCACAGGCACAGGTTCATATCCCCTCACTGGCCTCTCATAGCATGGTAATTCTCCGCGTGTAGGGGCCAGGTTCTGGCTCTACAGCCGCCGACCTTGAAGTTGACTTGCATCATGGGAAGGACGTGGACCTGGCCCGCCTTCCAGTCGGTGGTGACGAGTTGGCGGATCCGCTCTGACTCCAGGCAGCACATGGTAGTGTATTTGTCCCGGGACAAGCTCGCTTTGCACCCCAAAACCTCTGCAATGGCTGCAAACATGCCCACGCATACACACACATGCGTACACACACACACACACACACACGGGTGGCAGGTGGTCAGGCAGGTGGAACATTTACACTTGAGCAGTGCACTCTGGGATAATACAGCTTCTTTATCATTGTGCATTCCAGCAGTATATTTCATGTCATATCAATGTATGATATAAAAGGCAGTTAGAAAAATAAATCTAAAGCCTGTACATGCTGACATTAGGAGAATGAATCCAAAGTTTTCCAGCACAGAGAGGCTGAAGTTCAGTTTAGACTGCAGTCACCTCTAGGGGGCAGCACAGTGCCAGAATCTCACCCTTCAAGTCAGGGCCTAGATCAGGAGTGGCCCAGCGGGCCAGAGTGCAGGCAGTGTATGCAGTGTTCTGCCTTCACCAATTACCCAAGCACCACTAGCTAATTAGTCCCACGTACAAACAGCAGTATACTGGTAGATTGGACCACCGCAAAACTTTCTGTATAGGAATGAAAGTCATCAGCTGTGAATGTTCATTGGCTTAATGAATTTAGCTAATCACACTCACTTGCTGTCCCAGATGTAAATCATGTCCGGATTACAGGAGAAGAAAGGAAAACCACTGCACTACTGGCCTCAAACGGCAGATTTGAGTACCCTAATTTTAAGGCATTCTGAATTCTCCCACATATTACAAACAACTTAATAATGGCAAAGTTTGAGATACTAACTTAACTGTTCAAAAAGCGCACCCCCACCCCACCCCATGCACACTTACCCAGGAAGACCTTCTCCTTGCCCACAGAGTAGGTGCCACACACCACCAGTGTACGGGGGTTAAGGGCAACCTGCTCAAAGGCCCTGTTGACAGCAAAGGTGATGACCTCCTGTTGGGTGGGGAAGGTGTACTCAGGGCTACAGTACCTGTAGGAGGATGGGGAAAAAAGTCACTGGCAGAGAGGGTGTAAAGGAGGAGTCACATGACCAGACGGGGGCAGAGCTCTGGGTAGGGGAAGGGTCACATGGCCAGACGGGGGCAGGGCTCTGGGTAGGGGAAGGGTCACATGGCCAGACGGGGGCAGGGCTCTGGGTAGGGGAAGGGTCACATGGCCAGACGGGGGCAGGGCTCTGGGTAGGGGAAGGGTCACATGACCAGACGGGGGCAGGGCTCTGGGTAGGGGAAGGGTCACATGGCCAGACGGGGGCAGGGCTCTGGGTAGGGGAAGGGTCACATGGCCAGACGGGGGCAGGGCTCTGGGTAGGGGAAGGGTCACATAACGGCCAGGTGGGCTCGCAGCTCTAAGGGTCAGACTCACGTGGTGTCCAGGTACAGCGTCTGCACCCTGCAGCGCAGCAGCTGTGGGTAGCTCTCCATGGACGGGTCGGCCCTGAAGTCACCCGTGTGCAAAACCGTCTGACCATCCGGCAGGAGGAAGAGGAGCATCGCTGCACCGGGACAGCTGGGGCACACAGAAACAGAGGACAACATCATTACAGATAGCAATACTAAACCATTCCTTTTCCCTGCCATGTGTGAAAATGAGTCTGGTAAGTCAGACAATGCTTCTACTGCACATGATTCATAGCACATCAAATGCTCATTCTGACCTGCCATGTGATCTATATTGGTCTAATATAATCACCACTGGTTACATGTGTCAGTATAACTGATACTCATTGACTTGGGGTGTTGACATGATTTCTACCACTTGGAGGTAGTGGCAGGATTCATACTGATCAGGTTCACTGGAAGGATTCATAGTGGTTGGGGTGCAGGCTGGATTCATACCCTTGGCAGTATTGGTGGGATTCATACTGATTTGCGGTACTTTTGGGGTACATATTGTTTTGGGGCACTAGCGGGATTCATATTGGTCGTAGGCACTGGCAGGATTCATATTGGTCATAGGCACAGGTGGGATTCATACTGATTGGTGGCGCTGGTGGGATTCACACACTGATTGGCGGCGCTGGTGGGATTCATACTGGTTGGCGGCAATGCCGGGATTCAAACCGGTAGGGGGCGTTAGCTGAATTCATATCGGCCGGGGGCGCTAGCTGGATTCATATCGGTCGAGGGCGCTAGCTGAATTCATATCGCAGGGCAGCTATTCATATCGTGGGCGCTAGCTGGATTCTATCGTCGGCGCCATGCTGGATCAATCGGTCGGTGGCGCTACTGGATTCATATCGGTCTGGGCCTATGCTATTCATATCCGATGGCGCTATACTGGTTCTATATCGGTGCGTGCGTTAGCTGATTCATATCGGTGGGGGGCGTGACTGGATTCATACGGTCGGGGGGCTAGCGATTCATACGGTCGGTGGCGCTGGGATTCATATCGGTCAGGGGGCTGGCTGGATTCATATCGCCGGCGTGGCTGGTTCATTGCATTCGGTCTTGGGTGGGGCTAGCGGATTCATATCGGTCGGGCCTAGCTGGATTCATATCGGTCAGGGCCAGTGGATTCATATCGTCGGGGTGCTAGTAGATTCATATCGGTCGGGGTGCTAAGCGGATTCATACAGTCGGGGGTGCTGCTGGATTCATATCGGTCGGGGCGCTAGCTGAATTCATATCGGCCGGGGGCGCTAGCTGGATTCATATCGGTCGGGGGCGCTAGCTGGATTCATATCGGTCGGGGGCGCTAGCTGGATTCATATCGGTCGGGGGGTGCTAGTTGGATTCATACTCACTGGTTGGCGTCCAGCAGGGTGACGCGGATGCCCTCCACTGTGCACTCTGTGTTCATGGGCAGGATGTGGATGTACTGCTCCTCCACCCTCAGTTTGTTCTTCACCAGGTTACCTGTGATCTGACACATTTTTTTATTTTACAGGCATTTATCCAGAGTGACTTGCATTGTATGCAGTTATACAGCTGGATATATACTGGAGCAGTGCAGGTTAAGTACCTTGCTCAATGGTGCAACGGCAGTGTCCTACCGGGGAATCGAACCTGCGACCTTTAGGTTACAAGACCAACTCCTTAGCCATTATATACACTGCCGCCCATACCACACATGACTGATGCCTGTCAATCACAGGCCCGTCCCCTCAAATCGCAACAACACGAGCACGGGCAACCTTAGCCCAGACCAGAGAGGATGGAATGGCTAGGGGGTCTGATTTCCTAATCACATGATCTAGTGTCGCACAAAACACTCCCACCGCAAAAAGAAAAGGGAATTATCAGGCATAGCAAAAATTAAAATACACAAAAAAATTTATTTTTTATGTGCTTATTCAACAAGGTATCTTCTTTAGTTGTAGTTAAGGCAGTACAGAGCTGGATGAGAACTTCAAATATTTTTCTTTGTTATTAAATGTTGATTTTATTGATTTATAATCTACATTAGTCTCAGACTTGCGGATCCAGGCAGACTCTGGATTCTATTTTCCCGCCGTGCCCAACCTGGTGCTCCTGTTCAATTGGCAGTTTCACTGAGCTAAAGTTAACAAGCATTCCCATCCTACCCCCCTTTAGGCAGTCTAGTCTGCTTCAAAGATAAAACAGGAATTTACTGCACATAAAAGAACAAATATTGGTCTGCAATGGAGACATTCAGTTCAGAGGCCCAGGCTTCGGATTTACTAACAGTAGCGTAGCATCAGAAGCTTCAGGGGGAGAAAGGCTTTGGTGTCACATGGGAGATCATGGCGTTTAAACTTAACTTTTTGTTTACGGACACTGAAACTACAGCATCCCCAAAACAGCCCAGGCTAAGAAGCACCCTGCAACATTTCCTTTACCAGGGCCCTGTTTCACAAAGCAGGATTAGTGTTCGCTGGATAACTGCAATGAGTAAAACCCGGAACCCTCCCAAGCCTGCAACATGAACTTAAGTAAAAAGAGCTGTTCCAGGCTTTACTCAGAGCAGTTATTCAGAGAACACTAATCCTGCTTTGTGAACTACCCCCAAGGCCAGGTCTTTAGCCACCACCCCACCCTGCTCTCTGGAAGAAGCAGCCTTACTCGGTTGCAGTAGATGGGCAAGCTGGAGCCCTTCCTCAGGCCATTGTAGTGGTCAGAGTGGAAGTGGGTGAGGAAGTAGGCGCTGATGCCGTCTACAGCTCCGTACTGGAAAGCGTCCACAGCAAAAGGCGTGCCTGCAGGAGTCAGAACCAAACCTCTCAGGCGGTGGCCGCACCTGTATATAGACCACAGCCGATACCATACCCAGGAGCCAAACACGCCCACACACAGTCAGAAACCACGCCCTCGGCTTTCTTCCAAGATTTATGCTACACCTTGTTATGTGGAGTTTCAAAATCATACAGCCACCGCATATTTTTCCATCTCTTCAGCATTCTAAGCAGTTAGTATGCCTTCTGTAATATGGCCCAGCAGACTGAATCAGACTGATTTTTCATCAGCATCTCCTAATACAATTATGAAACTACAGACAGTGGAAACTCATTAGCAAAAACTGTTTCTTTGCTCATGATGATGTGCTAATCTGAGGTTTTGCAAACCCAGCCCTGAGGCCTCCTGGAGCATGCTGGTTCTCATTTTAATCATGAATTGCACTTCCCATGTAATAAGTTGATATTTCTTGTTAATGAGACACTTGATGTCTAATGAGAGATGACGTGCCATCCAAAGTGACACTAGACCAAAAATAGCTATATATGGCTCTGAAAAATGCCCAAAGTTCATTTAAGGACATTTAATTAGTCGGATCGGTTCTCAGACCACAAATGAGTCAACTTTCTCATAATGTATCCTGCGTCACAGGGTGGCAATGATTCTTTAGAAAGAGGTTACATTTTAATTAAGTAAATTACAGAAGAAACACTTTACGTAACATTAGTTGGTCAAGAGATTAACTCAGACAAAGACCACCATACAGGAGAAGGGTTAACCCTAACCCTGAGAACCCTTTGCCTGCACAACACTAACAATTAATACAATACATAGGCTACATTGTATGTATCGTTTAACATCATACATACAAACCTAAAAGGATGTGTATTTATAACATACGTGTAAAATGAGGTTAAACTGAGATTAGCATTTAGTTCCTAGATAAAAACCTGAACCTAATTTTGACCTCAATAGAAACAGAACTGGCATATACCAGTGTCCACTGGACTAGATTTAGGAAACTGCATTGTCATCCTACACAGGGACAATCTGTCTACCAACGCAACTAGAACGGTGACATTTCACAACCAGAATAAACTGTGTTCGTTTAGAACAGGTGTTTCAAACACCAGTCTTGCAGCGCTGCAATGTCTGATGGTTTCAGGTACATCATGAAGTAACTGATTGGCTAGAGTCCACACATCTTGTTCTCAAGGCCCTAATTGGCTGCAGATTGAAAGAAAACCAAATACCTGCAGACACTGAGACCCTCCAAGACTGAACTAATCCTGCCTCATGAAACAGGGCCCAGGAGTGTTAAACACCAGGACTGTTTGGTACTCCTGGGCCCAGTTTCACAAGGCAGGGTAACAGAGTTAGCTGGATAACTGTGCTGAGTAAAATCCCGAAACCCTCGCAAATCTTGAACGTGGACTGAAGCAAAAAATAGCCATTCCGGGTCAGTGCAGTTAATCAGCTAACTCAGCAATCCTGCTTCATGAAATATGCCCCTGGTTCTGAAAAAGGTACTGACACATACCTGGGATCTTTTTGTAAAAGGGACAGCGTCTAACAGTCTCAGAGCCTTCTTCCGTTCTCCTCCTCCACCTCTTCCTCCCCGCTCCCTTCCAGCCCGCCTCCGCCTGCGGGACCTGGTTAGTGTCGCCGTCCGCGGCCCCCAGGACCGGGGGCTCGCCAGCCGAGCTGGTGGCTTTCCTCTTCCTCCGCCGCCCATTGACGGTAGCCCGCGTCCCCGCGTCGTCTCCGGCAACCGCCACGGCACGCACCAGGTCCTCTTTGGCTGACCCGTCCCCGGCCTCGGGCTTCAGGGGCCTGAGGCCGAAGAACACCCCGATGTCAGTCTGCTTGAGCCCGCCTGGCACCGACGCGCCGGCCTTGCCCCTCGCCTTCTTGGGCGACGCGCTCGCCAGGGCTTGCCGGGTGGAGCCGCGCGTCACCGGGGGCATCGCCTCGCACAAGGCCTCGTCCGGTTTCGAGCCGTCTGAGGACGTGTCGGGGTCCACACAAGCCGCCTCGCCTGAGCTGCACAGTCGCTCACGCAGCCTCTCCAGAACCAGACTCTGAGGGGACTGCAGCTGTAGCTTGGCGTTGTCTGCGGGGGTGTGGTCACTCCTTGCAGCTGTGGCGCGGGCGCGTTCCCGTTTCAGTGCACTAACGAGGAAAGCTGGGGCAGGTGCGGAGTCCTCATTAGGCTTATCACCAGGAGGCACTAATGAGGTACGGTCCGCAGAGTCATCGTTAACCTCGTCACCAGGAGAAGTCAACGAGATAAAGGCCTCATGGTCACCGTTAAGCTCATTAGCGCAGGGCGATAATGAGGTAACACATGCCTCCGTGAACTCTGAGTTCACTGCCGCAGTTGTGTTTCCTGGCTGGCTGTTGGCCTCCATCTCAGCCTGGGTTAGGAGCTCAGCCAACAGCTCATCATCGCTGTACAGCATTAAAGAATCCCCCTCACCCTCTTTACTGCCAGTCATGCTGCTGTAAGATGGAGACTTATGGGTGGGTAGGACCTCATCGCTTATGGGAGGAGTGGAAATGGGGGAGTAAGAGATATCATCACTGTTGGACGATGGGGGAGAGGGCATAACCAAATGTATAGATGAGGCCTTTTTTTGATCCTCATGCAGTCTTCTGGATGCACCACTGGTCTGCTTAGGTAGCCGTGAAACTCCAGCACCCTGTTCTAAGCTTGTGGTTTTCTGCCACTTGGTAATTGGGGACCAGCCCTTCTTTTTCCTTATGTCCCCTGGAGCAGGGGATTTTAACAAGAGCAAGGCATTTGTGTATGTGGGGGTTGATTTTTGTCCTAGCACGCCCAGACCTGGACTGGGGGAGGGACTTTGGCTGGAGGAGGGACTCTGGCTGGAGGGGGTGAAGTTATTTGTCACAATCTCCTGTGAGCTATCTGTGCTCAGGCCAGCCGTGCTCAGGTCACTGGTTGCACGGCTCCGGGCAAGCAGGAAGTGGCTGTACTTCCTGTAGTGGCTTGGAATAGTGGAAGAACACTTCAAACCATCAGGACATTCTAAAAGTGAGTGAAAAGGAGAAAAAATATAGTTTAAGGAAACACTTTATGTATATGAATTCTTCACAGTGCAAGGTTGTAACTAAAGTGTGTGTGTATATATATATATATAACACACACACACACTAACCAGCCACTTCATTAGATACACCTGTTCAACTGCTCGTTAATGCAAATATCTAATCAGCCAATCACGTGGCAGCAACTCAATGCATTTAGGCATGTAGACATGGTCAAGATGATCTGCTGAAGTTCAAACCAAGCATCAGAATGGGGAAGAAAAGTGGCCACTTTATTAGGTACACCTTGCTTGCCCGGTGTGGTCTTCAGCTGCTGTAGTCCATCTGCATCAAGGTTCGACGTGTTGTGCGTTCAGAGATGCTCTTTTGCATACCTCGGTTGTAACGAGTGGTTATTTCAGTTACTGTTGCCTTTCTATCAGCTCGAACCAGTCTGGCCATTCTCCGCTGAACGCCGCCATCAACAAGGCATTTTCGCCCAGAGAACTGCCGCTCACTGGATATTTTCTCTTTCGGACCATTCTCTGTAAACCCTAGAGATGGTTGTGTGTGAAAATCTCAGTAGATCAGAAGTTTCTGAAATACTCAAACCAGCCCATCTGGCACCAGCAACCTATGCCATGTTCAAAGTCACTTAAATCACTTTTCTTCCCCATTCTGATGCTTGGTTTGAACTTCAGCAGATTGTCTTGACCATGTCTACATGCCTAAATGCATTGAGTTGCTGCCACATGATTGGCTGATTAGATGTTTGCATTAACGAGCAGTTGAACAGGTGTACATAATGAAGCGGCTGGTTAGTGTATATACTGTGTATATATATTTATATACACACACACCCAAAAAAAAAAAAAAAACACAGTGGGTCCCATGATAGTGGATCATGTTTAAGAGTCCCTGACCTACAGTTGTGATCAATCTTATCTGAGAGGAGGCTTGTGATTTAGGCTACTTCAGCACCAAATCTTGATGTAAGACCATGATTGGTTGATTAGTTGAGCCAGGTGTTTTAGTGCAATCACAGAATTTTAACCCAGAATTTAAGTGCCCATTGTTTTCTTAGGAGCCTTTTGTATTCAGAAGGATTATTTACCCTCTTAAGCCACATTGTCAGAAATAGCTGTGCATGCCATGTAGATTAAATGTCCCATGTTCGTGTTGTGCTTTCTGTGCTATATTGCAAACAACTACATTAAAAGAGGAAACAAACTTAACCAATCAAAGACTAGGGTGAATCAATATGCTCCTGACTGGTGAGTATGTGGACACATGGCCACTACAACTAACCAATTGGTAGATAATGAAGACTTCAAAGACAAAGCAAATAATAATGACCCAAACCTGCATTGTTTTAATATTTTTAAGAAGAATTATGAACACAAGTTTGAAAGTGAAACAATTGTGTTACCTCTATGTAGTTGTTTGCAATAAGCACAATATGAACATGGAAATTTTATTCTGGATAGCAGGCACAGCTATTTCTGACATAATATGGCATGAGAGGGTAAATACTCCCTCTAATCATGAAAAGGACCTAATTTTAAAAAAATTAACTGCCTGTTAAAATTCTGGGATTGAAAATGTGTTTGGAACGAAAACCAGCATAATAGGGGGTCCCCAGGACCAAGAGTGCAAAATCACTGGTCTATACAGTACTAATACTGTTAAGCCTGGTCTTGAGCACTTTAAGGGTAAACAACATGCCTGAAGTGGCTTAATCAAGGTAAGTATAAAAGACTCGGGACTCAAAGAGGGCTGTGACATTGCTCTCAGCTGACAGCTGCTGTTGCACCTGTCTACAGGTACTTTACTCCACACATATAACGTACCAGCAGAGCCGGGTCTAGGAAGAGGCACTCTCCTATGCCTAGACCTGGGACCGCAATTGCCATCACACCCCTCCCTCCGGTCCGAAATCTCTACAGCCGTACTTTCGTATCCATAAGTGCAAATCAGAACATGACAGAATGCTGAATTCTGGATTCAGGATTTTTGCCTTCAATCCAATTTGACACGGAGACAGGCGCAAATCGAAAGCAACATTATTCAATGTATTTAAACTTAATACACTGTACAGCAAGTTCTACAGCTAATGCCTAAAGCCAAGCACGCGAACAGAACAATCCTCTCGGCCTGTTTTCCCATGAATTGCATTATAAGGATCGGTCAGCCTACCTTCGCGGTCTATTCCAATCATATCCAGACATTCTGAGACGTGCCAGCGTTGTGACTGTACCAGTAATATGGAAAATGGCATTTGACAGCCAGGACAGAACTCATCCCTATAAGCAAGAGGCTGTTCTTTCTCAGAACTTTTGGATCGATTTCCATGTTCGACTGCAGTGGCATCCTTAATATGTGACGTCAGAGCACCCAAATGTTTGTCCTGTTGACTTTGCTCTTTCAGTAACCCGTCGGTTTTACACCCAGCTTCTCTTCTAGGTTTTTCCTGAGTTACTATCTTGCCTCTGAGAGAGGATTTGTCAGATGACGTGCTACCGCTGATAACAGTAGCAGGTTTGTTTTTTGGTCCACATTTCTTATTCGATGCGAGTGCATCTTTTTTCTTTACTTTCCTGAGAGATTTGTATTCCCATATGTCACTTTCGGAGTCGTTTTGTGACATTGGAAACAAGATTAATAGCTACCATTAGCTATTTGCTCTCTCTGCTTTGACAGCTGAATGAATGACAGTTCACTGCCAAACATTGGCATTCACCTTAGGAGCTTGTAGCTCGTTAACAGTTACGTTAGTCTAGCTAACAACATTAAATAAAAAGAAAACGGCGCTTTCGTAGCTACCAGTTCATTGTTTACTAGCTAGCTAGCTAGCTAACGTTACAAACATTTCTTACGGAATTTCCAATTAAATAAGATGTCCAGAAATTGCCCGATATAACATATTCTACAGTAATACAAATTAAGAATTCAAATAACGTTAGTTAAACTAAGTATTATAAACGACCTAAGAAGTATGCCATACATACTCCCTTTGGTTCCTCATACTGTACACTACAGACTTGCCGCCAATGAAACGTACAGCTATTTTGAAATCAATGTCAGCAGTTTCCAATCATTGATATTCTCATTCATTTTATATGTATGGTCAACCATCTCCGATGCATTACAATATAACAAATAATAAAATAAACATGTAACCAGTGTTTTTTGATCAAATACTTTAAACGATTGAGACTGCTGATTTGAATTGCACTCCAGGAGTGTTGAATGTGTTGCCATCAAACATGCGGTTAGATTTACTCTAGGTTGTGCTGTGGACTGTGCTTGGAAACATGGCGGGCCAGAGCAGTCTTACAGCTTTATTTCCCATTCAGAGTGAACTGGACTACGCCCTGGAAGACGCCTCGTCTGAACAAGAGAAAGAAAATCTCGTCCATGAATACCTGAAAAAGCTGGACGACAGAAAAGAGGATTTCAAGGTTCCAGACTTTGCAGAAGGTATGTTGTCGTATCGCACTAGAGAGACGCTGCTGCTGTGATTAAGTTTTAAGTTCGCTTGTGTTAGCATGTCGACTTCACTCTGCTGAACTCCTGTTTTTATAAACTTAAATGTCTGGTTTGCTGTCTTGTTAGCTTCTCGTTTACAGAAAACTGCAACTGTTTCTGGGTCAACTTGAACCTGATCATATCATCTTGTTTGTCTTGTAATAGTATACAGCTATTGGTATCACCATTCAGGAATGTAAGTTGCAATTTAGGTAATTTGCCATTTTTGTACCTGATCGTTTTGCCAAACAATGCAATGCCTGTACCAGCTGGTGCTGGTAATTACGTGTGCACCGAAAACGTCACGTTTAAAGCAAGTGTCACACGGGCAAACTGCATTGTGACTTCGAACTATATTGTGCGTCGTGGTACTGTTTCCTCCAGAGTTGTCTGTACATTTGTGTTCTCAAGTGTGGTGTGACTTGTGTGTGTTGTGCTCTTGGTCTTTACTGTGTTTTGTTGTTTCAGGTCTAGAATGGCTGAACACAGAGAAGCCGCTGTCCTTGGAGAGAGAGCTCTCTGGGAAAGTGGTGGTGCTGGACTTCTTCACCTACTGTTGCATCAACTGTATGCATGTGCTGCCTGACCTCCACCTGCTGGAACAGCGGCACTCCGTCAAAGGTACGTGCCCGCTGCCGCACAAACACATACAGTGCCACTCCCCTCACCAGATCCTCCACCATTCCACTCTCCCACCATTGCGTTCAGAACCTCCTGACAATAAACTTAAGCAAGTGCATGCTGCTGGAATACAAAAGGGATATTTAAAGTTGATCATACAAGTCACACACAAAAACTTTGTTTATAATGCTTCCTTAGCTCCAGAACAGAAACAGTTTAAGGAGTTGTCAGGGAATTTTTCCCAGGAAAGCACTAGCACCTAGTGTAGTTATGTATGGAATGTTCTTCCCAGCTGCAGTCTTCAGGGGCATTTTTGGTTGTAATAGTGCCCAGGGAAGGAAGTGTTTTTTCGGCAGGATTATCCACTATGTTTTGCACAGGAGCTTTGTTTTATCGGGTGAGAAGGAGCAATGGCTGGTGGACCACCCTGTGGAGGAAATGTGCATTAGCCTTTGGTCTCCTGAAGTGACAGGATGTTTCTGTGTTGGGATTGGCTTATGGCTACAATTGAGTGTTCTATATTGGAAGAAAAAAATATTTAAAGAGAACAAACTCTACTTGTTAAATTTGGGATCAATCTTTCAGGAATCTGTTCTCATTCAGATTACTGGATCTTGTACAGAGCAACATGAGCACAGTGTAACCACAAACCTTCCTTCAATATAAAAGTGGTTTTGCATTTAATGTCCAGATTTCATCCAGATAGATTTTAGAGGAAGGCTTGATGGGGAGACTGTGGAGGTAGAGGTAGGGTTAAAGCACTTTGAAGGTTGGTGGAGTAATCTTACCTCTGCAGCAGGCCGAGTGTTGCAGTGCAGAGAAGAATTCAGGTATTATATGTGCATTTATTGAATATCAAACCAAAAGTAATCTTAGACATGCCATTCCTCGAAATAGCCTCCCTTGGCTTGAATTACTATTGAATTAATTTTTGGAAGTATCCAATAATTTTGCAAAGTGGGAGGCAGAGGGGTGGGAGGGTGGTGGAGAGGTAATGAAATTGAGTGAAATCGTACCTACCTTAGATTTTTTTTAAACCCCAGGTAATCTAATACCTTTAGACTTAAGTGCAAGTAAAATAGGCACCAAAGTTGCAAGAAATGTGGTGAAGAAGAAGTTAGGGTTAGGGTTAGGCATAGATTTGCGGGCCAGATAAGCATTGTGGCAAAAAGGTTATTTGAAGTGAGAAATTGCAAACAAGCTTAAGATTTTTTTTGAAGCTTAAAGGTGCAGTGTGTAGAATTTAGTGGCATCTAGCGGAATGGACTTGGCAGAAATTGAATATAATATTCATAAGTATGTTTTAATTAGTGTATAATCCCATGAAAATAAAAATTGTTTTTGTTACCTTAGAATGAGCCCTTTATATCTACATACGGAGCGGGTCCTCTTCCACGGAGGCCGCCATGTTGCACTGCCATGTTTCTACAGTAGCCCAGGACGGACAAACGGCTCTAGAGAGGGCCTTTCGCAATTTTTTTGCGAATTTTTTTGCGTTTTTAATTTTGGTGGGTGGCACGAATGCACCGGTTGGAAGACGAAGAAGAAGAAAGAAGAGATTGAGTGGTCATATATTGTCTTGGACAATCCGTTTGTGAAATATACGCGCATTTGTGATGCCTGGGTACCTTCCAAAATAGCTGTGCGTAATACCACACGTGTTGTTTACGGCATGGCGCCCTTTTTAGTAGAATCTGGCTTGATTGACAATCCATTTATCCAGTAGGTGAGAGTATAAGCTTTCTAACAATGTATAACATTTCTAATTTTGCTTTTGGAATAGCGTTTTATTGGTCAGCATAATCGAAAGTTTTGTTATCATTGCATTCACTTACGAATTCACTCTGTGGTAGCAATAAAAGATGCTGCACCTAACGAAACGTTGTCAACGATTTTTCATAATTTCTTGGAAAATACTATTATTATTGAGGACTTCTGGGCATAGCTAAGCCATATGTTTGCTGATAGACCTAGCTGACATCGTTTTCTGGTGTAAGACAGAAGCGGATAGAAATATATCATTGATTTACTGTCTCTGTCTCTATCTATTGAAAACAGATAAGATTTCATCATTGCTATGTAACTATTACTGCTCAATATTTCGATTATATACGTTATTTTTGAAATTGAGTGTCTAAGTAGGTTAGTGGTATTTTATAATGAGGATATGTCATACTGTAATGTAGCTAAGTGTTAGTTAGTAGTATAATCGTTTTTGTGACGCATCATGTCTTTCTATGATTTACCATGCAAAGCTAAAGTTAGCAATGAAACGCTTCCACAATGCGGAACAATTAACATTCATAATCGCTATCTTACTTGAGCCTATGACCTATAGTTTTACAGACTAAATAACTAAATACAATTTATAAATCTATCAAGGAACCTCATCACTTGACACTTGGCTACTCGATGCTGTTGTAGACAATGACATCATTTTGGGAACTTACAGGCCACCGTAGCTTCTCCTACGTCCTTGGAAAGGGAGGGTTGAGGGGAGGCGAGGGGATGTGGTATTCAGTTGGTTGCAATCTGCAACCTCACTGCTAGATGCCACTAAATCCTACACACTGCACCTTCAAGATTTCTGGGTGCAGTGTATTCAGCACAGCTGATGGGCAACAATGATAATGGGAGACCAGGAAGAGAGGCAGAAGACAAATATTTTGTGTTGTCTAGTAAAAGAAAGTATCCTAAAACTGCAGCACAAAAACGGGAAGTTAACATTACTGCCCATCAGCTGGGTCCTTCTGAGTGTGTGCTGAACACTGCAACTGGAAATCTTAAGCATATCACAGGGAATAACCTTGCCACAATATGTTTACTTTGCCACGCGAATACACGCCTAACACCTTCTCTGCCATATTTCTTTCTGCTTTAATGTCTATAATTTTGCACTACAAGCCAATGGTATTAGGCTATCTGTGGTTAAAAAAATAAAATAAAAACTTTTGGTAGATAACATTTCAGTCAATTTAACTATTCCTCCATCTCCCTCCCACCCCCCATTTGCAAAATGATTTGATAGACGTTCAATAATTTTTAAAATTGTAATTAAAGCCGAAGGAGGCTATTTTGTGGAAAGCCATGTCTAACATTTTTTTTTCAGTAAAACTCATCTTTTTGTGTTATTGTCAGTAGAAATAGGGAAAAAATGTTTATACTTTGGTTTGTTATTCAATAAATGTGGATATATTAACTGAATTCTTCTGTACCTAAGGTTTAAAAAAAAAACACTGGTGGCCTAATACTATTGGCCTGTACTGTATTCACACACGCTCACACATCTAACGAATATAGTTGTGCTTACGAAAGTTGTGATTAAAAAACATCCCTCACAGGCTGGTTGGCTCATCATCCTATTCAGACTGTTCAAGCGTGTGGGTGGGCCCCACAGATCGGTATGCAACTATAAACCGTGTTATAAAGTGTTGGCTATGGCCGGTGGCCCCATAGGGTAGCAATAATTGGATGTAAGGTTGTTCACGAATGGCGGAATTTTGGTCCGGGCTACATCCGTGCCTCATCACACACCAGAGACCCCCTCTGGTGAATGAACAGGGCCTTGCGGTCTGTACACGATTCTCCTTTAACTCAATGTCTGTCTGAGCTTAACTGTTATGCTGCCAGGTGTACAGATGTAGTGACTGCACATCATGTGTTCCAGAGGCCAGTGTCCCCTGAATTCAGGGAGGTGGTTGCAGCAATGAGAACACTCATCACTCAAGAAGTGGGCATTCCAAACTGAGAGAGAATAGGCATGTCACACCATGGAAGATGAAAAAAGAATAGAATTTAGAAAATGGGAAATAATTTGACAGCATATTTTCTTGCTGTTGCTGGCTGTTGAACAGACAGGTATAGAATTGATTGTATAGAACTACTGGTAATGATTGCTAACAGCTGCTGTGGTGAAAACATGCACAGCTGATTGGTTACGTTTCCAGTCAGGGTGGCCAAGCAGAGCGTACGCCAAAGAGGACCGGCTCATTTGTACGTCTGTCATTGGGCCACTGAGTTGCCAGTATCATTACGAGTCCTGGCTATTTAACACTCCCTCTATGTTAACATTGTATACTCCCATTGAAAGATTGCTGCTAACTTCTGTATTTTGATAACAGGCTATCTGTGACCACGCCCCTGTACCATAACTGACCCAATGAGGGCCCGAGAAGGGACAAAAACATGGGCTTGAAATACCTCCTGAAAGTGTCTGTGGAAAAGGAACAAGCACTGGCATGAACAAGCTTGCTTGGCATTGGCACAGAGGTGGAAGTGGGGATATTGGGGTTGCGCAGACAGACAGGAGGGAGAGAAAGACGTCACGACGCAGTGAGTGTTTTCCAAAGAACGCACACCATTTATCTCAATCAGTGCTGAAGTGACCGGAGCTAAAAATACACAGAACCACGCATCGGGGTGGGGCCGGCGCTTTATCCGGACCTGCAGTCCGCATGCCCCGCTGCTTATTATAACCGCCGCTATCGTGTTCCAGCTGTCATCTAATATCGTTAGCCCCTTAATGGGCTTTCGTTGGGAACAGTGGAACCGGTGCCAGCCGAGCTGGGAGGAGTGACCGCGTACAGGATAGGTTTTCTCATTCTTTGTGTTTGGCAGCGCGGTCGGTACATTCCAGCTGATGCCCCGTGTCGAATTTCCCCCTCTCTGCCTGCGTCTTATCAGCGGGACAGAGCTGTGGGTCAGGTAAAGGATACGAGCAGCCTTGGCGCTCAGCCCGGGTGCGACGGCGGCACTACCTAATGCAGTGCTGTCGCGCGAACCACTCGCCGTATGTTTCTCCGCTCCTTGTTGTCGTGCCTGGCGGCGGAGCGTGTGGCAGGGCCATTGTTAGCGTGTGACTGGCCCGGGAAAGGGAAACGCAATCGCGTGTCTGTGCTCTTTTGTATCCCTTTTTAGCAGCTGAGGCTCTTTATGATAACTGAGAATGTATTTGCGTATGTAGTGTTTTTTTCTTTTTTTTCTTTTTCTAAGCGAAGAATTCATTAGCCCTTGGGATTGTAATTATACACATTGTTTAACACCTCTTGTGTTGATTGAGAGCTGTCCCCAGGATGTGCTATGGCTAGCCAGTCTGAAAGCTTGTTGTTAGATGGTAGTAGGGGAGAATAGAGGGTGCTCGTCACTTCCTGAGTATAGAGAATTTGTAGTGACAGACCAGGGCAGTTCAACTGCAGTACTGCTTGCAGCCTACAGTGGACCTTACTGACCACTCCAGCAGCTCTTTCCCCATGTTTTAAGGGTTTTACCTTGATCCAGCTCCCCTGCACGAGGGATATAATCTATTAACCTGGTCCCATCTCTACAGTCTGAAAGGGGTATAGATAAACATCAGACTGTCTCACACAACGGAAATTCATGTTAAAATCCAGACTAAATATCAGTGACCCTTGCTATGCTCCAGGGGTGTTTTTTACAATGATAAAACCGCGAAAGGGAGAATGTTCCCGACCTGCAATATCCCAGTATTTTTTACTACCCAATAAACCTTCTCTCCTTGTACTTGGTTGATTCTTTAAAGGCTTACAAAAGCCTGGAAGGCTACAAGTGAACAATGGCTGGATTGGTCTTGAATGTTTAGCTGTGGAGTATTCCTTATAAAAACTGCATTGTCGTTACTGGAAGAGTAGCCTAGAGTAGTGTCACTTGACATTAGCAATGGAAAGTGTCACAATAAGGGCTGTAGCGCTAGCTTGATTTCAATGTTGGTGCTATCACAAGCTCTGTATTCAGTCAAACATGGGTTGTTGGTGTGAAAGTGTTTTCACACATTAAAAAGTAGCATTTGCCTGTTCCGAATAAGCTTTATCAGACTACTCTATCCATGTAAAGCTAACATTGTGATGAACTGTCTTCTTAATATGGATGGTTTAGCTGAAGCTTGCCTACAAGGTGCCATTACCAGGTACCGGAAATCCATTTATTTCACCTTACAGGATCTTTTGGCATATGCTAAAAAGATCTCCCTTTTCCATGTCCCCTCTTGGGCATAACCATTTTAAAATGTAAAAATTAAACTGAAATGAATGACACTGAATTAGTGCCGCTCCCAGATTTGGCATAGTTTTGATCAAGGCAGATGCATGCTGGGATTGTGTGATGTCAACTACAGGAGCTCTATGGTTAGTTAAGTCGCCCCAGTCATTCCAGAACTTTTAGCCTACCCATGTTTCCACTCTATAGGCTTTGTCCCATGTTATCACCATAGTAACAGGCGCTGAGAGTTATGGTTTAGTGCTGTATTTGCAATACCAAACTAACAAAGAACATGATTTCTTCTAAAGAAAATTGAAACATTCATAAGGGCCATAACATCAATTGAAGAATCTGCACGGAAAAACTTCCCGATATTGTGTTTATTTTGCTGTTTTGGGCAGTGTGCATCATTTTCAAGAACTTCATTTGTAGTCAAAAAACTCATCAGCAGAAAATGCCTTTCCACCCCAAAGCTGTTTTTCTCAGCAGTGGCTGTGGGTGTAAATCTTATTTCTGGATTGAAATGGCATCTGAAGCTTGGATGTAAATTCCCATCTGTCTCTGATATTTGTCAGTCCTGCATTTTTTAACGCCCTGAGGGATAACGGCTCTCAGGTGATATTTCATTTAAATTTTATGCAGCAGCTCTGAACAAAACAAGAACCCATCTCTACAAAATGCCACTTTGGCTTTGTGATGGTGGATTATTTATTTTCTTTTTTCCTTTAGCACAAATAAAAGGAGAATTTGTTTTAGAAGACTATTTTGTAACTTTGCCTATGTTTACATGCCCTGTGTCCATCCATCCATTCTCTATACCCGCTTTTCCTGAGCAGGGTTGCGGAGGGTGCTGGAGCCTATCCCAGCGTGCATTGGGTGAGAGGCAGGAATACACCCTGGAGAGGCCGCCAATCTATTGCAGGGCACACTCACACACTCATACCTATGGGCAATTTAGAGTCTCCAATTAGCCTACCTGCATGTCTTTGGACTGTGGGAGGAAACCGGAGTACCCGGAGGAAACCCATGTGGACACAGGGAGAACATGCAAACTCCAAACAGAAAGTGTCGTTTTTCAATTAAGCGATAGAGTATCTAGCAATTTCCCAGCCACAGCCAATTATTAGCAATGGGGATGTTCCTCCTGGTGTGAATGAGGAGTTTATGATTGTGAGGTTTGTGAATGAGGGGGAAAAGAGTGATGTCACTTCAGTCTCTTTTCGTTTATGCTGTAGAATGATACCATCAAAGACAGAACCAATGGTAGAGAGGCTATTCACACCAGTAAGTCCCATCTCAGGGTCCTTCTGGATTAATACTGTCCCCACACAATGGACCCTTAGCCGATTACACATCTCCCTACAGGACTCTAAGCCAGAGCTTGCACAGTTGGGGTTCGATTCAGGCTGTAGGGAACAGCACTGCATTTAGCGCAAGGCTTGTGGACTCGCCTCTCAGGAGCCCTTTGTGCACCCTGTCCACCTTTGTGTGCATGCGTCCCTGTCTGTATTAGGTTCAGGGTTGATGTAGCCATTCCCAGCCTGGTGACCCACATTTTATGTCTCTTAGCCCCAGTAAATTATCTTGCGGAAGACAACAGTTATCTTGGCTGGTGGTGGGTTGTTTGTGCATTAATTATTTGCATCTTCACTGCAATCATGGCCTAATGAAGGAGGACAGGAAGACTCTGTGTGATAGGAGCCTCTGTGCTACAGCCTTTTCTGTCAGCATTCTGTTCAGTCTATTTTCAGATCTGTCAAACCACAAACCACTGTTTCCTGTTTAGTAAATGTTCTTAGTCTTCTTAGAAACTAGTTTTTTGTGTCGGCTTGTTGAAAGTCATTTTTAGTCAAATTCAAGTTCTTAATATTTGTTCTGTTTTATTTGAAAAACAGTCTGTAATATTTTCATCCTCTCCCTAAAGTCTGAGTTAAACTTCAATAAAGATTTCAAACATTTGGAGGCTCTTTTGAAAAGAATCTTCTTTTATGTGCCAGCTCCAGATTATATGTGGTGCTTTCGGTTAAACTATGAAGGTGTCCAGTGTAACATTAGTCACGTTGCTCAAAAAGCTATTTTCCAGCTCTCAGACTAATTCATACGTAGAAAGTACTAGACAGGGGGAACCACGAGTTTGTCGGAGCTGACACCTCCCCATTAGTTAAACTCCGCCCATCAGTCACTCTAGTCTTTGTCAAGGGCCAAGTGATTTACTATGCTACTTCAGTAGTACCGTGACTGCACTACAAAATTGGTTTACCTGACATTGTGGTTGTTTGTACAACCTTGGTGTACTCCTGTGCATTGGACTATTCATGAACATGAGGATACCTGTGCACATTCAAGTACTCTCATGCCTTGGAGTACTCCAGCAATGTATTTATTCCAGTCCTATAGATGCATTATACATTACTAGACACCTTTACATGTAAAGAGGAGTGAAAAACAAATGTTATATAATTTGCTGTGGTCAAGTATTAGTTTTGAAAGCTCACATTCAATATCACTTGCTAAAACAGTCCCTGATTATAATTTTTGGCTGGACCGCAACAGCGGGGCCAGCCCTACAAACGCGAATGTCTGTGACTGAGTGGCTGAGTGATGAAGTTACACCATTGGTCGGCCGGATCACGTGTGTCATGACAACCATATAAACAACAGCGCGAGTACATCATTTTCTCCTCAGGCAGCATGACAAACAGGGCAGAGGATAGGATTACGTTACCGGAGAACAAGAAAAAAGGTAGATTCAACTAGCTAACATTAAGTTAGATAGATTTTACAGTTTAAATGAACATTCGCAATGTATAATCTATTGATGTTCATAGCCAACTAATTCTTACTAAGATTAATAATATATTGTGAAATAATGTTCCAGCTAACGTTAGCTAGGTAACATAAAGAGATTTGCAACTATATATGAAATAGGTGAAATATCGGTAACAACCTGTACCTATTTATGTAGGAAAAAATGTCCTTGTTATCCTCCAGTGGTTATTTTTTCAGTACTTTCGCGATTTTTTTCAGTGCCGGCAAATAAGTCAGAGGTGGCCCAGCGCTAGCTTTTGGTTGCAAAGGGGACCTGTATCAACCACCCCATATAAATGAATGTAACTTGACATAAATTTGCTAGCATACTGTATACGTGTCCTGTCTTGCGTATTTGAGGTTAATATGAGAGAGGGTGGTCGCTATCGGCACGTCCAGGAATCCACATGCACAGTAAGACTGTATTAATATAACTAAATGTATATGTACGAAGTTGGTTTTTCACATTTAGACAGTTTATTATGTATATTTCTACAGGACTTACATTCTAATAGGTAACGATGTCCAGTTTCTCTCTAATAAATTGCAAAGTAAATACACTAGCGGTTCAGGTGTTCGATGCACATCCTGCCCCTTGGGTGGTCCATAATAGGTGCTTAGCTATGCCCCAAAGTTTTGAAGGGAAAGAAATGCCTTCTAGTTATAAAATATGTAACGTTTGTGGTGGCTATTACAATATTTTAATGTTCTTACTGGTTGCGTGATCAAATATTTGTGATGTGAGAGAATTATCTAACTTTACTCATTCTCAAATGTAACCTTATTGGACAAGTACACAGGCAGGAGTAGTAGAGGCGAGTGGAGCAGGAGAGCAGGGTAGAGCAGGAGAGCACAGTGAAGCAGGAGAGAGGGCAGAAAGAGATGAGTGGAGAGGAGAGAAAACGAAGACTAAGCACAGGTTATCAGGCTGGGACCCTAAATGGGTAGACAAGACTAGGTTCCACCCATGGCTCTCAGCCAGGCTGCAAACTTTGCCACTGAGGCTAATATACAGTGCCCTCTGTAAGTAGTGGGTCAAAGAGGCATTATGTATGAATAAATAGATGTTAGTAAATATGTTCTAATGTTTGTTTTGTAGTCAAGTGTCATTTTATTTCATATTTTTAAATGACCTAATGATATCCACTCCGACGCCGGCGGCACACGTGCGCCACCCAGGTACAACAAAACCCTTTCCCCCCACTGCTGAAAAAAATCCTGGAGGAAACAGTTAGGTCCAGCCATATACTAGTTTTTAACTTGGTCTTGTATTTAATATTTATTTGATTTGTGACATGTGCATAAACATACAGTACAGGGTTCCCGCCAGTGTATTGCAAGCCCGGCGGCCCGCCGTGCCTAAGTTGACCCCCCGCCGGGCCTAAGCATCGGGGAATTAAAAAAAAAAAAAAAAATTTTATGTATTTTTAAGATGTTTTAAAACTACAGTTACAGTGGGGCGACTCATTTGAAAAGCTCACCAGCGACATCTGTTGGTTAAAACGTGAACGCAATAGGAAAACAGCAGGTCTGAGATCAGTGTTCTTTACCCTCATTGTGCGTAGAGTGACATTCAACCTTTTTACAGTCTCTGCATTCAACAGGCTTCCAACTATCACAAGCTAACGTTACCTAGCAAGCCACCATTTCTTATTTAGTAGGCTAACTAACCTCATTACAAACTGCGTTATCACTTCATCTCGTCGGTAAGTACATTCTTTTTATATTAACTTAAGCAGTGTGTAGGTAACGTTAAACTAGTAGCATGAATGTAACGTTCGATATATATTGTAACATTACATGACTTATTAATCGCCTACAAAATAATGACTTAACTTGTTTATTAATAATGTTAGCATGATGGCATTGATGTGCACGACAACGTTGTCATAAAAATTTTCCCGACCGTGAACACCAGAGACTGTAAAAAAAAAAGACTGAAAACTGCCTGACTTGTTTACATTTTGGACAGATGTGGCTACAGAGTAAATCCATCGTTGTTTCCGTCCCAGCGCTTTCGATACAAGTAATATCGGAAAAATCCTAGAATTTCTTTTTACGGTGAAGAGTGCCTGACTGGCAAAGAAATGTGTTAACACAGCGGCAAAATTTGGCTATATCTAGAAATACCACCTTTGGGGGAAAACACTACGGTTGAGGGTCAGGCACTCTTCACGGTAAGAAGAAATTTCAGGATTTGTTCATATTGCTTGTGTCTAAAATGCTGCAACGGAAACAACGATAGATTTACTCAGGAGGCACATCTGTCCAAAATGTAAACAAGTCAGGCAGTTTTCACGGTCGGGAAAAAAATTATGACAACGTGGTCATGTAGCTAACTTAGCTAGCTAGCCAAACAGTCAGTAACACAGACTTCCTTGGTGCCATTTAGGGATAATGTCAAGGAGGAAAGGTAGCCTACTGTAAAAGCCAAAAAAACTTAGACTGTTTTTTTAAATGTTTAAATGTGCCCAGCATTCCAAGGCTTGTTGTAAGATTCAGTAGCCAATCAGGACTTGAATACAAGTTTTTTGTAGAGTGCAAAAACCTTGATATTATTTATTTTAATTTAATTTCTTTTGTTGTTGTTGAAATGTGCCCAGCATTTCAAGGCTGTAAGAATCAGTAGCCAATCAGGACTTTTTTCAAGTTTTTTGTAGAGTGCAAAAACTTTGATATTATTTATTTTAATTTAATTTAATTTATTTTGATGCTGTTGAAATCACAGCATTCCAATCACAGACTGTACATTGTTGTCAGATTCTTTGTAAGACTCTGCTATGCTGTAAATAGTTGTTGATTTTTAAAATGTGTGTTGAATAAATGACTTATTTATAACAACATTCACATTACATAGTCATATTTTCAAATCTCCAGTCAGCTTTTAGCACTGACTTAATTTAGGGCCCTATGGAATCTGTGTTATAGCTTTTTTCAATTCTCAATTCCGTGATTCCGTCCGTGATTCTGTTATCACAGAAACTATAGGGCCCTACCTTAATGCTGCCATCAGTCTGTCGCTGGCCCGCGCCGGGCTCCCGTCAAAAAAGACACTTAGCCGGCGGCCCGCGCTGGGCCCTGTCAAAAGATACTTGCCACCGGGCCTAACAACTTTTCTGGGGGAAACCCTGCAGTATTTAATAAATGGTCTGATGCCATGTATCATAAATTAATTGTAGATTAATTATAGAAATTTGGTGAAAACTATGGTGATTGGTCATTTTTATCATTCAGAGTGTGTGCTTTTTTAGTTTTGTTTTTTTTTTACATTTTTTTTTTAAAGAATGTCATTGGTTTTTTTAGTTAAGCCAATAGCTGTTTCTTCAGGATTTCGTTGATAAGCTTTTAAGCTGAATGGGGATATTAATGTTCTGGACCCTGCTGGTGTTGGCGGGGTCACACTGCATTCCTTTCAGTGCATTTGCCTTGGCTGCTGAGGTTCCGGCTGAAACCGCCTGTCGGGCAGTACCAGGCTGTTCTGACACTGGGCCCCTGCGTGGCTCTCTCCCTGTACTGGAGGCAGAGGGGCTCGTGCTGGAATCAGCAGTTTAACAGTGGAAGATAAATATGACATTAAATCCGATATCAATCCAGGTATCAAGTTCAAAAATCAGTCTAGCTCTTTATTACCCTGCAGTATACCAACCTTTGTTCTTGTCTACTTCAGTCTTTTTTGTGACCACTTTTGTGGCAGGTTTTTTATAAACACCAGGCGGCCACAAAACCTGTGGTGTGGTGATCTAGGGTCAGGTGAGTGGGTGTGGTGATCTCGGTTCATGTTCAGCTGGTCCATAGCACTGACCTTGTCCATTACGAGCTAAAAGGCAAAACTGATCCCAGATCAGTACTCCTACTCTAAAACGCTTTATGAATTTGGGCCCCATTGAATATGTTCTCAAATAAGTCTGAATGAATGTGTTCCTGTGGATAGTGATTTAGAATACTTTTTACTTTCTGTATATTTGTAATGCAAAGTAGTATTCACCAGTATTCGCCTGACTTATTGTTGCCTCCCCTAAACAATTTGGGAGGGGGCGGACAAGCACGGGCTTTCTGAGAAATGTATGACGTCAAGCCATTTCTTCCTTTCACACCGCAGTCTGCAAGGTGACCCTGGTTGGTTCAGATGATACACTTCATATGCAGTCTGAGCGAGCAGACCGTGGTGCCCATGGTTGCGGTCGAGTGGTGAAACCGAATCCCCCCTCCATGGGCGATGCTGCCACCAAATATGCGTCACCCTGCAGGGCTGTTTGATATCAGACTGCAGGGTCCATCTGCACACTGGAACAGTGCCTTAACAGGAAGAGCTGCCAGCAACCCCAAGATAGTGCTTTTTGAATGAAAATGGATGGCTATTTCTATGGTAGATCAGCCATCAAAATTGCGACCGTTTTGGTCGCATATGCTCCCGAAATTTAATCTGTGTGACCTCGAAATATCATTGGGAGCATTTCTGCGAGTGCAAATAATTGTTCTGGTGCAACCTTTTTTTTATTTTTATTTTTCCAGTCGAACGTCCCTTTCTCTGTACATTCGCTAGTAGCACACTCCGTGTGTGCCTTGTGAGCAGACTGTGACCATTCTAACCAATCAAACGTGAGCTTGACGTTCTTACCTTTACTTTCAGATTGGTTAATATTAGCCTTCAATCACTCCCTTTCGCAGCACTTCACTGTCACGTGACACAGAGAGCTAACACTTTAACTAATGTTAGCTGAAAACGAAAGTTTATGATCTATTTATTAATGTTACCTAAGTAACTAGCTAAATTGGTAACGTTAGCTAGCGTTACCGAAAGCTAAAACGAAAAATCGTTGACGACGTTTCGTCAGGTGCAGCGTCTTTTACTGCTACCACAGAGTGTAAGTGAATGTGATGATGAGAAAACGTTTGATTACGCTGACCTATAAAACGCTATTCCAAAAGCAGAATTAGACATATTATACATTGTTAGAAAGCTTATACCCTCACCTACTGAATAAATGAACTGTCAATCAAGCCAGACTGTACTAAATAGGGCAACAACGCCGAGAATAACAAGTGTGGTATTATGCACAGCCATTTTGGAAGGTACCCAGGCATCACAAATGCGCGTATATTTCACAAACGGATTGCCCAAGACAAAACCAATGGTAAGGTTATCTATTTATTCAATATTTAGTCCCAGATATTGACTGTAGAATGACATGGTATCATTTTTTAAAACTTTATTTCGTTATTCCATGAGCAGCGTTTTCACTGCTGTATTGGCATATCTTAGGGGTATTGTCGGGTTTATCTTCTGCAGTGTATATATAAGTATATTTTTATGACATCATTTTCCTACACATTGATTCACTGGGGTCTCCAACCTGGAATATGCTCTTTAAGCGTGAGAGTTTAACTAAGCACGGAGTCAGCGCGAAACACTAAATTTAAACCAATTCTGTTTCTTATGAAAAAGAACAGCATTGACATCAACATGACTTATGCCAACGACGAGTCATGTGCCAACATCGTCAATGTAATTGCAGATACCAGGATATTGCGTAAAATCTATTACATATATTGTTGGTGCTCCTTACATTTTGGTGGGTGCTCCTAAATGTTTGCTGGTGCTCCTAACTTTTTGAAGTTGGGAGCACCAGTGCTACCAAGTAAAAAAGTTAATTTCGAGCCCTGTAGATGTAGTGTTATGTGTATGTGTCACAATGTATTGTATGTGTCTCCCTACTGTACATGTCCGTCAGATGGCCTGGTGGTCGTAGGTGTGCACTCCGCCAAGTTCCCCAACGAGAAGGTGCTGCGGAACGTGGAGAGCGCCGTTCTACGGTATGACATCACACACCCGGTGGTGAACGATGGCGAGGCGCGGCTCTGGCAGGAGCTGGAGGTGTCCTGCTGGCCCACGCTGGCCATCCTGGGCCCACGAGGGAACCTGCTCTTCTCCTTGGTGGGGGAGGGGCACCGCGAGAGGCTCTTCCTGTTTGCGGCCGCTGCACTGAAGCACTATGGCACGAAGGGGGAGCTGAGGGACAGGGACATAGGCATCCGGCTCTACCGCGACTCCCTCCCCCCCTCCATCCTCTCCTTCCCGGGGAAGGTGACCGTGGACCGCTCTGGGAAAAGTCTGGTCGTCGCAGATACGGGACATCACAGGGTTCTCGTGCTGTCCACTACTGGACAAGTGCTCCACACTATTGGCGGTAAGCAGCTCTGTTCCAAGGATTCTTTTTCGCAGTAATTTCAATCCAGAGGTTTGTGTGTAATTCTTTTTAGATAACACACCTAAAAGCTGGGTTTTCACCAGTGGGTATGTGCATTGACTGTGTAACTGGAAATGGGTAATGTATGTGAGTTGTGAAAAAGGAAGTAAGTGGGTGTTTCTCAATACCGAGAATGCAAAGAACGGACTTGTGTCCTTGGGGAGATCGTTCTTGGAAGAATGAACTCGCAAGCTCACCAAGGACAGAGAACGCTGTTATATGTATTTGAGATACCATGCGTGCTTGTGACGTGTGGTTACGCTACCTGACAGTCACTGTCCTCGGTGTATTCTAGTTTCTTTCAAAGGCTGCTTTACATTGGTTTGGGGTATAGTTTTATTTAAATTTTAAACTAGCGTTAATTGTAGGCTACTTAAAATATCAAAGTGAACAAAACGTCTCTTTTATCCTCTGTTCTCTAGCTAGTTAATACATGTCAGTTGCTTAATTCACAATTGCTTTCTATACCAACAAAAATCTACCTAGCGCTTTCAGCAACAAGGGCAGGCTTGGATAAACCGAAGCAGCCAACCAAGCGTCAACAAGTTAGCCGAGCCATTCCAATCATTTAAAATTGCTCTCTGTATCAGCTAACAACTTCAAGTCAGCGTTTGCTACAGCACACAACTCCGCTTGCCTCTGTTGATGCACCCCCTCTACAACAGAGGCTAGTACTGGCTACAAACCAATACTTATTCACAGAAGCTGTATTTAAAATGAGTTAAAATGCAGCTATTTCTCACCTCATTTTCGTTTGTGGAAGATTTTAGTCACATTTATTAGTGAAATGAAAACTAAAAAATGTTTAATTCGGCTCGGCTAACACGTAATAGGCTACTATCCTCTGGCTTTGAGTTGGTCTCTAAGGTAACAGATTAAACTCTGAATTAGATGTTGATGAATTAAATGTTTTTAGTTATATGTTGTATGGTTAAAATGAGCTGAAATTCAGTTATTATAACATATTTCTCACATCATTTTCATTCTTAGACGGATTTTCGTGACATTTATTAGTGAGATGAGAAAACAAAAAAAGAATTGTGACTGTTCAGTGGTCTCGTCTGCCATCGCGCAATGAATGCTGGGATATTTGTGTTGTCAAGTTCATACAAGTTACCAACCGATGCATCCTCGGTAAAATCAGTGTGTCAAGAACACTTCCGGGAATTTTAACCGTTCTTGGCGAAATGCGAACTTGTGTATTGGGACAGTACTTGGGCCGCTAAAGATGACGTTTCACAAGGACACAAGAACACAAGTACAGACAAGAACGCATATTGAGAAACAGCCATTGTGTAGCAATTTGCGTAATGTATTTGGACTGCATAACAGGAAGTGGGTAATTTTTGTGGGCAGTGTAACAGAAGATGGGTAATTATGTGGGCTGTGACAAGAAGTGGGTAATTGCGGGCTGTGTAACAGGAAGTTGATAATGTATATGGGCTGTGTTACAGGAAGTAAGTAATGTACAGTATGTCGGCTGTGTAACAGGAAGTGGGTATGTGCATATACTGTAACAGGTCCAGGGAGTGGATGGAAAGATGGACACATTTCTGAAGCCTTGTTCAGTGCCCCCCAGGGTGTGGCCATGAAGGGAGAGACGGTTTACATCGCAGATACAGAGAACCACCTTATCAGAAAGGTATCCAGTTTACACACATTTACTCACACACGTCCTCATTCATTCTGTCTTTCCCTGCTTCTGCTTTTCTCCCTCTGAGTCCTTACACTCCACCTTCTTCCCTTTCTGTCCTCTCTCTCTGTATCCCTCTCTCTTTCTTTCTGTTTTGTATGTTGTGGTTTTCCTTGTCAAAGAGTACCTTTTTATTGGACCCTGCATCTGCTCCGTGGCCAGAATGTATTTTGTAAAGCTGGTGCTCCTCAACCTTGCGCTGATTGCAGTGTAGGTCACCCTGCTTTAGGTGAACCCAGAATTAGATTGCTTTTTTTTCCTCTTGGGAACATGAGGGGGAGGTGGCCTAATTCAGCCTTGCACTCATTATTAGCATTTTCTCTGAAAATGCAATACGGTTTCACAGAAGTATGTTTCTAAATGCATTTTCAATGTGGTTTTTATCATATGGTTTATAGTTGGCCAATAATGCACAGCCCCATATTTCAGTTCAATAAAAAGATGAAGAAGGAAAGGAAGTCAGATCAAAAGATTGTTCTCGTGTCTCCCGCCTCGCTTTCACCCTCTCCCCCTCCCTCCTCAGATTGACTTATCAGAAGGGCGGGTCAGTACCCTGGCTGGGATGGGAGTGCAGGGCACAGATAAGGAAGGAGGAGGGATGGGACCCCAGCAGCCAATCAGCTCTCCCTGGGACCTGGCCTTGGGAACTGCAGGTAAGTCTAGTGCACAGTAGGCCTCTTATTTGTTATAATGTTCTGTTTTAATGGCTGAGTAAAATGAGACCCCTCAGCAGACGAGAACAGTGACGGCTATGAGTGATGCGGATCCTCTCGATTTGTGCAGTTCATCTGGCGGATTCATATTTCGGATAAATTGGATAGATGGGTTTCATGTCTTGCACCGTGGACCGCAACCTCTAAAATTGATAAAGCTGAATCATATCTGTAAGCGGTTTATAAATTCCGGCATCTGTGCGCCATTAGCAACGGTGCGCTGAACACTATTCTCATTAAATTCATATTTTGTTTGGCTGGGATGTTTTCAGATTAGTGAATTTACAAAAAATAAAACATGAGGTTCTGGTCTGTTTGTCAGTCTATTACTGATGTGGATTTTATTGAGCATTTCCACTGTTTCACAAACCTAAAACCTAAAAATAAATTTAAAAACTTGACTATGTCCCTCCAGGACTATAAGTTTTAGGGGTGTAAGAAAATATCGATACACTTGAGTATCACGATATTATGTTTTGTGATACTGTATCGATTGTCAAAAACACTATCGATTTTTAATTAATAGTTTACATGCAGAGATTCGTGGCAGACAGTGGTTCATTTTGTGTTGTGTTTAAACCCCCGACCGCTAGGTAGCAGTGTTGTAATCTATCTTCAGCCATTGGACTCTTCCACTCCAACGTAACAATGTAAACTGAGACAGGAAAGGCGCACCGCTAACGCTAGCATTAGCAAACCTAGCTGACTAGTAACGTTACCACCGATGGCTGAATCCGAAAGAGTTTACCTAAAGAATCTTGCAAGAACTTTTATTTAATTTTTTTTACTGATATAGGCAAATGTTAATTCCTTTGCTCAGATTGCACAAAAAGTAGTGCTATGATGTTGGATGTTGCAGGGACTGTGATAAATGCAAATGCAGATTCCACTGTTCTGATCGCATAAAAAAAGTTTTTTTAAAATTAACTCAGATTTTATGCATATGGTGTGGTGGTGTGTTCTTTATACTATGACAGTTTTCCTAAAATTAGATTTAAAAAATTGTAATATATCGCCTTGCTTACAATATCGCAGTATATCGCAATATATTGAATCGTAACCCCTGCATAATGATATGTATCATATCGCCAGATTCTTGCCAATACACAGCCCTAATAAGTTTACAGGTCTGTGTCTGTAGAATCAACAAAGTTGGTGGTGTACTACATTACAATTGTGGTGTACTAGTGTGATATACTATACCACAGTTCTGGTGTACTAGTGTGGTATAGGCTACTACAATGCAGTTCTGGTGTACTAGTGTGGTATACTACAATGCAGTTGGTATACTACATTGCAGGATAGTGGTAACCCACAGAGGGTTGTGGGTTTGATTCCCTTTGAGCAAGGTACTTGACCTGACCTGACCTGCTTCAGGAAGGGTTGTGTGTGTGTAAAAAAAAAAAAAAAAAAAAGAATTTAATCTGTGTAACTCTGGATAAGGGCATCTCAAGCCAAAATTTAATGTAGTGCAGATTGGTGCTCCTCTTCAATAAATCAGTTAACATTATCACAGTTTATTTTTTATTTCAAGTGAACCACATTGAAAAAGTTTTTGATTAATTTAAGGAGGGCTGATTATTTTATTATTAAGATAATGTCAAAGGAACACCTGTATTTTTCTTTTGTGAATTTCTGATGAAGAAATAGTTTAATACGTCTAATTTATTAAGAGGAGACAAGGACCCAGACAGGGACCCACACAGGCACAGTGTGCTGGAACCACAGTGTACTGAATGCCGGCTCTCCCGCTGACTGCGTTTAATTTCGCTCATCCGCTCTCCAGCGATGAGCCGGGGCTTACTCTCACTTTAGCCTGGGATTGGAGTCGCTCTTCTGTATTGCGTCTGCGTTCGTGCGGTTTCTGGGCAGCCGAGCCTGTTTTTCACTGCCCGCTTCCCAAAATGTAAAATCCAATATCGCGCCGGGATTTATCGCCCCGCCGGAGGCACGTACCTCTGATCTCCCCTCTGCCTGCCCACGATCCGCCCACGCGTCCCGCGACCGTCGGGACGAAATCCGCGCACCAAGTTTAAGTTAAGTTTTCTGCGGTCCAGAAATCGGCAGTGTTTCCATCCGCACTCATTTCGCTCTTCATTTCACGCATCTCTGTTCTCGTCTTTGTGTTGTGAAATTGGCTTGTGTGCGAAACTGGTTCATGCGGTGTTGCTTCAATTGGGCCCGGATCCTTGAGTCGAGCCAAGTTCGGCTTCATTATCCGCAAGGGAAATTCTCGTAGCAAATGCTCCGAATTGACAAAACAACAACACAGACTAAACATGTTGACAAATAACATTACACATCTCAGTGACAAAAATTCTCATTCCACCCCTTCTCTCCTCTCACCTCTACCTTTTAACAAAATTTCACAAATCTAATGTGCCTGAAGGTGCAACGTCAGTCCATCGGGTAAAAAATAAATTCTACATTCCGACTGTGCTCACAGGGGACCCATGTGCGATCTCTTTTTATTCTGTTTATTTTGGTTCTCTGAGGGTAATTTCTCCCACAGGGTGACGGCCTGTGAGGTGCCCTGTTTGCTAACAGGTCTGAAATCACATCAGTCATCGCTAACCGCTTCAGATGAGTTGCTGCACCATGTTCTCCACATAAAAGACCTCCCACTGGGCTTGTTGTATCTTCCGGTACTTGACCCTGATCCTGGAGGGCCACAGGGTCTGCTGGCTTTCATCGTCCTTTTAAAACCTGTAATTGGTTTAGATCCGAGAAACCGGGTGAGTAATCAACTGCTTTTAATGAACAATTTAAGTTTTGAGTGACAGTGAAATCCAGCAAGACCCCATGGCTCTCCAAGGTGAGGATCGAGACCTCTGATTCAAACAAATACAACAGGAGGGGGGTCCTAAATTGTCTGCAAACATGTTGACTTGCAATGCCACACTGAGTCCAAAACCCATAACTGTGGAGTTCAATTTGGGCTGAAGCTGGCCAGGAACCTTTTTTTCAAATGAGAAGCTGCAGCTTTACGACGTACGATGGAAAAACAATGGCATGACTTTGCGTGTGAACATAATGCATCTGCAATGGAAATGGTCTTATCGTTTGGCTTCCATCCACAGTTTGTCTGTTTGTTGTTTCGTGGCTGAAGTCGGGAGTACAGCATGACCATTTCTGGAAACGGTCGTGACCCCTGAGACCTTTGGAAAATGTCCTGGTTTGAAAAAACATTGAATGTGGTAGGGCATGTAATCTGGAGCAAAGTGGGACAGAACCTTTCAGCTTTTCTGTCAGCGGCTGATAAGTCCGTCCTAAAATAAACCCTAGAGCCGGGCTTGACTGGGCATTGGGCCCAAGGAATGGGACCGGTGAACGTAAACGGTATTTTTAACCATTTTTTAATGCATTCGGCCCTGGTACAGCACAGATTAATTACGAGGCCCTAGCAAACCGAACTGCATCTGTAAAATGGAACCCAGTGCTCTTAGCAGGATTAGCCACCTTGCAACCTGTTAATTGAAATATGTTCCCGGTTCGTCCTGGTATAATGAAATGTGTGCTTCCCTGCTCTTATGCACTGCTGTAATAAGTCCCTACCACTACTCTTAACCCTTTAAGGTGTAGGATCACTTATGTGTTTAGAATATTCTTAACTGAACATTCTAATGCTGATGTAACAATCACTACTGATAACTGAAAGCAATGGAGGTCTAGAACACTCACTTGGAATGTTGAAAAAACATTCCAAAAAACCTGCTCTTTAACCCCTTAGCGCACATGCCAAATCTGGCCAATCCTTGCTCGTTTAGGGGGTACCCTATTTACAGCTTTAACTCCAGATGTGAGGATCACAGAGACTTGAGAAATGGCTTAAATTAAGCAAGACATTTGTACAATTTACAATACTAACGCAGATTCCTTTATATTCATAATTTCGGAAGAAATAAGGTGCCGGAAATACAATTGTCTAGGCGAATAATAAAAAATTAATTTGCTCTTTTTTTTAGTTTGCAATGAAATACTGAGATCCCATATATACAGCAGGTTAAACTATACATGTCCTGGATCAAAAACTCCTTGATCACAAGTTCATAAAATCTAAAGGTGGATATGTAGAACTACTAAAGATCTATGAAGCAAAAAATAAGCAGTGTACCCAGCGTCTCCAAATCTATCCAAAATGTCTAAATTGTGCTGTAAATCACAACATATTCATGTATTTCACTACAAATCAACTGTTTTGACTCAAGAAACTCACTGTTGCATCATTTTCAAGTCTGAATATCAAACCTTCCGTCAGTACAGTGGAATAATATATCTAGGGAACATATCCAAAATCTCTCCAAAAATGAATAAAATGCTTTTTGTCCATTATAAAGCATATAAATGAGCCACTTATGAAGGTTTAAGATGAAGTATTGATGTCAGATTAAAAAATAATGCAAAAACATTGTCACACAATGCAGTACAGTACCTAATGTGTAATAATTAACTCTCGTATGTATGTCTGTACTCTAAAGTATGTAATGTTTTTTTGTATGGGGATGGGACGACATGAAAACAATATTCAACCGCCCACCACATTTTGGTAATGTTTCAGTTGAGGTCACATCCGGTGCATTAAACACGAACACAATTAGCAAACCATTAAACGCTTATGTTACTGTGTGAAATATCCTCATTCTAAAATACCACTGACCTATTTAAAGACACTCAATTTCAAAAATAACGTATATAACCGAATTATTTTCAGCAGTAACACTTACATTTGGACGATGAAACCTTATCTTGGTTCAGTAGATGGAGACGGAGACAGAATGAATGCTGTCACTCCCCAGTTCTAACTTAGCCCAGAAAACAGTATATCAGCTAGGTCTATCTGCAAACATGCCTTAGCCATGCTCATAATTTCTCAAGAATTAGGGTATTTTCCAAGTAATTATGAAAGTCATTGATAAAACTTCACCAGGTGCAGTGTCTTTTACTGCTACCACAGACTGAAGCGTAATGCAGTGATAATGAAACAAAGCTTTTGTTTACGCTGAGCTATACAACGCTATTCCAAAAGTAAAATTAGACATATTATAGATCGCTAGAAAGCTTATTCTGTCACCCATTGGATCGATTAACTGCCGATCAAGCCAGATTGTACTACAAAGGACGATAACACTGAAAACAACGTGTGGTATTATACACAGCTATTTTGGAAGGTACCCAGGCGTCACAAATGAGTGTATATTTCAGAAAAAAGATTGTCCAAGACAATATATGACCATTCGTCTCGAAAGGGACATCTCTACGAGTAAAACCAGTTGTATGGTTGTATATTTATTCAATATTTAGTCCCAGATATTGACTGTAGAATGACATGGTATCATTTTTTAAAACTTTGTCTTGTTTATTTCATTATTCAGTGAGCAGCATTTTCACTGCTGTATTGGCTTATCTTGGTAAATGGACTGCATTTATATAGCGCTTTTATCCAAAGCACTTTACAATTGATGCCTCTCATTCACCCATTCACACACACACTCACACACTTGCCATGCAAGGTACCAATCAGCTCGTTGGGAGCAATTAGGGGTTAGGTGTCTTGCTCAGGGACACTTCAATACACCCAGGGCGGGGGATCGAACCGGCAACCCTCCGACTGCCAGACAACCGCTCTTACCTCCTGAGCTATGTCGCCCCCTAGATCTTAGGGCTTTATCTTGTTGCTGTAACAGAATACGATTTTTGAGTGGTGAAAGTATATTTTTATCAATGCCCAGATAGACAATAGTGTCCCTTATGTCTTGGGTGGGGGGTGTAGTTGCAGGTGAGACTGCAGGGAGGGGGTGCTTAAGTGAATGATCAGAGGGACAATGGTGGCGCTGCGAAACCCTACTAATGAAACTAATGAAACTAAAACAAAGCGTTTTTGTTTTCAACGCATACTTTGGTTGCAGGAGCAATGAATGTCTGAGTTGAACAATCTAGGCACGCCGGCGTGCCGACCACTAGGTCGTGTGCGCTATGAGCTTAAAGGGTTAACTGCAGTAGTGTTAATGTCACTGTACGAAGACTCCATTCAGTGAGCAGCTGGAGATTTATGCCCCTGTTGGAATGGTTTAGAGCTGGATAGAAGGACAGTGCAATGACTTTGCCCCACCTAGGATTCAAACCATGCCCCTATGATCTGTAGCTTAGACCAAAGGCTCCTGCGTGAGACTCCTGGGTGAGGCTTCATGAACCCAAAAATGGAGATGACCTTGCGCTGTGGATGGCTCACTGATTTGGATAGATCCATGGTGTTTTACAGCAGAGGCCTGTCATTGGTTGATATCAGTCAGTTGACTGAGAGCATGTGGGGTTACTGAAGCTGCACTTTTCTCTAATTGGCCCAGTCAGCTCGGCCATCAGCCAACCTGAAACGGAAACAAATGTATTCAAATTCTCTGGCCTTGAATTTTCCTTTACATTCTACTCTTTCCCTTTCTGTGATTCTTCCTATTCTTTGTTTCATTCTTCTCTTCCTCCATTTTAGTTTTTTCTTCTCTTCTGATCGATTGCTATGCTGTGTTCTTCTCTTGCTGTTTTTTGGTCTACTCTTCCACTCGTTCTGTTTTCTGTTCTACTCTTTCCCATGGTCACATTTCATGTTCTCCTCTTCCCTCTGTTTTTTGTTCCCTTGTTTTGTTTTTATGTTTTTTTCCCCTGGCTGTGGGTTTCCTGAAATCCCCTGTGGGGCCCAGTGATGATAGGTTTAGGCTCCGCCTCCTTTCTCCCGACCTAACGCTTGTCCTCATACACAGGACTAGTTGGAACTTGAAATGAGCATCCAGTCGTCTATAAAATAATTAATCTTCTTGAGTAGCTTTGGTTTGGATGTTTGCAGGGTTGATGCCCCTATTATGAGTGATAAATTGTTGTTTGGCACTGCAGAAATTTAACAAGCAGCATGGCTTCGACTTTGATTAAGGCTACTTGCTCGACCAGGCCATCCAAGGTTAAAGCCAGCTGTGATGAGAGATGCAGCGAACATTGTCACAGAGCTATTATTAGACGCACTGTAACCGCTGCTGTCTGATCCGCAACATCGTCTGCTTCTCCCAGCGCTTTGACCCCTGCATCTGCTGTAGCAGGGCCTCATTTTCTACACAAGAACGCAACCCGCACGCGTGCGCTTCCTTCTCTGCACTTCCTGCACGAGAGGCGCCAAAACGGGGAACTTACTCCAGAAACCACTTCTCGGCGAATCGTGACATTGGCACGGTTTCGCCTTGGCGCCGGGGAACATGGATTGAACCGTCTGTATTCCGCAGTGTTTTTACTTATTTATTTTTATGCCCCCAGCCTCCGTAGGAGGCAGGAGGGGCATTATGTCGAGGCCCCGTCCGTCCGTCCGTCGTCTGTCAACAATTGGGTTTCCGCTCATTTAACAGAAAACACCTTTGTCGATCGGGCTGATTTTTTGGTGGTGAATTGGACTTGACCACACGAAGGCTGGTTTCGATCGGTGACGCCACCATTCATCCAATATGGCTGCCTTCATGTGGTTGACCATAATCAGGGGCATATGCTATACTTTGCGGTTTATCAGTAAACAATGCACTATTTTTACAGCATATGTTTATTTTGTCATTCCGATGTGAAAATAAGATATTACACACTGTTGATGCGTCTCCAAGAGAGGAGACGATTCACCTCATATCAACTTGCGATCCCCGTTTCCAATGTCAGTTTGAAGTTTGGCGTCACCTCCCTCATGGACGAGAACAACAGAGACCATATAAAGATGATATTACTCCTCCAAGGTGTTGCCCATGTAAAATAGGGGGGCTGGCATTAGAGGGCTCATGATCTGAGTGGTTTGAGTGTGGTGTTAAAATTTTATTGGCGATCTGTAGTGCAAAAATTCAGTTTGGAACCCAAAATAAACATATCAACACTGAAAACTTTTCTGAATGCTTAAAATAACTCGAGGACCCTACAGTCGGGGGCATATGCCACGCTCTGCGGTGGCCTTGTTTATTATTCCCCAGGCCTGTTCCTTTAATATGGTGTCTCTGCTTTTTCCCTAAAGCATTGATTCCTTTGAGGCTCAGTAATGCAGTCTTACTCCCCCCTGTTAAATATATATATGAAATATAATTTTGTTGACTCGATGGCGCAAAATTTACAGATGGCTTAGGCGTTGGTTTTAAATAGCTGCTGGCTGTTGGCGAGGGACCCCGCTGGAGCAGGGTGATACAGACTGGTCATCGCTCAGGAAACCCTCTCGTCACCAAGAGGAGCCACATGTTTTCTTTTTTTTGTTTTTTTGTCCCCCCTGTTGGTGGCAGCCACAGAAACAAGCCCAAACAGCCATCGTGTGTTAATGAGCGCAGGGACGAATCGCGGTGTCTAGCCAAGTTGGCCACGTTCCCTGTGCCCCTTTTTGTTTCCAGAGGTCTTGTGGTATGAAATATGTAAGAGCTTTTCAAATGGGCCAGACTAAGCCCTTCAATGAGACCCTAGGTAAAGCTACACTCCGCCCAGAAGGCCTGAGTTTACAGTTACACAGCACGGAATGGGATGAGCGGTCGTCCAGCTGCTGCCATTTTGGGCCGCGTGCGTCTGCGTGCTTCTGTCCATCCAGTGTGTTCAGCTGGGCCTGTAGTTTGCATTACTGGCCCAGTCAGTTCAATCTGGACACATCTTCCAGTGTGCTTTGGAAACACGTTGCAGTTCTGTGTTTGAAAATGGAACATGCACCCATCTTTTGGCTGAAGGATTTAAAAGGTGCCACCATGAGTAAATGATTAGGTTAATTTGGCAGTTAAATTAATTAGAACTGGAGGATGAACAGGGGTACCAGTGCAGTGCGTGGAAGGTCTGGTCTGTTTGCCTGACCGGTTTTAGCAGTAGCCACTGCTAACCATGCTCATGCTTGGCTCCAGGTGGCGAGGAAGACAACGTGCTTTGGATAGCCATGGCTGGCACACATCAGATCTGGGCTATGTTTTTGGAGGATGGGAAGCTGCCCAAGGGAAGGTGAGCGTATCCCCTTCCAAAAATTACCCATCATTCATTTGTGCTTGGTAGGTGTCATTATGAAATAAAGTCAGATTTACAAACTTTTGCAGACATGAATATATTTTGGTATTCAGTATTAAACAACCATGCTTCAGAGGCATGTTAAGTGAGATTCTTCCAGAGAAAATAAGGTAACTGTTATCTATTGGGTGTTGATAAGACAGCCAATCAGCAACAAGGTTGTACAGCTTCCATGTGATGTTGTAATGTGTTTTTATCAATCACAAGGAAGTTGCATGGTTTTGCTGCTGATTGGCTGTCTTACGGTCACCAATAGATTACAGTGGTGACATTTTTATCTGGAAGCAGTTCACGCGACCTCTGAAGTGTGGTTGTTTACTACCGCATAAGGTATAATCAAAGAGAAAAAGAGGAAAAGAAAGGTAATGTACCATATGGTAGCGACAACCATTACTGCATTCGATAATTGTTGTTGCGGTATATCACCCAGCCCTAGAGGAGCTCTATTTGTTCATAAAGAAAATTGGAACCCTGGTTTCTTCAATTATTAATATTCTTTACACATTTATATTGTTTGCACTGCAGTAAGTTTGTTTTAGCTGAGAGCACAAATAGAACTGCGTTTATATTGAAATTGCTCGCTGTTTGCCTGCTGCCACCAGAATCCATGCATATATATGGCTCTTTTTCCTTTTTGTTGATTCTGTTATGTGACCTGCCGTGTGTGCACACGTGTATCTGAGTATGTCAGTATTTGTCTTACATTTATATTACTGTTCCAAACCACGTGTTTGTGTGTTGTTTCGCTTTCAGCGAGTGTAAGAAAGGCACGTGCATCCGCTTCGCGGGCAGCGGTAACGAGGAGAACCGGAACAACGCGTACCCCCACAAGGCGGGCCTGGCCCAGCCCTCGGGCCTGTCCTTGGCCCCAACGGAGCCCTGGAGCTGCCTGTACGTAGCCGACAGTGAGAGCAGCACCGTCAGGACCGTGTCCCTGAAGGATGGTGCCGTCAAGCACCTGGTGGGGGGCGAGCGGGATCCTCTGGTGAGTCCCGGGTCGCCTCCTGTGGAGAGCCTCAACTGTTTACGCCTTTTCTGGTTTGCTTCCTATGGTTAGCCCCCTGTTTATAGCCCCCTATTTTTGACCCCCATATGATGCTCGCCTCCTGCGGTTAGCCCCCTATCCTAAGCCTCCTGTGGTTAGCCTCCTATTGTTAGCCACACATGGTTAGCCTCCTGTTGTTAGCCACACATGGTTAGCCCCCCATGGTTAGCCTCCTATAGTTAGCCACCATGGTTACCCCCCCCCATGCCCCCTCCCTTTAAGGCCCCTTCTCTAACCTGTATCTCAGGGTCCCCTGTTTTCTCATTCTCTGGAACGCTTAGCCCATTTTTACTCTGCTCCCACAAGACACACTGAGCTGTAGGAAAGAAGGGCCCAACCGTGTCTTTCAGTGTCTTACAGCCAACCCCTCCTCCACACATAACTGAACCCTTATATCATTTTATTACAGAGGCTAAGCAGGGTGTCAACCAGGCTGCTCAATACATTGCTCTCACATGGTGAAGTACTAAATCTGCTTCATGTCTCACCTGTACATCTTTGTAGCATTGTCCATTACAGGCAATGGTTTTCATTATAAAGACTGGTTGGTAATCTCATTGTACTTGTGCACAGAGAGGGAGAATGTCATTTAATTATGATTATTTTGGGATCTTGCCTCAGAGAATGTTAAAATAAGCCTGCTGTTTACTTTATACAGTAGATGCCATTTAAATATAAGCTCAATTATTGTCAGTTTAAACTGAAGCTTCACAAAGCTAGAGCATCTAATGAGTCAGACTCAAGGTGTGTGTGTGTGTGTGTGTGTGTGTGTATGTGTGTGTGTTTGTGTTTTTTTGTTGTGTCTGTCACAGCTTTGCTTGTACTTTTGAACAACGTGCCTATAAATGCAGATTACTAGTATTAATATTTGGTAGCAACTGACTGGAATGTCAAAAACGTAAGCAAAGCTGCTGGCAAGCTTTTTTTGTAAAGAATTATCAGAAGCAGCCATATTTGAAGGAGGCGTTGCCCTATACCCCTAATGAGCATGCAAGTATCCAAATCATTATTCTGTATTGTGTGTCTCCAATGTTTGTGTCCTTTGATGTCGTTTCCTGTATATGGACATAAAAGTATTAAATGTGTGTGTGCATGTGTGCTTTTGCACTTGAATGAATTTGAATCATTTCGAACCAAACACTTAAATGTAAAGCCTATGATTGTTAAAAAAAAAAAACATGGTAATATTGAACATCAAAGACAATATATATATATATATATATATATATACTGTCTTTGATGTATACTAATTATGCAGGTGGTAATTATTCACACTGATCAATGTATGGTAATTAAAACTTGTTGAAATAAAATGCAGTGTATCTCCTTATAGGGCCCAAGTAGGACGTTTTCTAATTGGAATGGCTCAGTTCATCAGTGGAACTGGTCTATCAATTTCCAACTGTTTCTTACTCTATTTCTGTTTCCTCTGGGGAAAAATGTTCTGTTCCTCTTAAAAATAAATTTATAGAAAAGATTTAAGTTTTATTCATGAAAGCTTGACACTATGTTTAATTCCATATGCAGTTTGGAATCGGCAAAATAACCAAAGTAGTCTGCTATCTTAGTGGGTTAAAATTCATAGTATGGTAATATAATCAAACTTGCAAGAGTGCTTTTAACAGTCTAGTGTGATAGCCATTTATAGTCACAGATGGTAGTGTGACTGTTCCTAAATGTGTTTTGTTTCAGTTTTTCCCCCATTTCTGCAAATTACATTTTAAAAATAGAGATTTTATCCAGTTTTGATGTACTGCTATTAAACATATGCTTAATGCGATGAATGAAAACCATCTGTTTCAATTCCATGTGTGTAATCCGATTAATTAATTCCTCTTTGTCAGGTAGTGATTATTTTAGGCAGAGCAGAAGAATAGCACTTCAAATCTAGCTTTAGTGACTCCCTGCTTTGGTGAGTTCCTGCTTTAGTGAGTTTCTCCTTTAGTGAGTTTCTGCTTTAGCGAGTCCCTGCTTTGGTGAGTCTCTGCTTTAGCGAGTCCCTGCTTTGGTGAGTCTCTGCTTTAGCGAGTTCCTGCTTTGGTGAGTCTCTGCTTTAGTGACTCCCTGCTTTGGTGAGTCCCTGCTTTAGCGAGTTCCTGCTTTGGTGAGTCCCTGCTTTAGCGAGTTCCTGCTTTGGTGAGTCTCTGCTTTAGCGAGTTCCTGCTTTGGTGAGTCTCTGCTTTAGTGAGTTTCTGCTTTAGTGAGTCTCTGCTTTAGCGAGTTCCTGCTTTAGTGAGTCTCTGCTTTAGTGAGTTCCTGCTTTAGTGAGTCTCTGCTTTAGTGAGTCTCTGCTTTAGCGAGTTCCTGCTTTGGTGAGTTTCTGCTTTAGTGAGTTTCTGCTTTAGTGAGTCTCTGCTTTAGTGAGTCTCTGCTTTAGTGAGTCTCTGCTTTAGCGAGTTCCTGCTTTGGTGAGTTTCTGCTTTAGTGAGTTTCTCCTTTAGTGAGTCTCTGCTTTAGTGAGTCTCTGCTTTAGTGAGTCTCTGCTTTAGTGAGTCTCTGCTTTAGCGAGTTCCTGCTTTGGTGAGTTTCTGCTTTAGTGAGTCTCTGCTTTAGTGAGTCTCTGCTTTAGCGAGTTCCTGCTTTGGTGAGTTTCTGCTTTAGTGAGTTTCTGCTTTAGCGAGTTTCTGCTTTAGTGAGTCCCTGCTTTAGCGAGTTTCTCTTTAGCGACTCCCTGCTTTAGCCTGTCCCTGTTTCTGTGCCATCACTGCCACCTGTATAAAGGAGTATCAAGTTCTGTTACCATAACAATAATATTCTATGACTTCTAGGTCTCAACGGTAACAGCAGTGCCAGAGAAATCATTAAAACACAGTCAAATAAGATGTTTTATTCATACGTTAGTTTTGCGTGTTATTAAAACTCGTATTTTTAGCAGGAGTGTTTGTAATGGAATAGTGTGCCTGACTGTGGCTCTTACTGTTACCACCGTGAGTTCATTTCCTTATAGGGTTTGTTTGTCGTGTCAGAACCTGTTTGCCTTTGGGGATGTGGACGGATCAGGGATAAACGCCAAGCTCCAGCACCCTCTGGGTGTCGCCTGGAACCCTCACAACGGGCTTCTGTACGTGGCCGACTCCTACAACCACAAGGTGGGTGACAGAAACTTGACCACACCCCCCTGTTTTACAACCACGCCCCCTGCACTGTGACTTCATCCCTTGCATTATCACCAACCACAAATTTTTCACTGTAACACCTTTTGCACAATTAGCTGATGGTAATGTGTTTGATTATGTCCAGATCAAGGTGGTGGACCCGAAATCCAAGCAGTGTGGCGTTCTGGCGGGCTCCGGAATGGCCGGCGACTCCCTCGAACCCGGGTTCGACCGGGCCACCTTCAATGAGCCAGGAGGTCTATGCGTGGGAGAATCTGGGGCCGTGCTGTACGTCGCGGACACAAACAATCACCGAATCAAAGTCCTGGACCTGGAGGCCCATACGGTGTCACTGGTGAGGCTGAGGGGAAAGCAGAGCCACAGAACTGCTTGGTTCACCGCAGGAAGCGTGACTAGATGACACACTCGCTCGCAATAACGCATTAGCTATTGACACTATTGACTCATTATTTCTTATTATATATTCTCAGTAAGTTAAATGAATTATATTTTCTTATTTTATTTCTACTACATGATCTCAAAGAGTAAGACATTATCTAGCGGAGCTACAGAGTGAATCAAGTGTAACGTTAGATGAAATTAAATTGACTGGACGAAACACGTGAAAAAAACTACAATGCGCTTTCGTGCAGGTTACCCGCGCTAACTGTTGGTTGATTCACTTCTCCAACAGCAATCCTTCTCATGTTATCACGACAAAGCTAGTTAACATGGCTTAAAATGATCCACGTTAGAAGTGCTCTATCTGTGTTTTTACTGTCTGGTTAGCTTGCTACGATGACACGTGACTAGATGACACACTCGCTTGCAATAACGTGTTGGCTATTGACACAGCATCATATAGTAGCTAATATCATTATCTCAGATTTAAAAAAACAAATGTGTGATGCATTCAATCACCATTTTATTTTGGCTGGTTATTTATTTGAGAATACAGCGATGATGGAAATGTAGATCCTACGCTGCTTATGTGCTCACTGCCACTTCATAAAGGCTTGCTAGCCAGCTAGCTTGCTAAAGTGAACCAAATATGTTAGCTAGCTCGCCGCTTGATAATGAGATTGATAAACACAGTAGTCGTATAAACGCATTTAATTAAAACTTTCACTAAATATATACCTTTTGCGCAATCGAATCTGTGCAGTCAAGTCTGCAGTGGAGAATATTAATGAGGCACGAGTGACAAACGTCTTATTACAGAAGTAGCGCGTCAGCTGCTGCAGTTCACACTTGTATTAGAGCTCCCTCTACTGGATAATTCTAGTAAATAGCAATTACAACGTTCGAACAGACAAGTACAGATAAATAATCATTGTTTTTTTGTTTATTATACTTATTAAAATATCGGGACACATCGGCGGCATAACTGCCAATCCCGATGTCGTCAAAAAAGTCAAATAATGGCCGATATATCGGCCAAACCGATATATCGGTCGGGCTCTACTTCACATCAGTTAGCTAGATAAAAACTTAGTATCCTGAGTTAGCCAAGACTGCATCGTACTGCTAGCTGGCTGGCTAGCTAGTTTTTGCTCATTGGATCTCTCTCGCAAGCTACTTTCATTTGCGTGCGCTGTCCATTGGACCTCTCTCACAGGGTTTCAGTTGCCCTCACTGGCTAACTAGATCTCTCTCGTGCAAAATGGTTTCCTCTCGTGTTTTTTTGACCGCTTTTGTCCACAGCAGCGCCTCATACATATCTCCGTTTTCTTTCTTCCTCTTTTCATCTTTTGTTCTTTTTTCCTGTCTTTCTCCCCAATCTGCTCCCCCTTTCTCACTCTTTCTCCATCTTTCTGTCTCTCTCTCTCTCTCCCTCTTCCTTCATCTCTACTCAGCTACCAGTCATGGCCCAAGATGTACCGGACGCGCCGACTGCATCGTCCGCCGCCGCAGCCCCAAGGAAGATTCCCAAATTGCCCAAATCTGCCGCCAGGGTGGAGGCACCAACGCTGGCAGTGTCCCCAGGCCAGACCGTGTGCGTGGACCTGGTCCTGTCCTTGCCGGACGGCACCAAGCTGACCCAGGAAGCACCCAGTTTCTGGGCCATGTCCTCAGAAGGTAACCCAGCAACCAGAGCGGCTCAGTGCTCTTACTGAACTTGCCTTGCTCGCTCGCTGAGAGAAGTCTGCTCGAGTGGCGCTCGGCTGGCGGCGAAGGACGTGGCCGACCAGCGGCCTCGCGCTGGGGGGGGGGGGGCGTACCGAGCACCATGTCCTAAGAAGGAAGCTGTTCTGGACATGTTCAAGGCCCTGCACATTCAGTACATGCATTTGCATTGTTTATGGCAGAGAGCTCAGCTGAGACTTATTCACAGTGCCACCATGACATTTTATCAATGCAGGAGCCGTGTCATAACACCACAGCAAGGCTGTGAGAACATTACACGGCAGTACGTTTATGGTCGGCTGGCGTGTTAGGAGTGTATATACGAAAGTCAACGATGGTAGGATTGTGGGGACCTGTAGAGGCTGTAATGCAGTTACATGGCATTAAAGTGAATGTTGTTGCCATCTACAGGGCGTTAATCTCAGACTCTTGTACTATTGTAGTCATAGAGCTAAATCCGTTTCAATAATGATTTGCTCAATTCCTGGTTAATGTTAGCATTAGTGTTAGCGCCATTGTTAGCCTTAATGTTACCTTTTTGTACCATTATCGTTTATGTTAAACTTTATTTGTGCCTGTAAATTTAGTAATTGCTGTGATCAGTATTATGGTGCCAGACAGTGGAGCAGGGCGGATTAGTGGCGACATCGGTTACTGGTGACGTATCCCTGAGCCAATCAAATGCATTTTTGGGCACCCTGTCTTCCTCAGATCGTAAATGAGATGCTTGCTGAAAGATTATATCCTGCCCCACCTGATAATATTTGTTGACTTTATTTTTTTTTTTTGAGGGGGGGAGGGGGCAGCTTGGCCATCTTGCATATACTGAAAAAAAAAAACAAGATATAATTTTTTCTCTTCCATGCGGTATTCCCCCTGGGGTGCTGGGCTGTGTCCCGTTCCCACTGTCTCTGACAGAGTGCTGGGTGCACACATTTCAAGTGCACCAGGGGCACCGCGACACCGTTTCTGAAAGTGCAGCAGAACCTCATGCAGCTCGACTCAGGAGAGTCACGGGGTGTGACTGTTGGGTCCCACAGGAATATAAACTATCTGATCCATATAAGCTTTTCTGCAGGGCGTGCCGATTGTGCTGGTCCCTGCTGTATAAAGGAATGGCCAATGAGCTTCCCTGCGCCGAGACTACAGCAGATCCAATAAAAGATATCCTGCGGTGCAATGCATTGTAATTCTGTGTCATCGTAATTCTTGACCTGTGGTCCACGAACCGTTCTTTCCGCAGTGTTCCCATTAGAGAGCTGGTATTTTGTGCTTTTTTCTGCATGGTCTTCCTGTGTGGGCAGTCTGGAAACAATGCCCTTGAGAGAAATGTACACACTTGTTATTAACATTGATGGTTTTACTGAGCTTTTGTGTATGCTGTCTGCGGAATACTGTTGGAACAAAAATAATTTTTGAATGCTTCTCAAAACTATCATATCCATATCTGATATTTTTACTGCTAGCTTTGCTGCTTTTTTGTGCTTCTAGCCAGCCAACTGTACACTAGCATTTAGTCCATTTAGTGGGCTGTCAATCAAAATTGAACTTGTGAATATTCATTACCAAAGGACCACACCTCCTCATTTCCCCAGCTGCCCTGTTCAGAAAGTACTTTCCATAAATTTTACTTCTTAGGGCAGACCCGGCACTAGCTCAAGTTGACGAGGAGGGCACTTGAAAACGGAAGTGAGGTTCAAATTTTTGTATTCACCATAGCAAACACGCATCCTGGTCAATCATATACTACATATTTCCACTGGTTGCGTTAACACTGGATTTGGCCTTTTTATGCAGAAAAAAGAAATTTGGGGGGAAAAAATACAATGTGTTGTTCAAAAGTAGATATTACAAAGTATTTTGTAAAAGATTACTGTGGCCAATGACCCTGACTTGAACCACAGCAAACCAATTACTTCTGTTTCTTTGAGCCAATCGTCTTTCACTGTCTGACATTTGTGTTTATTGGTCATAATATTTACACAGCTGAGCATTGCAAGACTCAAAGCGAAAGCACTTCATTTGAATGAAAAGTCCAAAACAAGATGTCTCCCTCTAGCTTGCTCGCTCAATGTGTGTAAATTAAAACAGAAATTGCCCCTTGGGTTTTTTAATATTATTAGCTTGTTTGGCAAAAATTTGTTTTGATGAGAACGCCATAACATAATTACTACAGCCCTCTAATCCTGCTATTTCTTCCCGCTTCTGTTACATGTCTCATATTAAAATTATGAACAAGGGGGCACAAAATACTTCTGAGGAGGCATTGCCGGCTTTTGCTCCCTCACGGTGCCGGGACAGTCACAGTGTCTTTAACTAATTTGTGTAATGAGTACTGATCTTTGTCCTCAATAGTGTCACCTCTCTGTTCTCCTGCAGGTAACGAGTGGCTGCTCAAGGGTCAGTGCCCAATCGGAGACATCGTAGATGTTTCCCGACCCCTGACCATCACGGCCACGGTCCCGTCTAACGTGCAGTCGCCTGACCCCACCCTGACCGTGGACGCCTACGTGTACTTCTGCAGCGCTGGGGGCGGGGCCTGCATGATGAGGGCGGTGTCTTTCAGGCAGCCCCTGAGCATCGACCACGCCCCCAAAGACGGTGTGGTCAGCGTGACCATGTCTCACTCCTTCTGACCATTGCGGTGTCTTGAGCGGAGCCAAACACCACCCCACCCCCCTGGGCTTTGCAGCCTACACGCATCACTCGTTTGGCCACGGGCAGCACACACAACATACCGCCAGAAATGTTAACTCTTTGCTTTGCCATTTGACTGCTGTGCAGAAACACAAGGATTCCAGTCTGTCCGGTTTGATGCCCACGTGTCAGGTGAAAGGTTGACACGTCGGCACAGCATGTGGATTTCCTGGGGCCCCCACATTCTCAGGGGTTGCAGTTGCGTGTTTTTTTTTTTTTTTTACCAAAGGACCCCCGTGCTTCTTAGTGACTCTATATAACTGAGGGACAGTCAAAAGCCCCAGGAACAGGACAGTTTATGTTTATTACTTATTTGGATGCTACTGACTTTCATTATGCATTATTTGATAACCCAGTGCTCATTGTTGCATAAAATCGTCCTGGCAGTCAGTAGGGTACCCGCTAGAAAATTGATCTTCATTTCTGGTCCTGGAGAGCTGCGGAGTCAGCTGGTTTTTGTTTTCACCTTAATATCAGCAATCAGTTCAGGCCCAAGAAACCAGGTGAAGTGAGTTACCTTTGTAATCGACTGCTTTAATTGATAAATTAAGTGCCAAATAGGAATAAAAGCCCTCAGACCATGCGGCCCTCCAGGACCAGGAATGAAGGTGACTGCACGCGAGTTCCCTTTTGGCCTTAGCATCGCATGCCTGCAGTCTGCCTGCCAGATGCACAGGATGTGTTCTCTGACGCAATGACTGCGTAGCTCAGCTGGTGGGCCGCAGAGTGAAAGCTGGCGACACCTGCATTTGCGAGTTTCAGCGGAGAGCATGTAGCGGTCTGCCTGCTCAAATTCACCGAAGACCTCGCTGTGACTGAATGTGCTTACACTTGCAATTGGGCTTTCAAAATGGAGAAATTAAAAAGTGAACGAAAAGAAGTGCTTTTAATACCTTCTAAGTACGTTTGATGTAATGCAGTTGATGCTTCCTATAAACAACACTGTGCACTGTTTTGTTCATTTCTTTTGAAGAAGTTTGGTGCCTTTGAGGGGGGTGGGGGATTGTGTCGGGTATTGAAAGATGTCTTCACAGTAATTAGTCACAAGGGGTGGGGTAGGGTGGTGTACAGTTTAGGGGTCACATTTCCATGGGGCCTTTGGCTGGTCCTCCTGTCTAAAACGTTTCCTCTGTTTACATCAGAATTTACATGGTTTTGGCCTCTCGTCCACTCTGGATACCCGGAGCTGTGGACAGACCTTACCAGACTCAGTCATACTCTGAGATCTGGACAGACTGTTCTAGGGTCAGCTTTTACCTCATTGTCAGATGAGACCAATGTGTGTGCAAGCACAGAACAAAGTGCCTGAGACTGACCTGAGAACAGTCTTCTGCGTGCTAAGAGCTTTTCTTCTGTGTTGTCTTCTTGCCGTGTTAATGTGTATTAAATCTAATGCAGGGTCCCCATGAAGCCTTCATAAAATTTAATGGTATAAATTATTTTATTTTTGGCCGTTCAGGGACTTTTACTTATAACCAGTTGGTTGCTGGTTCAAGTCCTAGGTTTTGCAATGGAATATGAAAAAATTGTAATATTTGTTACGATAAAATTAGGACCTTGGGGAATCTCTTAAATTGTGTGATGTGATACTGTTTTTTGTTTTCTTTGTTTATGTACGTACTGTGGGTATTATACCATAATGTAGGCATGTTATCTTGGTTTTATTTTGTTTCATTTCTTTAGTTGTGTGAATTTTAGGCAGACTAGCAAAGTTTTTCTGCCTACAATGGCTACACCTGAAATTGAAACTACACCTACACATGTTTTTGTTTCGTATCCTCATCAAATTCATGTTGATTTCCTCCTGCATACGATTAAAAGAATCAGGGGAGGTAGTCCTCTACAAGTTTTGGATTCAGGGAAGATTTTGGTTTAACAGAAAATGAGTTTAATCCTGCAAAGAATGTGGGTTCTCAAGTTTTCTGTTGAGTTGAGTTCTTGGTTATTATTATGCCCTCTCCAATACTGTAGGTCATCATGTCTCCCTGTAAGATGTGCTCTGGCACCTGAGAGATTACTTAAATATTTATTGTAATATGTGCTTTACCTAGATTTGGATATTAATATCTGATGTACTGGCAGGCACTATGCTGAATACTGTAACATTCATTGCTATTTGCACCTGCTTTTATATTCACTGAACTCAAAGTTTTTAAAAGAAGTGTGCACATTCTTACTAAAATTATGAAATTCTGCACTTTTTGCAGTGTAATAATAAAGCTTGTATTTTATCTGTAAAGTGCTGTCTGAACTGCATGTCCTGTTTTCATGAGTGACTGAGTGTTAGTTTGATGAGACACTAAGAAACCAGACTATATTTCCCACAGTATCTTCAGTATTTTTTATAAGTTCAGAGAAAATCAATGCTTGCTGCTAGTTTTCAAATGGAAAATGGCTTTTATATACAGGGAATCTACCAGACAATGCAGTTTTTTCCCACGATGATATTTTACAACAAGGCATACTTGCCTGTAAAATTTGTAAACTTATTTGCAATGAAGCAGAAACTGCTTAATTGCTGGGATGCTAAGTTACTGAGCGCTGTGGGAAAAAAATTCTGAAAACACTTGGAGGCAGAGAATTGATTTTGAAACTCATAATCAATATAATGGTCTTGTGACAGTCCCTGCAGGGCAAGGCCAGAACCCGAGATGGTAACAGGTAGATTCTGACAGTCCCTGCAGGGCAAGGCCAGAACCTGGGATGGTAACAGGTAGATTCTGACAGTCCCTGCAGGGCAAGGCCAGAACCCGAGATGGTAACAGGTAGATTCTGACAGTCCCTGCAGGGCAAGGCCAGAACCTGAGATGGTAACAGGTAGATTCTGACAGTCCCTGCAGGGCAAGGCCAGAACCTGAGATGGTAACAGGTAGATTCTGACAGTCCCTGCAGGGCAAGGCCAGAACCTGGGATGGTAACAGGTAGAAAAGGGGCGTCTGGGATGCCAAGGCCCAGATGGAGCTTATGTTCTGCACTCTCACCAGCACTGACAGTGAGTTGAGTTTGTGTGGCCCTGGGAGATCCTGATCTGCTCATTTATTGTTAATAGTGGGTTGTTTCCCAACTAGAACCGTATTACTTTTGAAGTTTACACTGTCGTATAACTCTTTGGTGCATTCTGATGCCTGGGGAATATCTGACATTTCTGAGGTAGTGAAAATATTTAGAGGAATCCGAATCTTATGATTTGGTTTGTTGGTCTCGTATACAGTCGACTGGCTGCTCTCTCGGCCAATCGAAGGCCTTCAGTCTGAGCAGCAGTTCATTTGGTTTCACAAATGTTTTGAAACACTGTCCTTATGCCCCTCTGTACTTATTTTTGTTACAGATAATATCTTAATCAATTAAGACCTGACTGATCTCACTTGTCAATGATTGAATTGATTTTATAATGTAACTACTTTCTGAAGGAATCCTTTGCCTCGTAGCGCAATAAAGAGAAGCATTGCTTGATCTGACTGATTAGAATTCCAGGGGTGTGATTTTAATACATTTATTCACAACCTTCACAGTTAGAGCTGATATCATGTGTCTTGAAGAAGGTAAATTCTCCCTCAGTGAAGAAAAGCATTTTATTAAGAACAAGTAGGTCATTACAATTCAAGGGTGGCTCTCGTAGCTGGAATGAAAAAAGTGGACTCAGGGTGGCCCCACAGGCTTTATTGAATGTATGGAGGAACAGCAAATGGAGGAACACATTTCTCATACCTTACTGATGTGTCTTCAGGTGCATTGGAGTGTAATTTGAGCAGGGTGATGGTGGCACATGTGTCTACTGGGGCTGATGTAGATTTTTGGGAAGGGTGATACCCGGCTATAGATAGTGTTGGTACTCTATGGGGACATCAGCACGAAGGATAGAGAGATTAACTTAAATGGCAAAAGGCTGATTAAAAGGTAGCTCAAACAATAGCAAGGTCTTCTCCCTAAGATGAGGAAGTACATGCCCTCATAAACTACACCAGATTAAAGTTTATCAGGATCAATAGGTTCTGCTAAAGAAACAGTCTATTGTACAGAGTGCAGGAGCCAAGCTTTTTAAGTGCTCCATTTTAACCATGTCACATTTAACTGAATTTATTTATTATACTGAATTGTATACTTGTGTATAAACGCTTAATATTAATTATACGACACTTGTATTGTACTTGTATAAACAGATAAGCGAATAGCATTCAAGAATTAGATTTTTAAAATAAAATGGATATCTTGAAAATTTCTATTCATCACCCAGGGCAAGGGGATTTCAGGTCCAAAACCCAAGTCTGTTAAGTCTGAAATGTAGCTAATGCTGTTAGAACACTGGCCTGACTGTAAAAGTGTCTTTGTTAGATGTTATCCATGTTAACTAGCATACTACCTAATAAACATTTTGTGACAATTATTTTTAACTGTTGAGGGTCCATGATTACTGAACATATAGGTAGCATAGGCACGTTTGTCATTTCTCTATGTAAGGGTGAAGAAATTGAAAAAACCTGCTCAGCTGAGCAAAGCAAAAAGACAGTCTGTAATTGAAGGTCACACTTTAAGACCAATCACAAGAACTTTGCAAGTGTCTGTAATTGCTGTGGCTAAGACCATCAAACTATTTGAAGAAAGTAGCACTTGTGAGGATCGATCAAGGTCAGGAAGGCCAAAGGTATCCTCAGAATGGGAGAACAACTTGATTTGAGTCTGCAAATCTAGTGACTAACTGCCCCTGAAATACAAGCTCTAAGTACAAATGTTTTAACATCAACTGTTCAGAGGAGGTTATGTGAAGCCAGTCTAACTGGAAGAATCACTACAAAGATCACTGTTAAGACTGCCAGGGCCAAAAAAAAAAACACAGAAAATGGACGTTTCAGGAGTGGAAGCCGGTCTTGCAGGCCGGTAAAACTTTACACATTTTGGTCCAGCCACAAGGTATTTGTAAGATGCAGAGGATAAAAAGTGCATATGACCTGCGTGTAGGGTTCCTACTGAAAAGCATGGAGGAGGCAGCATCATAGTCTGAGGTTGCTTTGCTAGTGACAGAGTTGGTGATCTTAGCCTATCAGAGCATACTTCAGAAGCATGCCATTCTATCAGGGTTATGGCTATTTGGACAGTACTTTATTCTTCAGCAAGACAATGGCCTGAAACACACCTCAAAGTTGTATAAGAACTATCTGACAAAAAGAAAATGAAGATTATCCAAAACTAATGGCCAGGGCTTCCCAGTCTCCACACCTGTAGAATATATGGAATGTATGGAATGAACTGGACAGAAGAGTTGAATCAAAGCAACCTATAAGTGCCATACATCTCTGGGAATTGCTGTAGAAAGCTGGGGGTACATGACTGGTGATTTCCTGCTGAAGCTTGTTGAGCAAATGCCTTGCAAGGGCAAGCAATTCAAGATTTATTGACAATTAAAAATTTTCTTGAACATTGTTTTGATTGTTATTGTGTTTTGTTCCTATTGTCATGTGTTTTCATTTTCAAGAATCTTCGGTAAATTATAGTGTAAAATATTGTCTATTATGAGAAAACCTTGTTTCCAGGAAGTGTACTCAGAGTTTTGACTGGTATAGTATATTTTATAGATGTCGCAGGTGATTCATCCTTGTTTTTTGTCTCAACAGGGACCGTATATTTATATTTAGCTTTTTAAAGAGAAAACCGACTAACCAAAAAAAACTCACAAACCACGGCTTAGGCCAATGTAGTGACTAAGCGAGCAGTTAAAAACAAGCTATTAACCCTGAAAATGGTAGGACACATGAAGTGTGTTTCTGCTGCGTGAGTCTCCTGCTAGAGATTTCTGTATTAGGTTCTCTGACTGACAGCCCTATTAACCCACACGACTCAAGGACTTCACAAGAGCCCATGGAGTCAATGCAAGACACGCACAATCAAGTGTTTCTCTGTGAAAGTGTACACTCCAGCCAGCACTTTTTAATAATGCCATACGTCCTGGAGTCTGTAGCATGAGTTGGCAAAGTAAAATTGGGGCCGACACAAATAGAATGTGAGTTAAATTGAAGCACACCAAAGTCAGCATTGTTAATTTGAGGCGCATTGGAAATTTAAATGGTCAGTTTATGTTAAGAGGCATGAATAGTCACCATCTGTGCTGTCATGGTTAATGCTGATTTAAAGCAAAGCTGGGGATTACATCGATTGCACTGTCAATGGAACAGTTCAGCATTAGTTAAGGTGGATGTTAACTGGGACTTATAGTGTATACTTCTTATGGACAGACAGTATTGCTAACTTCTGAGCATAAAGTCAGAGGGTTTCCGGTTCGATCCCCTGCCCTGGGCGTGTCAAAGTGTCCCTGAGCAAGACACCTAACCCCCAATTGCTCCCAATGAGCTGTTTGGTACCTTGCATGGCAGCCTTTCACCATTGGTGTGTGAGTGTGTGTGAATGGGTGAATGAGAGACATCAATTGTAAAGCGCTTTGGATAAAAGCGCTATATAAATACAGTCCATTTACCATTTACCATAAACATACAACTTTTTAGATCACATTCGCTATTGCTGATGATTATCCAGAGGTGAATTGGTAAGGATTTTTTAGCAAGTTATAATTAAAAAATTCAGGCTGCAGTTGACAACACAATCAGCCGGACATAATTAAGTAGCATAAGCCCTAACTCTGGCTTGGTGAGCTGTTCTCCCTCATGTATGATTAGCATCATATAGGCTATAGATAGATACAGTGCCCTCCAAAATTATTCATTAGCGTTGTTATAGGCTATAGACAGATATTGCCTGCCAAAATTCTTCATACCATTAATGAAGACAAACAAAAATAGTACTTGCTGGAATTCATGATTACATTGACCTTAACAAGAGCCCCAGGACCTGTGCAAAACATCCCCTGAACATCAAAGGTCCACCACTGAATTTACGTATGACATTCTTCTCTGTACAACTATCCCTCTTTCAACACTATGTCTGCCACTGGCCAACAAGCTCCATTTTGGTCTCTGACCACAAGTCTAAGTTTCAATCCCATTTTGTAAGCTAGAATGTTTCTTTTTGTTTATTGCCCTCAACAGTGGCTTATTTTCCTTGCAACCCTTCCAAAAGCCTATTGGCATGGAAGTTGTGTCTGAGGGTATATTTGGAGACGTTGTATACCTAAGATGCAACCTTGTTTTGTAGATAACCTCCCGAACCATCTCCCTCAATGAGCATGGGAGCAAAATGCACGTGCATCCTCTACCAGGCAGATTTACCACTATTCTAATGGTTTTACATTTATGAATTATGGACCTTATAATGGGAAGTGGCATCCTTAGTTTTTTATTTATCTCCTGACTTGTGAAGATTAACAACCCTTTGTCTTGGTCCTGAGAATTAATTGGGTGCGTCCCATTACTTTTCACTCCTCACCTCCTTTCCTCCACTCCCCCACTACCACTTGTTTCCTACCCAGATCTATGAGGAGGAAAGGAGAGGTGGGGTCAGAGTTTGAAGCTGCTTCGCTCGTCTCCTCCAATATTGGGACACTTAAGGGAGGGAGGACACAAAGGTTGGTTCCCGGTGCACAGAGAATGCAAGGTGGTAGTGGAGGAAAGGAGGATGCATTTTTATAGTATTGGGACTCACTCCTTGTCTTCCCCCATGGTGATGGATGCCACATGGATTCTGCGTGTGTGTACCTTTCTATTGCCCAGGGAAACAGGCATGGGAGACCACAATGCAGTTCCCAGGATTGAGATGAACTTTTAAAAAGTAGTATGTTAATGCAAATTAATTTTAGTTTGATTTTATTTCAAATATTTAATAGGGGTGTCAAAGAATCTTATGTATTTTTGTAATAAAAAAATGAAAAAATTATCATATTCCTCAAACTAATTTCCAAGAAAGTATATTAGTATACATTAAAGTAATTTTAGCTTTTTTAAATTAACAGGGCCAAGAGTTGTCAGAGGGAGTTCGGAGAGATGAGGAACAGGCCCTGTTCAACTTCAGAGAGAACACGGGGATGCAACTGGAAATCCCATTCTCTACAGCAATAGTGTTCCTGCCTCTCCGGCCTGTTCCCGTTGTTATTTTAATAAGAAGCAATTATGCTTGTATCCGCTTGAACAGCTTCCTACCCAGAGAGTAACCTTTTTCTCCAGTGCTACTTGGATTTTGTATGAAAAGTAAAAACACTGGGCTTTTTTACCCTCTAGGATCAAATACTGTAAGCTATCGCTATTGTCGAGTTTGTTTTTAATTTTTAATTTATTGATTTTTTTGATAAAACTTTCTGGTTAAATACATATTCTGTGTATATCCTTTCAGCCACCACCTTGTTTGACCTGGTTTACACCTGCAACACAGAAATGCATATTCAAATGCACTTGCAATGCAAAAGCCTTATAGTAGCCTAGCCTTCCTTGTGTGCTTTTACCAAGTAGGCCTTACCTGTCACTTCAAAGTTGTGACGATATTGAATCTCACATGAAAGGATTTATGCTATAGTAATTTGTTTCCATAAAAATTACAGATGAAGAATACGCTACCACAGTTGTTGTTCAACAACTTCAGAGATTTTTCAATCAGAACAAAAAAAAACATTTTCCCCAATGTTCGTGGGTTATAAAAGATTATTTATTCCAGTACCAGAACTTGTGTAGCCAATCTTTGATAAAAGTATCGTAAAACATTGCTTCATAACCATGTCTGACAGATTGATATAAAAGATAAACAAATCACATTGTTTAAAACAAGTCCAAAGTAAGTAAGTCCAAAAATCTACAATATACATCAATGAAGAAAACCTCAAAGAAACTTAAGAAAATCTGTTACAGAGCTCTATGCAAGAATGTTCATTCGACACAGACATTAAATATTTGTTCTAAATACAAAAATAAAACAAGTTATCTTCTATCCTACACAAACTCAATTTTTCGTTTGTTGACTTTATTGTGTTAAATGAACTCTTGAAAAGCATAATGAATTTTTAAAAGGGAAGCATTTTGATCATTTTCTGATAAATCTGAGAAAACACAGTCGTAAAATAGATTTTATTTAAGGTGTAAGATCACAAATACGTGATTAGAATGTTCTTAACTGAACATCTAATGCAGGTGTAACAATCACTAGGCTACTGATAACTGAAATCAATGGAGTTCTAGAACACTAACTTAGAATTTTGGAAAACAAACCCATAGACTTAAGTTACAAATGCGCGTTCACTGAGCTATAGGCACTTTGATGAAGGCATTTCAGCTAAACACTAAATTCAAACTTTGCATTTTACTTTACCTGTATAATGCCTATGAAGTTACTTCATAAATTAAGAGTAGTGGATCTCTCTCGGGTGATTTCATTAAACTAAAGAGTCTGCACTTTCATCCAAGTGACACACCCCTTTTACAGTGTTTTTTGATTGCCAAAACACATTTCTTGAAATTATGCTCCATTTCCCAAAACTCTAAACACAAATGCATAACTGCACACTCATCTTCACAAACTTCAAACTTCCATGTCAAAACCAAACTCTCCACTCAAAACCATGTAATCTTACATCTAAACCAAACTTAGCCTTCAGACATCACACAAAAGCCATCAAATACACATACACTACAAAATAGCCATTACACACTGGTGAGATCAATTCAAAACTCTACCGTAAAAACCTGTTACTGCAATGAATAATGGCGCTTATGGTTTTCCCCCAGAACAACCTCTTTACATGATGAACACAATATAAAGACACAACACGTATAAATTTGCAAAATTTTTAATTCCTCAATGTACTGTAGTAAAATAAACTGAAACTGAGTGAAAAAGTAAATGTTCTGTAAAAATATGCAACTGATACATAAAGAACGTGGAATACAGTAAAATAATTCCATGTATTTACCAATATAAACCAATGAAAAAAAAACTTTTTGTACATAAAGAAAGAAATCACATTTATTCTGCCTCAGCATCCCGTCTCTGTGGGTCAGGCCACAGATTCTCATCAACATCACAGGCAATATTAGCCCCAGCCAGGCAGCAGGGGGAAAAAACCCCTTGCATGCCTTATCCACCCCTGGCAAGCCTCAACTGTAATATCTAAACAAGCCTCCTCCATGGCCTTGAGGAGGTGAACATGGATGTAGGGATCTCGGTCATAGACCTTCCACCGCCATGCCAAAAAAAAAATCCTCCATGGGGTTTAGGAAGGGAGAATATGCAGGTTGAAAGATGTTGCTGAATCTTGGGTTGTTCGTGAACCAGTCACAAACTAGAGCAGCCCGGTGGAAACTGACATTGCCCCAAATGACAACGTAGCATGGCTGCTCTGGTTGTGCTGGCTCCCTCTGGTCTAGTCCCTCTGGTATACATGATCTCGCAGACCATCAAGGAAAGACAGCAGATGCATGGTGTTGTATGGACCAAGGGTGGCATGGCGGTGGAGGACCCCTCGGTGGCTGATGGCAGCACACATGGTCACATTCCCTCCTTGCTGGCCAGGGACATTCACAATGGCCCGGTGGCCAGTTATGTTCCTCCCCCTTCTCCTCCTTTTGGTAAGATTACTGTAAATCCTGCTTCATCAACAAAGATGAGTTCATGAGTCTCTGGCATCAATATCAAAAATTCTCTACAAAAGAGATGAAACTCAGTACAGTAATGACTGCTCTGAAACATATTGCTATAATACACAAAAGTAGGCCATCATATAGCCTGTACTACAGTATATACTGCTGTAATACATAACTGTATTCAAATAATTGATACAGTGTGAAAAACCGTACTTGCACATATTCCAAGCGCTGGTATTTGACTCTGTCAAAGTTCCTTTCAAAAGGAACACGATAGAACACGAGAAAAACTGTAAAGTGCGGGAGTAGATGACGTTATCGCTTCCACTTTCCCATTGACTTGAAATAAGACTTTCAACAGCACTAGCTTACATTTGGTTACATCGCAGCGAAGCATTTCTTTACAAAATCAAGGTAATCGATTCTGAGACTTTATACTTGGTATAAACTGCTTACATCCTATAACGGTAAATTCAGGATTTTTTTCGTACTTTCCAAATTAAAATGGTTTCAGGTTTACAGCCCTTTAAGATTGACCCGTTTCTCCTTCTGATTCTCATGCGCGCAGGACTAGCCTACCTCTTATAACTGTGTAGCCTATATGACTACAGAGGGCTGTAAATCTAAATAAGTGAAATGCATCGACCTAAGTGATAATGCATATTCCTCATGAAATTGAATCCCGTGCGCATTCCGATGAAGAGTAATAACGCAATGCGGGTCCAAGACCCAGGTGACCATTACTGGGAGATGTGAAAGGTATTGTTTTCCCTTGCAGCGTTTTCAAGTTACCAACAAGCTGGTGAGGTACGGGAAGCTGACAGGAGCCGCCTCATTGGTTACAAAGCAAGATGATGTCATTCGTTTAATTGGTGTCCTGGCTGCTCCGCCCGGAATAGTGACAGACGGGCAGACTGACGGGAGTCCGGGGCTCACTGTCCCACACACAGTCGAGTCGGTGTGGAACGAACGGAAGCTGCATTCATGAGATCGGCTCTTTTCACGGAGTTTCGGCCACAATGGGAGACGGATCACCGTCAGTAGACTACAGCAATGTCTCGAAACGCGGGACAGTGGACCACAGCGCTCCGGGCGTCGGCATCTCCGAACAGTGGGTGATAGGCATGGGGATACTTATGGGAATTATTGTACTGATCATTGTGGTTGGAAATATTATGGTGATTGTCGCTATAGCCAAGAACCAGAGGCTACAGACTCTGACCAACGTATTCATCGTCTCACTCGCGTGTGCGGATCTGATCATGGGAGTAATAGTGGTTCCCTTCGGTGCCGTGCTGGTGGTCAAAGACGCTTGGCTGTACGGGTCTTTCTTTTGTGAGTTTTGGATTTCGGTGGACGTCCTGTGCGTTACCGCCAGCATCGAGACGCTCTGCGTGATTGCCATTGACAGGTATATCGCCATTACCTCTCCGTTCCGCTACCAAAGTTTGCTCACGAAAGCGCGGGCAAAGGGCATAGTTTGTGTGGTGTGGGCTATTTCAGCGCTGGTCTCGTTTCTCCCGATCTTGATGCACTGGTCGAGGGACGACGAAGAGACCTCCTGCTATGACAACCCCGAGTGCTGTGACTTTGTCACCAACCAGGCTTATGCTATAGCCTCCTCTATAATATCTTTTTACATTCCTTTGGTGGTGATGATATTTGTTTACGCCAGAGTGTACCGGGAAGCGAAGAAACAGCTGAGGAAGATAGATAAATGTGAAGGACGGTTTCACAGTGGCCAGGGAGTTCCGAACGGAAAACCAAGCAGAAAAAAACCGTCTAAGATTTTGGCTTTGAAAGAGCAGAAGGCACTGAAAACGCTTGGCATCATCATGGGAACCTTCACTCTCTGCTGGCTACCTTTCTTCATCGTCAACGTGCTGCGCGTGTTTTGCAGTGAAGTGGTGGACAGGGACCTCTTCGTATTTCTAAACTGGTTGGGCTATGTCAATTCCGCTTTCAATCCCATAATTTACTGCAGGAGTCCCGACTTCCGAAAGGCTTTCAAAAGGCTACTCTGCTGCCCACGACAAGCTGACCGAAGGCTGCACGTGAGCTCCTGCGACCTGTCACGCTGCTCCGGGGGTTTCATTAACTCCATGGACCTCAACATGATCGGCACCTGGTCTGAGTGCAATGGGCTGGAGAGCAGCGACTGCAGTCTGGAGAAAACTGCGAAACAGAGCCCCTCTGAATCGCAGCTGTAGCAAACGAAGTATCTTCTGTATAAGCGGACGTTTTACCTCTTTGTAAAAAGAAAAGAAAAAGTCAAAGATACTGGATGGGATCGAATTCTATACAGTGCAAAACTATACCTGTTGTTTAGATCCTCTAAGAATAGGCTAGTTAATGTTGTTCGAAGAATCGCTGACGCGTCTAAAAAAGAACAGAAGCTGAAAGGTTTTTGTCAAAGGCTCATAAGCCAACTGGAGATACAGACTAAAATTAAAGTTAACGGGCTGTGCGGCTGGCGAAAAATATGTAGCCAATAAAACCGTGCCTTTGAGAACGCTCTGTACGGACAACGGTCGACTGTGGGGCACAGACACATACAACGTTGTAAATATAATGAAGTCATTATAGGCTATGGGTTCAATAATGAATGTTTGACTCATGGCTACAAAATGTGCACATTGCACAGATAGACATTGTTTACATTAAACATGCTTGTTAACGTGTGCCCTAAAATGTTAATTTGGTACTTTGTAAAGTATGGGGCTGGAAGGTGAGGTAGGCCTATGTCATCCGTCTTGATCAATGAAAAATAATCTATATTATTTATTAAACTGGAACCGTGAGATGTGCATTCCGTATTTTAAGCATCTCTTGCTTATTACTGGCCGAAGTGAAGCTTGCCTTTCTCTGTTGTTTTAAAGCAGGCGGAAAATAAACGCCCCATACTATCTCTTTTTGATTAAAAAATATTGGTTTATATATTTCAACAATCGCTTGTGGAAGGTGGTCGCTATCTATTATATAGGCTATGTGAACTCTTAAAATAAATATGGTATAGTCTATATGTTTTTGACCCTTCCCCTTTATGTTCAAGTTTGTGTGAAAGAGGAAGTGCAACACTTGTTCGTTCAGTGATTGCGAGTAGTTTCCTGGCTTCGTGAAAATGAATGTATAGGCTATGTGACCTCTGTCTCTTCTCTCTATTCCACCTGCAGTTTTGTCTGTTTTATGACTCACTTGAAATATTATATAACGGCTGTCCAGCTGATCAATGTGCAATAAAGTGTCCTAACAGGTTGAAATGTGAGCACAGTAAAACTCATTTGTATAATTATTCCCATTTTCCGTCCTCTCGTGTTTTTTGTTTGTTGGTATGTTTGTTTGTTTTTAAAATATATCGTTAATTGTGTTATGTTTATTTCAAAACGATTCGACTAGCGCTCGACTATTGGACTACACGTTCCCGTATTGCTGGTACGAAAAAGTTTACAAACCGCTTTGATCCAAACCGCCTGTTTTAATCTTTAAAGCGGTGGTGCAAATACTCTGACAGTAGCCTATGACTACTTTGAGGTTGCTCAAATAGACCGAAATGAATGTTAAGTGTAGGCTACATTCAAATAGGTTAGATAGGATCACTAAAAACAGCATAACCTAATTAGCCACAGTGCAGCAGGACATTTTTCATGTGTAGCTACTTTGTTTCAGTCAGCTAACATGACGAACATCGTGCTGTAGAATTGGACAGAGTTGGTTTTCACTGGAAGAGTAAATTCGAATAAAGCCGCGTTTCCACCAAAATAAGTGGCGAGAATATCAATCGGATCAAATAAATCGATTGTTTTCTCTTTAGTACTTACACGAGAAGAAAATCTGAAATTGCTCTCCTTCATTGTTTTATTACTTTAAGAAACAATCTTATCTCCCACAATAGATAACAATTTTTAAAATTAGTTTCACGGTCTACATTTGAAAGGATAAAAATGCTACGATTTGTTTCCTACAAAATCGCGTTGCAGAAAAATTAGGCATTAACCTAATGCGCAATTAAAACATTATCTGATAACTATAGGGCAGTGTGACAAATTAATACATTTTCCAGCAACATGTCAATGGAATAGCCTACATTTCCTCGTAAGGATTCCTTTGTTGAACAGGGAATGTTGTCGGTTACGGGTTTGCTCCGTTAGATTACAATTTAACCTGATCAAAAAAACTCCCATAATCATATGAAAATGTATTATATTATGATTTTTTCCATCGCTCTTTGAGAAATGTCCAATCCGAGTCCGCAGCTGTCTTATTTATCAGTCTAAACTGGAATGAATTAAATCATTAGCATTTTGCATTCATCGAATGCTAATCTCACAAGAGGACCAGCGCGAATATAAAGCAATCCAAAACGATGAATGGTGTATCGTTGCCCGTTTGAGTTTATAAGGCTGGTTTGTGGATGTAATTATCCCCTTTAATACGTACTATAGAGCAGTTTGAAGACATTAACACAGGGCTTCTGACGGCATCTTGTGATGTAGGCTATTGATACGACAGATGCGCGGTGCCTCACGGAGACTTTGTGCCAAAAACACAATGAGTGTGAAACAGTAGCCTGTGTAAAAGTAATAGAAGACTCACTGACAGTGTAACAGACGTGTTTAACGCTCTGTAATGTGAGGATAAAAGCGATAGCACAGCTGTGATTTCTGGACTGGAGGGGTTTCCCCAAATGTAGGGATTTGGAGAAAAAATAATCATGGAGGAATTTTCAGAATAAAAATATTGTTAATATAGTCAGTGATACATGAGGTATATTAACAGGAGTTATTGGGTAAATTTGTGTGGGAGGATTGATCAGTTGGAGGTGGGGAATTTTGAGGAATATTTTATGAAGAATAAAATCCCAGGCAACACAAATATAATACAGCGCTAAGGACAGATACAGACTAAAGGTCTGTTTTGGACGTTTATTGGAGTTAGAATCATGCCTAACACTATTTTTCCGTTTGTATTTTATTGAAAAAGATCTCAAAAGATCTCTGTTTTGTTTCATATACATGGCCTTGAGTCTGTTGTATTGGAAAATAACATTTATATCAGAACATACTGGTTAAATCCTCAGCCTGCCTATTGAGGTTACAGGGTCAATAGTTATAACAGGCTGCTGGTCCTCCATCATTTTAATTTCCCTCCACCTTGAACTGCCTACAAAGACATGAAAATGAAATTAAAATGCTGTAGATTTTATCTAATTTGGGGAATGTTTATTCAGATTATAGTTCATGTTTTTAAAAAAGACTCTCCGGGCAACACCGTAAAGGAATTCAGAAGAATAGTCTGTTTAAAACAAAGTTTGTCCTTCGTCTTGGTTTCCCAGACGAAACCAGACCACTTAGTAAAATTAACCACTATGTCACCCATCTTGAACTTAAGCTTGTGCTGTTTGGCATAGACAGTCAAATATGCAGGGTACAGACCACTGTCCCTGCTCTAAAAGTTGGGCATTAGCATTTATCCACAAATTCTGTCCTAAACATTAAGTCTGATACAAGTCTCAGAAATAAAGATTTTATTTTAAAACGATTTTATGTACTTATAGTGTACCACTCCAATGATGTGCTGTACCTTTTTATCCACCATTTCCTACCTTTTTTTCTGAGAGTGTAAGAACGGAATCACTGTTTGGGAACTATTGCCTTACTGCTGCCTGTTACCTGGCCCTGCAGCATATTACCCAAACGCTATTGCACTTTCACATGGGTATTTTTAGAAGGAGGCGATGAGCCAGGGGGCCATGAGGAGGTCAGAGAGGCTAAAAATGGATCTATCAAACTGTGGTACACTTTCAAACCATCAGCCTCTCCATCCACAGACACATACGATGCCATTCGTGCAGATGCCATCAGAACCCCAGCCCAGATAAAAATCTCCCATCCCAGATAATGACCTCCCATTCCTGATAAATACCTTCCAACCCCGATAAAGACCTCACATCCATACAAAGACCTCTCAAACCCGGATAAACACCTTTGATAAAGACATCCTTGGGCCAGCTAAAGTTTGTGTTTTGACTGTGTACACTGTACCTGACACTGTACCTCACCATATGTGGCAATCTGCTGGGGGTGCTGAGAGGTCAACATGCACTTTAACCCTGCACTCTGCATCTGAATCTCTAACCCAGCACCCTGCATCTGTCTCTTTGACCCAGCACCCTGCCACTGTCTCTCTAACACAGCGCACTGTCTCTGTCCCTCTAACCCAGCACAGTGCCTCTGTCTCTGTAGCCCAGTACCCTGCATCTGTCCCTATAACCCAACACCCTGCATCTCTCTCTAACCCAGCACCCTGTGTCTGTCTCTGTTACCCAGCACATTGTATCTGTCTCTCTAAATGAGTCCTACATCCATCTGTCTTACTGAGATTGAGTCTGTCAGTCTAACAGAGCCCTGTTTCTGTCTGCTTTGTCTTGTTTCCAAACACAGCTTAAGGTTTCTTTATAGGCTCGACACCTTTTGGAATGAGTCACTGTCAATGTCCATTTCTCCCTGGTGGCCCACAAATGGGAGCCGAAGAGGCAGCTTCCCTTTAAGCTGATAGTAATGCTAGAAGGCAGAGCGCTTCTCTGTGAACTCATCATCAAGCTGAAGCCATTTTTAAAATAGGATTTTCATGATCAACAAGCTTAGGAAGCAACAGAAAAGCGGTGAACTTAAAAGCTCCTTCGCGCCTGCCAGCAATCAAACACACCGAAGTTGGGGTGCAAGCAGCACAATGTAATTGTACTGGCCTTGGCATGCCTGCACAATGTGTATGTTCCAGGTCTAAGATGTCAGGGAGGGAGAGCTGTTTCATGAAGCATCACCTGACTCTGCAGGCCCATACCACGCATCAAGTGTATTAACTGTGCTCTTTCTACTCACCGCTGTTTTTCATGCTCTTGACCAAGGCTTTCTGTGGGGGTTTTCGCTTTCTGTGCCACACCTACCTGTACAGTCAGAATGCCCTTGAACACATGTAAGGCAGGTGAGTAAATTAAGACCTTGTGGAGACGTTTTAGTGTTTGACAGCTGAACGCCCCAGGTGAATGTATACAGGTGAATGTGTACACAGCATACTGTACATTGTATGAAATGCTGGTCACTGAGCCCACTGATGGCAGGAGGTTGTTGGTTCAGGGCCCGGCTGAGTGTGTGCCATTTGTTCTTCAGAGAGACATAAAAAGCCCCTGGTGACAGGAGTAAGGGCCCCTATTCACAAAGATAAAGGTGGCACAGTTGTGCTCAATCTGTTGTTTCAATGGCAATAATATTTGATTACAATTTACACAAGATGGTCAATGATTTTTCTATCTAATTTTCTGAGGCTTTCTCAGAAATGCTAAACATAAAGTTCACGTTTCTTTTATGAACAATAATTATAAACATATTCAGATATCACTGCATTACAATTACAATAAGGATGCATAAAAACAACATACTACATTCAATCTGTAATAATGGATACAATTCTCTTTTCAGTCAGTGTTAGTATTTAAGAAGTCTATCATGGCTAGACAAAGATATCAATAGTAGATTTCATTGAGTGATGTACAGAATTTAATATACTTCCAGGGCCCGAGCTGATGAGTGAATGGAGGCAGAACAGATGGGTTGTCCCACAGACAGTGCTACTGTTATCAGCCACCCCCCCTTGGTACTTTTTGAATTCACCACCCTCCCAGGCCAGAAGGTAATATCAGTTCCATGCCATTATCTGAGAGCTCCAAAAATAGCCTGTAGTTTACATAATACTGGAGGTGTGAGTATGATTTAACCTGCCAAACATCCAGTAGTGGGGCTCAACTCAGCTAAACAAACAAAGCTTCTCTCAATTGCACAACTTGGCACTGGTAAATACTGCACAGAAACAATGGGGTTCAAACCAGCCGTGCTAAATTCACCCAGTTACAAGTTCAACATTTTAAAAAGTTTATAATCGAATACATTTTTTTTTTAGATGTAGCTATTGAGTCTATTAGAAATAGATACTTGGATGTGCAAGCTATTTAGGCCTTATTACAAGCCTGCAAAGACTAATTATTTTGGACAAAAAAATGAGGAAAAGAAGACCCAGAATTTTGAACCATTTTTAATGGGGGCCTTTCAAATTCAGAAAAACAGAAAGTCATACTGTTGGCCAACATAATGTAAGCTTCTGAAGTGCAAGCTTGAACAGTATCAAGATATGATTAGATGTATAAAATTTTTTTAACAGAACCCTGCTTCATTTATACACACTTTTTGTGTATATAGTGGAGCAGTGGAATTACAGTGGAATTCAACCATGAATATTACCTGCAAATCTTTTATTTGCACACTGTACACAAGGGTTCTTCAGCTACAGCTTCCAGCTGGGCAGCTTCCTAATGGTGCATATGGACATAACACACCTATCGGCCTGCTAGTTAATTTGCTAATGGTACGAGGTACTGTATGCAGACATTTTGAAGACGCAGACTTGAACAGTAACAATTTGTCATGCATCTGCATTTCCTTCTCAGTATTCAAAGGGACAAAATGATGTTTATTTGGCCCCTGGGCTGCAGTTGAATAGCCCTGCTGGCAGTAGCAGCGGGAGTGTTCCAGTCGGGAAATATCCGGTCCAGACTGGAGGGGGGGACCTCAGATTTTTTGAGCATTTTAATCTAAAACTGGGTCTGCGTAGGACACCTGAGACACAGTGGACCACCGCCAGTGCCTGCTGCGCACATTACCTTCTTCTTGCCTCTTAAATTCATTCAACCTTTATTTAAGATTCTCGGTGACAGTTGAGGGTAGGAACCCTCTTTCTCAATGCGCCGAGATTACGGCGTAAGAAATAAAAGAGCTTAAAAGATTTAAGAACAAGCATCAAATAAAAACAATTCTTCTTAACTGGATCTTATTGAGGCTGGTTTTCATATATGTATGCTAGTCAGCACTCTAAAAACATTCAAGGCTATGATATCTTTTGAGTATAATTAATTAAGACCGTAGAATGCATTTAGAAACATAAACCTTAAAAAGCTGCTAATTGAAGGCCTGTTGCTGTGCTCTTCTGGCTTATTGCCAATCAGCAGTATTTATTTTTATAACAAAAAATGCACAAGACACAACATAAAATAACCAACCCAGCAACTTGCCAAGAGGCTCAGGGAACTGGGTCCCCTTAGACCTTTCAGATTTCTACATGAGTGAATTACAAAACAGGCACTACTGCATACTCAGGTTTCATTTGGTTGCATTAAAATGTTAATATGTTCTCTTTTGTAAACATATTGCTGACAGTGTAATTTACAATTTATTTGAAAGCACAGCAAATTTTATACATTTTTATTTGTAACTCGACTTAGAATTTTTACCACTAGTTATTTTAGCCTCATAGCAGAGTTACTGTGAATGTGTTTATTTTCCTCAGTGATCCATAGATCAAACAGGTCACAGCAACCAACCATGGCAGCTGGTTGCTCCAATATTAAATGCATGACTGCATGGCTAAATGCTGGGTAGACCTGTTCATTTCTGTATACACACTGTGTGACACTAGCTTTTCCTTTCATTAACTTTCCATGGAAGAGCTCTGATGCATGGGGGCAAAGCCTTTCCTTTCAAGAACAGCCCATCATTGTATCATTAGTCACTGCTAGTTTTATATTAACATCAGAACAATATGCCCTTTAAAAGTAATTTCAGCATCAGGGTAAATTTGATACAATTTATGACATGCATGAAGAACTTTTTCTCAGGAACTCATCAAAAGGATTTGAGTGCTATCTGTAGTTTCATTTTATGTTTGTTCTGGGATTAATTTTACTGTTTGCTTTAATAAAGCTCTAGCTATTGGTCAGGTTATTGTAAAACCACTGGAGTGGGAGGGGGATCAGGTTGCAGACAGTACGTAATTTAGCATTGTGGACGTATACTTACACCACACACACCAGCAAATCGTTTTTGCAAGTTTAATTTTTGACTATGTCTCCTTAGCTGGAAAACACTCGGTGTGAAATTGTTGAACAGCAGAAGAGCTCTCCTTGTCTTGTCCTTGTTTTCAGAGTGCATGTGCAGGGGTGAGTGCTCACAGACCAGAGTACAGTAAACACAGCTTTTGTTGTGGCATGATGTGGTTATATGGATGGTTACGGTTATGTAACTTTGCAGCTGTCACACAAGATGATTTCACAGGAGATCAGATCTCACTTGTGTTTATGTGAGGAAGGGCGTTCTCTGGTACAAACCCTTTGATTTTTATACTGTGTATAATAGCTGCATGTAATTCTTACCTGAATATGATAGCCACATGACTGAATCTGTGTGCAATACTCCCATATGACTCTTACCTGCTTGTGCTTGCTACATGTTTACCTATGTGTTATTTGCATATTAACCTTATCTGTCAGTAGCTACTTCTTAACAGGGAATATATTTTCAGAATGTTTATTCCCAAATTTCATGCAAGTTGTGCAACTCAATTAGTATTGTGCACATAAATATTAAGTCAACTTGTCAATTTTAGACCTGATAAATTCTAGAAAAAATAGTCATTTCGGGGAATTGTGTAATAAAATGTAAATATGCATTAAGGCGCAGAGGGGAAAAATACCCTGAAAAAGCATTTTTTTTTTAAACCTAAAAAAATCTCACACGTGAGAGACTGACAATGTGCTGTTTCAGGTTTCCGTCCCTTGTATCTACGAACAATACATATAACTATAATTCTTAACCCAAAAAATATTTTAAACCAAAAGAAATTAAATTCAATAAAGAAATTAAAATTATAATGGCAGTGTGCTGCCAATCAAGTAAAAATGATTAATTGCAGACATGTGCTTTGGGTCCCTGCCAGTGATTTAAGGCACAGCAAGGAACTGGGTTACGGTGCATGTCCACTGCAGCGTCGAAAGCAGCGCGATTTGATGCCTCCCATTCATTTCCTATGGGACAAGTGTCAATCTACCCCGCAATGCATTCTGGTAGCGGCGCGCTGAAGTGACGGGTAGCAGCGCGATGAAAAATTTTATGCAAATGAATCCGTTGAGCGCGTTCCATTGACCCCATCGGGTGAAGACTGCGCTGCTGTTTCTTCAGCCGGCTAGCCAAAATCTTGTTCGGTAAAAAAAGTTCTGCGCATTTTGAGGATGGAGGAAAAACTGATAATTTCTGTAGCTACATTCCCGGTGTTATATGATTGCTCGTTATTTGAGTACCGGGACACCAATGCCAGAAATGTCGCCTGGAGAAAGGTGTCAGAGACAGTGGGTGTTTCGGGTGAGTTTGAAAAATGAGCATTTTGAAGAGTAGTACTTTTCTTTCTTGAGAAATGTTAGGTAGCTTAGCTTAGCAGCTGTGAATCTAAAAAGTAACCTGCTAAAGCTAACTTTCAATGACCACGCATTCCTAGGTGTTAATTTGCATTAAACGAGCGGAAACACATTTTCGATTATGTTGCATGAGCGAGAACACATTTTCAGCAGGACTTCGTAACACCCACCAGCGCCCACCACATATTTTTTTGACACGCCCCCAAGCAGCCAGGCGATGCGTCGACTCGCGATGTTTGACGCTGCAGTGGATATTCACCATTACCCTGCGCTGCCTTCACCAGTACAGAGCAGTCCAGTTTAAGAGGATGTTTGCTTCTGATCCATGGCTAGGCTCGATATTTAAAAATAACTGTGTGCACTTCACATGATGGTATATATGTGACGACTTAAGTTGCCTAGGGTACATGCATTTTGTAAAGCACCACACACATCATACTACAAAGAGGGCTGATGGGAGGTTTAGGTCCAGGGTTCAAATGTAGTTAAAATCTCTAAATAGTTTTAGCCTGTACCTCCCCTCATGGTGTTTTGTGGTGCTCTACCGTACATTTCTTCTCCCTAGTACACAAGTGACCCCTCTGTCTCGATGGAATAAACACTGTGGGCAAACAGTAATGGTGGAGGATGTGACAAGGTGGAAATATTAGTCGGCAAGCCACTGGAGAAAGGCGTCTTCAAGTGGGAATTTCCTGCACAGGTGTTGGGAGCAAACAACTGTAATATAGTCATTTTTGCATAAATATTCAAGCAGCACAGAGGCATCAAGTAAAGCAGCAACTTTGAGAATTAGCTTAAAAGCAAGTCAGACAATGTTTTGGTCATTTAACAAATCATGGCAGTATGAACAATTTCATTGTGATTGGATATTTATTTGCAGAGTTTTGACAATCTGCATTGTAAATATGCTTGAGAAAGCACTGTGCAGAACAGTACTAAATCATAAAAATGAATTATTTTTCACCAAATTGGCTCATCATCACATTTGCAGTTTAATCAGGATATTTTGACTGCCTAGCTTTGACTAATAATGAAGAAAATGTATTCCTTCAGCAACAGCTTACTTGTTACAAGAATGAAAGAAAAGAAAATGATTCAATTTAAAATAGAATTCTACTTCCTCCGAATAATTTTGTAGTTTCGTTGGAATACCCAGTACTACCACATCCTCTGTGCAAAGATGCAACGAGGATAGAACAGCCTGGTAGGTGTGGGGGTGTCAAAAGGTGATAACTGATGGTAAAGGATCAATGTTTCTCAGCCTATGCGCAGCCAACACGACTGACTGACTTACGCAAACAAACAAATGTACATCAACCATTCAAGCATTTTAAGAAAGAGGCCATTTCAGATTTACGTTTTTTATTCCCTGTAACTGCCTATATATACAGAAAGGATACAGAATCTTTAAAAATGATTTAACATTTTACAGAATGTTTTTATGTACAAATTTATAATCACAGTTCGACATTTCAATGAACAGAACATATCGGATAGATGGAAAAAAAAAAACAACATTTGAATGATTACAATAAAATATACACAGTCTTCAGAAAAAAAAGTCTTCATTCTCCTGATTGTATTGGGAAGTGTCGTGATCTTGAGGAGCTGCATATTAAACTTCACATTGGACGTCTGCTCTGAGGTGAGGCCGCAACACAGGGGGAGCAGGTTCCCCCAACGCCACGGCGATATTCCGCTGACGAGACGACGTTGCGGCGAAGCCGTGAGAATGCGCGCAGCTCTCCGTGGACTTCAGTTTCGTCACGGTAAACCACGGCAACGAACGACACGAGACGCGTGCGGCATTCGCTACGACACAACAGTCCACGCGCTTTCTTTGACGCAGCATCACAAACTGTGCGACACGCGCGGTCACGGCTCAGGAGGGTAAACGCTCATATGGAGCTGCAGAGCATACATACCAAACAGCGTCCTTCACAGGGAAAATGCCTCTGTGTCCCAGGGTCAGTAGAGTCTCTAAGGCTCTGAAGTGCATCTAAGGCAGGGAATCCAGAACATTCTACGTTGTGACAAACTTCACCAAGGCTTTGAGAACGGACCCCCGGAAAATCAATGCAGGGGATTTCGCTAAGGACGGGTGAGGACAGATAATTAATATTACATGCGTTTTAGGATCAGGGTGCCAACTGCCCCCGTTGTGTATCAGATTAAGGTGCACCTCAACACAGAAAGAACGTGGCCATTCCGGGCTCATTTTATTTTCGGTTCTATGTCATTTCAGCTGTTCCCCCCGTTAGGATTCCTCGAAGCCCTTAAAACCCCTCCCTCTCCCCTCCCATTTCCACCCTCAGGGGAGTGAACAGGTCAGTGCTCTCGAGTTAGCAGAAAAAATCCCGACACAATGGTGATGGTTTACCCAGCGCACTGTCAGTTTCAACACAACACATCTTCTTAAAATCACACAGTTTTCACACTTAATTGTAGTTATGGAATACATAGTGCAAATTTAGTGTATGAAGGCAGGAATATTTCCAGCAATTAGATCACACATATAAAGGTACACAATGAAATGAACTTCTTTAAAAGAAGGTATGGGGTAACTAAATTAATGGCATGACAAAGTAATATTAAATTTTTGCTCCGCCAAAAAAAATAGAATAAAATAATAATAAAAATAAAAATTCTCAGTGCATTTCCTCATCTGGTTGTGCATAACATCTAACATTCCTGTGACGTAGCTAGAGCATATTTATGCAACATTTGTACAGACTGGGCAGAAAAAGTGCCCCTGCACCAAACGCTAGATTCAGCTGTGCAGAGGTGTATGGAACGCCCAGGAGCGATAAACGCACGCGCTGACCCAGACACAAGCGGGAGGAACGGCACAGCCCAGACACCGGGTCACCCCGGTGTCCTGCAGGGAAAACGGGACTTCAAAACGCACCTTCTCCAGATATGCTTTCTCTTTTCCCACCGCTAGCGAACACCGCGCATTCTGACGGCTAAACGTACGATGCCGTTAGCCTGTTACCCGCGAGCGCTACTCTTCATCAGCCTCCCCGAGGAGGACCCGACAGGGCTGACCTACAGGAATTGCACTTTTGCCCGACACATTTATAGCTGGCCTTCATCTGGACCTACGATTAATTGAATCCCAATGCCAGCGACAACATTACGGGACAGCGCTGTGAACAAACGGAAGGGAGAAAGGGCGACGGAATGCAGCGGTCTAGCGCGACATAGCAACGGCGCAGTCCAGCAGGACTGAACAATCTCGGACTATCCATTTTCCAGAACAACAAATCAAAACATGATTCTCATTTGATCACAATCAGGTCAACTGAGCTGAGAAAGAAACTAGTCCAGCCCTAGATAATGTATCTTAAAGGGCCACACTCTCTATGCAAATGTCCTGTCTTAGTAGCTTAATAGGAGAGCACAATAACTGTTAATACTGAAACCATTGCAGGGATCTTTTGGCTTTGTATTGCAGTACTACCATGCAGAGTCATTTGGAAGATACAAGTATTCTGAATTGAGTAGGAGAATATCTTGTTTTTTTTAAATAATGCACAATGTGCATTCCCCCCCCCGCCCCCCAATTCAGAAGTACATTCAACATTGGCACGAGTACAATGAGAAACATGATTATGGAAGTCGGAATACACTGAACAGCTGTAGTCTGTTCCCCTGCAGTGTTACAGTATCTCATCTTAGTCAGGGAGTCAGTCCATAGAGAGAAGTCTGTTAATTTAATTATTATATTCATTCCAGATGGATGAGTTCAGAGTACCATCATTTAATAATAATAATAATAATAATAAAAATAATAATAACTTAAAAGGTGATTTAAACAGGACTGATATGATGGGTAGATGTGAGCACAGGTACACTCTTAATTTGGCCACTTATGACTGACAGAAAAAGGGAGGAGAAGAGAAACCACAGCATCACACTTGCAAGAGAGAAAGGGAGAAAAGGAGGGAGAGAGAGAGAGAGAGAGGGGATAGAATCATGAGCAGGGAGTAACTAGAGGAAGAAAAACAGAAGGAAGAGGAGTGAAAAAAGGACAAGAGGAGATAAGATGACGAGAGGAGACGCTGTACTCCATGTCTGTCGTCTCCGGGAGGCTTCCCATGGGGACCCTCAAACAGGGCCATGTGTGTGTGTATGCGCGTGCGTGTCCATGTACGTGTGCATGTGTGTATGTGTACGTGTGCATGTGTGTGTGTGTGTGAGTGATAGTGCTGTACTGGAGGCTTAACTCCTTCTTCTGCCCATGTCTGAGGTGTAAAGGGGCGGGACATGATTTTGACCCCTCCTCCTTGGTCCTCTCTCCCATCGATGTGCCTGAAGCTGCAGCTCATTTTCGTCTCAATCTCTCCTCCAGCTCCTGCTGCTGTTTAATGAGTCTCTCGATCTCAGCACCCAGCGTCTGCAGATTCTCCTGCAGAGAGAGAACCATTACTGCTACATTACACTTCCGTCGTTACCGCTACATTACACTTCCATCATTACCGCTACATTACACATCTGCCATTACCACTACATATCACTACATCACATTACACTTCCACCATTACCGCTACATTACACATCTGCCATTACCACTACATATCACTACATCACATTACACTTCCATCATTACCGCTACATTACACATCCGTCATAACCGCTACATTACACATCTGCCATTACCACTACATATCACTACATCACATTACACATGCATCATTACCACTGCATTACATACACACATGCTGACCTACACAGACACACATCAAGTCAAGTATGCCAGTCAAGTATGCTACACATAGCGAGAACTTCGCAAGCACTACGCGCCTGACCATGGCATGTGTAACTAACATGGCTTCCGGGAAAATTAGGGAGAGGGGAGGTAGCAATAACAATGCCTAAATCACTTTAGCCATAGGTGCACGCAGACACAAAGCATCACAATCAGAGTCACACATACACAGAAAGGCTGACACGGGCAGACGTACACACCGTACCTTGAGGGTGATGTTCTTGAGCAGCGTGTCCTCCAGCAGGGCCTGCAGTTTCCTGTTTATCTCCAGTGACAGGTCGAGAGTCAGGCCACTATCGGCAGGGTGAGAGGTGTACAGAGACGCCATTATGCCCCCCCTCCTACTCAGGTTAGCCTTATTAAAGTCAGAAGCCTCAGACGACAGCGCCCCCGACTCCTCTCTCAGCACGTAGCTCTGAATAATCCTGCAGTAAGAGAGAGAACAGGACGCGCCTTAACCACACTCACCTCTACCACAGACACCCCTTCACACCTTCAAGCCCCACACCCTTACACCAGGACTGCCCTCTGCCAGCAGCACAGACCCCTTCTCACCATGCACTACTGCTAGCATCGGGCTAGTGAGCTGCTAGGCTGTACATGAAGTCAATTTCCACACATGAACAAACTAATCAGGGAACTAAGATTAGACAACAGCTGAGGTGTGAGGTTGGAATCGGCATTTAATAAAAATGTTTTTAAAAGACTGTTTTTACCAAGAGCTCAATTTGCAAACATAATATGATCTCAGATACAGGAGATGTACTGAACTGCATTCTGAATTTTCTTTTATCAGTGACTGATACGTTTGCACTTTTAGTCATTAAAACTATTTATTCTCAGTCAATAAAACAAAAAACTAAATGCTAAAAGAAAGAAACATTTTAAAGACTGTGCTATGCTAGAAACGCAATACTCAAATACCTGTATTCAATCAACATTTGTCCTTTCCATCTTTCCATGTGTACCTTTCACTTACAAGTAAACACAAGCATTAATTAATTTTTGCTATTTGGCTTTAGTGAATTCTGAACTTGCCAAACTGTGAAGAAAGAAAAAGTAAAAAGCAATTCCTTACTTTAACTGTTAGACAAAATTGACAAATTCTGACTGAACGCAGGCCTCAATCTTTTTAGTTGGCAGAGAAATCAGTATTTGGCATGGACGCAAAAGATTTATCTAAAATGAATTGAAATTTTAAAAAATTAATAAAAAATTAAGACCCAAACATAAGAATATAAAAGAAAATAAATATTTCGTTCATAGTTCCTTAAAATGAAAAACCTCAATATGTACTTACAGCTCATACAAATGGCATACTGTGTGCAGCAGTCATTTGTTTAAAATTGCCTCTATTTTAACCTGAATGAAGTCTATCGCATGCCTGTTACACTTTAATTTTCCTGCAGCATTTCAAATCTTCCTCTCAATTGTTTTTTTTTCCAATAAGCAGGACAAAAGATAAATACACCCTAAAAGCAGTAGCTATTGTAGCCTGTGTTAAAAAAAGCACCAGACCAAGGGCTGGAAATTGCCATATGATGATGTACTTAGTGAGGAAGCAGTTTCACTTTGACTGAAGTCATTAAAAGTTAAAGATTAAATTACATATATGCATGTACAGCATGTATATAATATTCATACATCTATATATACGCACATATTTCTTAACTGAAACGCATGAATTTTAAAGTCTATTTTAAAAAACTACAAAAATGAGAAATTACAAATGTGTCTATTTTTGAATGACCAGAAGCTTGGAGTATATTCAAATAATGGCTTTTTTGCTGAAGAAAGGTACACAAGAGACATGGCAATCAGCGAGTGGTGACATCATTACATCATCATTACATATCGCTGATTGATACGGGGTGGGGGAACCATATCACAGTTTTTCTGGACACACCATGCATCTTAAACCCTGGGAGTGGTATGAACTCTTTGAAACTGAACAAAAAAGCAAACACAAAAACACTTGTGCACTCACACACACACACACACACAGGGAACTGAAATTAACTGAACAAAAACCCTTACCTTGAACTGGTCTCGGGTCCGATTGGACCCCAGTTCCGCAAGGCAAGTGTTAAAGCAAACAAACAAAAAATACAATAAATAAAAAAGTAAAAATCCGACTAATCACATGATGTACAGCGGGTGTTTCCCGACGGGCTGAATGCTATAGGTGGGTGTTCTCTCTCCCTCTGCTTTAGGCCATTAGGGACCACATGCGCTCTGCTCATGCAGTATTTCAGTTACTTTCAGTTAGTGTTAAATGAATAATTCCAAGCCCGAGAGGTTGGCCAACAGAAATCCTTTCAAGCACACATGCCTGAGGTCAGGAAGATTCCCATTCACAACGTCCACAGTTTAAAATGACAGTGACAATACCGAACTATGCTGGTTCGCATGGAATCCTTTGACTAATCCTTTTGAAGAATACACTACATAAACAAAAGGCTTAGTCTAATTTCCAAACACAGGTGTCGACTTGGCATCAACATTACGTGAGGCAAAAATAAAAAGTTCACTTCTGTTTGGACTTTTTTTAGTTACATGATTCGCTATAATGATACAGATCACAGACAGCATTATTTGTTTTTATTTTCATCATAAAACAGGTGTAACAAGTTACATTTGCAAGAACAGTGATGTGCTTCTGCTGCTGACAGCAGAGTCACTGACTCAATTACGAGTGAACCACCATAAGCAAACGGGCCTGCCCAAGCTAGACAGAGCTAGACAGCCAGCTGGCAAACATACTAAAACATTAGCCAAACAACTTTGCTTACCCTAGCCAAACATGCCATGAACCCACAAGGGAAATACGATATGAGACATTAATCCCAGAATGTAACCGCAATGCCAATAATGCAAATGAACATACAAAACAAACTGTTTAGCATGTGACTAGACCCAAGCTCAAGTTTCTCTGTCCTCCATCTTATTCATCTGCAAGATGAACACAGTTGGCAGCTAGCATTAGCAGTTTTTGACAGTGAGTAAAGCAACACTCAAGAACAGGATTTAAATTGCCTTGTATTGACCATGCATTAACCGTAATTAGCTAGCTAGCAGCAATTCTGGAAGTTAATAAAAAAGTGCTTGCCCTACCTTAAAGCGATCAAGGGCGAATGTTTTCTCTACGGAGCCAACTAATCCCTTTATCCTTACAAAATTAAATTGAGCCTTTCCAGATTCAGTCAAAGTCCATGTTAACAGACACAGTTAGCTATGATTGGGGAGGGTCAAAAAAGCACTTAACTTTATCATTATTGGGTGTGTGTGTATGCTCAATGGAGGAAAGAAGGGTTTAAACCAACTGCCCTACCATCATATTGAAATTTTTAAGCTCAACGCAACATTACTTTGACATAAATAAGTACATTTTCTACTGAACACCATCCTAAATATAGGAACGAGCAGGGCTGATGATTATCGAATCATCTAAACCTTTGCCCCCTCAGTTGGCATCCCTGTCTTCAAATTTTTTTCTTGTATGAGTCAGCCTTCACTCCTAAGTGATTGGATAAAATATATTTTTAGCTTCCAATTTATGATCTAAATATTTAAAAAAAACATCATCTTCGTGAAATCATGACAGGAAAATCACATTTTTTCACATTCAGGGTTAACACCACAAACACAGTTCAGTCAATTCATGAACACAGCGCGCTAGACTCAATGAACACAGCGTGGTCAGCTAATGACCACAGCACGGTCCACTCCAATGAACACAGTATTGTGAACCACACACACAACACAGCACAGTGAGGGATGGTGAATACTGATGAAATTGCAGTAAACCTAAGCAAGGACACCGCAGCATCAAAATCAGATCAGTTCACAGTACGGCCAACCCTTCACCCTGAGAGCACAGTACTGCCAACCCATCACCCTGAGAGCACAGTACGGCCAGCCCTTCACCCTGAGAGCACAGTACGCAACCTTCACGAACCAGTACGCCACCTTCACCTGAGAGCACAGTACGGCCAACCCTCACCCTGAGAGCACAGTACGGCCAACCCTCACCCTGAGAGCACAGTACGGCCAACCCTCACCTGAGGCACAGTCGCACCATCACCCTGAGAGCACAGTACGGCCAACCCATCACCCTGAGAGCACAGTACGGCCAACCCTTCACCCTGAGAGCACAGTACGGCCAACCCTTCACCCTGAGAGCACAGTACGGCCAACCCATCACCCTGAGAGCACAGTACGGCCAGCCCATCACCCTGAGAGCACAGTACGGTGGACTTCCTTTTTCACAAAGGTCTGTAAACAAGCCGTGCCTCCAAAACCTCGTCAACCTCGTTTACAGCCTAATTAAAATTAAAATAAAGGCATGTCCCACTAACATGTGCCCGCAGGCTTTAACTTCATTCAGGCCTCTGCATTAAAATGAATGAGAGCCCTTCTACTCAGGTGCATTCTGGGATATTGGTGAAGTCGTAACCCCCACGCCTATAAATATCTCTGTGAAACGAGCAGAGCCAAGGAATAATGGGGGATGGGGGGGGGGGGGGGGTGTGCCTGTAAAGCTTGGGTTTGAAAGGGGTACGTGTGTCCCTTTGTGCGTATGTGTGTGTATATGTGTGTATGTGTGTGTGTGTGCGTGCGTGCGTGCACGTGTGCGCGGAAGGGAAGCTTGGTAGAGCTCAATTAATTAAACCCGGTGATTCCTGGCAAGCTGAAGCATATCCAGAGCGGGGCACACTGCTGCTTTCATTAACTGATTAAAGGAAAAGAAAAGACAGCGAAGAGGGGAAGAAGGGAACAGGAAGAAGTACTCCCAGGCCCCCTCCACATTTCTGCAGGAACGCAAAATTAAATACGCTGCTACAATTTCCCTTCAGCGAGTTTGTCTTGCTGGCACACTGCCAGCGGAAGCATGGAAGCACAGCACGTCTCTCCTATCGGCACGGAACCGATGAACGCAGCCTTTTGGTCCGAGCTCGGCTCCAAACCGCACCGGGGTCACGGCGCGGTCCCTCCACCTCCCGCTCATCCCGTCCGTCCGACTCACTTGGTCTTTCTCCTGATCTCCTCCACCAGCTGCTTGATGTGGTCCTCCAGGAACTCGATCTTCTCGTTCTTGCGGGCGTGGGCCTTCTGGAGCCGCACGATGCGCTCCACCAGCACGGCCTTGTCCACCTCGGGGAAGCTGTCCACCACCACCACCGACGGGCCCGAGTTGTTCTCCGGGGAGCGGTCGTCCGTGCTGCTGCCGCGCGCGTTCAGAGAACCTGCAGGAAACGGGGCTGGTTTCAGGAAAGTTGCGATGCGTGAGCAGAGATCTGCAAGTTGTGACAGATTTCTCCTGCTCTTCTTAACGTGTTTCACATAAGAATTGCAATTGCAAGCCTTAAAGTGCATTCATGTAGGGTATCTGAGGGGTGGAAAAATTCAGCTCGCAGTCAGATTAAATTGGAATTATACGTTGTAATATAAAAATGTCATTTTATTGATTTATTTTATTCAAACTATTAGGCCTCCCAGGTAGACCTAATGTAGCCTACACTTTAGTAACGTGAAGCTTTTTGACATTTGTAATACTGACATTAAACCACTGTCATCTAGAAGCCATCCATCGGTAGTCATCTGTGGCGAAGCAATGACACAAATCAGTTAATACAAATGTAGCTGTCGTGTGTGCCAGGGTATTTCACCACAGCATCTAGTACTCAATAACTGGCTTCACACACAACTTGTATGTTTATCAAGTGGAACCCATTTCTACACAGCAAAGCGTGTTCATTCTCAGTTGATGCCCTAACGGGAATTTGCAAACTATCAATTGCACCAAGGCCTTTTGTGAGACCAAACGGTGCATAAAAGTGTCACTCAACGCCAGCGTTGGGGCTCGGGAAACTGATGAAGTCTGTATTTAGAATGCGTAGATCTGTTGCCACTTTACAGATGCATGCGGACACACAGGCCTTGCTTATTCCATGCCATTGTCCGATAACCCCGACAAGGCTGCCAGCTGCAAAAAAGTACACAGCTGTAAGCCCTTCTAAAAATAAGTTTGTAAGAGCATGCCTTAAATAAGCTTTTTATTTTTTTTCTGAACGAAATCCCAGGTAGTCCAAAAAATAAACTTCTATCATGGTTTTATAATAAAGTAAACAACTTTATGATGCAAAAATGGTATACGAATTCCAGAAAATACTTCAGGGAAATTTCATTTTATGAAGTACTTAAAATATACTTTTAAAAAAAAACTTGATGTACTGAAGTAGCCTATACTTTAAAAAAGAAATGCTCATGACCTACTTTTTTGTAAGGGAACAATGAAGTGAGACTGGTAGGGCCATGTTCCTGTCAGTGACGGACTCAAAATCTCGGTCAAGAAGGTCACATAAACTTTATATTTATTTGCGGCCATGGTAATCAATGTCGTCCAATCAACCCGTTATCTCCGTAGCTATCTAAAGGGTGGTCGCGATCACAGAAGGTTCTTTCTGGAGCCTACCTCCGTTTCCGCACAATCAGAGGAAACGCCATACTTGCGAAGAAAAAAAAAAACTGGTTGTGCGAGAAGCCTGTAGTCGTCCCAGTTTTATTTGCGATTTTATTCGTGAGCGACGCATTTTCGTGAAGAGCATTTCAAAAAGAAACGGCGATCTGCTGAGTGAGAATCCTCACAAATTGCTTTCGTAAAATGAGCCACACAGCGACGCACTATTTACTTCTCTTTGAAAACCCAGGTTGCACACGTAGCCCTGACATTTTAAAGACATTTAACGTCCTACAGTCACAGGGCCCATGACGCAGCTGGAATACTAAACCCTTACAGGCGTGAAATGGCCACCTGGAGCACAGTGGTAAATGCAGTCCAATTTTCTGTGGGTATTTATTTTTAAATGTTTGTTATAACATTTTCCATGTTTTGAGTGAAAGATTTTTGTGTTGCGTGTTCAATTCCTGAATTTTTCCCCTTTTTAATGAAGTCTAATTTGTGCCATGCTTCACGTGAACATGAATGTATATGTATGTCATGTTGTGCGAGTGCATGTATGTACAGTATGTGTGTATTTACGCATGTGTGTTGTATAGAGTACAGTATGTGTGGTGTGAATGTGTACATATATAGTGTGTGTGTGCGTGTGTGTGCACGAGGTATGTGCGGTGTGATGCTCTCAGTGGTAACAGTCAGGTGATGTACTGATAATGACCCGGGTGCCCTTGCTGAAAGAGCAGTTGTCATTATTGCCTGCTGGTGATTATGGTCTTCATTAGCTGGGACACACAGCTCCGCAGCTGATTGGTGGCTTAAAGATGAAACCCCCTCCCCTCCCCGGCGCTCCAGCCCCGCCCACACCGTACCGGAGGAGCTGGAACGGCTGCCCATGCTGCTGGCCTCTCTGTCACAGCTCCCATTTTCAACCTGGTCCAGCTTCTTACGAGCTGCAAAGAGAGGGAGAGGGAGGGGGGGGGGGAGGAAGAGAGAGAGAAGGAGAGTGGGGGAGGGAGAGAAAGAGCAGGGGAGAGAGGGAGAGGGACAGAGAGCGAGAGAGGCAGGGGAGAGAGAGATAAAGAGAGAGAGAGTGGGGGGAGGGAGAGAAAGAGCGGGGGAGAGAGGGAGAGGGACAGAGAGAGAGAGAGAGGCAGGGGGAGAGAGGGAGGGAGAGACAGAGAGTGGGGAGCGAGATGGAGAGAGACAGGGAGGGGGGAGAGAGGGAGATGGACAGAGAGAGAGAGAGGAAGAGAGAGGACAATTGAAAGGAGGAAGGGGGAGAGGGCTCCAGTTACACTGAGATCCTGCACCACAGTGATACTGCACATCAGCGCATGTACACAACCAATTAAAAAGCAGCTGCCTCCAGTTCAGTTTCTGTCCCAATTCAAATTTGGGTTGAGTGGAAGTGCAGAGAAGGTTGAGAATTTATTATTTATAACTAACATCAGCACACACGCAAACACTGCTCATTGCACTTAAAGCATATTTTTTACCCACAAACCCCCCACCACATCTGAACAAATATGTTCAGATGGTAAAAACAGATTAGAAACCTGAGTTCATAATATTAGATGCTACTGCTTCATATTGACATGCAGCCAGCTGTTTAGAGTTCATTCACAAAATACTGGTAGCTTACTGCTCACATCCCTAACAACCCAAAGGCTTCCACACTGCTCAAGGAGAGAACTTTTTATATTAACCTGAACCACATCGATTTGAAATACATCAGTAAGATGGACAAAGGGGATTTCCTGTCCTTTTTTATTTTGATATACACCAACTATTTCAAGAGAACTATGCCAGTTAAAATAGCCAACACTAAAAATGAGTTTCTACAAAATATAAAGCTGTAATTGTTAAAAAAAGCAATAGTTTGCATAAATCATAAAACTGTAAAATGGCCTGTTATTAATCCCCAATTCACACAAGCATAAAAGATAAAGGCAAGTATTGCTTTATTATTTATTTTACAGGGGAGCCAAAATAACTATAATCCTAAATTCTACTCATTAAAATCTTTATTTCTGCGGTGAAAGGCATATATTGCAGAAAATGTGACAGATTGATTGCCCTCAATTAAAACCCTGCAATGTAAAATTCAGCGACAACTGGACACGTGTGGCAATAGCCGTCAGAGGAAGAGCACGGATAACCAGGCCAAATGAACGAAGCAGAATGAAAACGATTCTCCTTGCGAAACTTCTCCTTCGGAGCTCATTCCATTAAAAGCAGCGAAGGTGGCCAGGGAGCTTGGGGCCTCTGGCACCTTCTTCAAATAGAAAACGTGAAGCGGCGCCGCCATTTCCGCAGGAGGGCAGAGACCGATATAGAGCATCCGTTTAAAAATACCCGCACGTCCCCCTGGGTTCTCCTCCCGACCCCGCGGCCCCGCCCCTTCGGCCGCTAAAACGTGCCGGGGCACCTCGACCGCCGCCGCCGCTGCTGCAGGGTGGGCGGGTCGCTCCCATCCTCTCCCCCTTTCATCATTTCATTCCTTTCTCTCTCAATCTCTCTCTCTCACTCTCTACGCTTTCAGTGCGCTACAACTGAAACGAGGTAGCAGGTAGCGAGCGGGGGGTCCCGAAATTAGGAAGGTTGCCAGTTGAAATCCAGAGCAGGTGAGTGCTTTTGCCACGAGGTCCACTCCAGTAAACACCTCATAAATATGAGCTGCGTACTGTGGGCAAGCCCAGGATACGCTCAGCATACATAAATGCAATGTGCAGTAATTACTTCTCAGAGGTGAATTCATTAGTTTCTGCGTGAATTACATCACCAGAGGCCCGATGTCGAAAGCTGTAAATTCATTCTTACTAAGAAATTACGCTGGACAAACTGGATCCTGACTGGTATCAAATGAGATTTTTGTGATGGCAATCATGAGGACTACATAAAAGCTATTTCAACATCTACATCAAAAAAAACTGTGCAATCACGTTTTGTTCATCAAGTATACAAGTTAAAGATGTACACTTACTTTTTCCAAATTTATGCACAGGGAAATGCTACCTTTCCACTCAATGTAAAGTATTTGTTTTATTAAAAAATGTATTTATTTATTTTTTTATAAATGTGCATACACAGCATACACAGGGTGGCGCCAGGACCATGTTTGGGAACCATTGCTCTAACGGACAAACCACCAATTGGTTAATCTGTATTTCACAATTTTTTTAATTCAAGAAGTACTATAAAATTATGATTTTGATTACCAAGGAGGGGACACTGGTTGGAAAGAGCAATGATGCACTTACTAATCTCTCCTAATAATGTGTCAGAGTGTGCTGGAGGATGCTCATTCGGTTAAGGCAACACGCTGTGGTGCAAGATCAAATCCGGGCAGTGCCAGTGCCGACTGTGACCGGTAGCTCCATAGGGCGACGAGCAACTGGCAATTGCATCCCCCAGGGAATGGGAGAGTTCATTCTAATAGAGATCCGCATTCACCACTCTCTAGTGACCCCTGCTGGTCCATCTGGCCCATAGATTTCAGTCAAAACCGCATATGAAAGGTCTTCCTCTGACTCCGCTCTATGGGAGCTTAACTGTAGTCTGCGGTGTGTAAAGAAGCAGCTGGCGACACCACGTGTTTCTGAGAAGAACCTTTGATGTCTGCACGCTCCCAAACTGGCAGGGGAGTTCACAGCATGAGAATGGCTACTGGGGCAGACGACTGGACATTCCAAATTCGGGTGGGATTTGACTCAGCCCCACATTGTACGCCAAATTAAAAAAAATAAATGCATTTAAAAAATAATGCGTTGGAGCCAGCAGTGCTTAATGTACCGCTTGCATGTTGTGACCTGATCACAAACTGCTGACTATGCTTCCTCTGCTATCTCTTTCATGAGTATGGTTTAGTATGTCCCAGTGAGGAATCCATAGCTGCACACAGGGTTTTTCCCAGCACAATGGCTGCTTACTAACAAACATTTGGGGCTCTTTGGTGGCAGAGGAATACTTTTTTTAGTCTTAAAATAGCTGCCATATGTCAGTCTGCTTGCCCTTCTGTCCACAGGAAGTGCACCCCAGAGTGGAAGAAGTTCTGTGTTGCAGCATGGCAGTAAGGTCTTGCGTCCTCCACTTTGAAGAATGTTATTAACCCTTTACTGCATAAGATCACAAATATGTGATTAGAATGTTCTTAACTGAACATTCTAATGCTGTCACAGTCACTACTGGTAATTGAAAGCAATGGAGTTCTAAAACATAGACTAAAGAGTTTTGAGAAAACATTCCAAAAAAACCTAGTGTTGAAAGGGTTAAAACTTGTCACTCTAAAAACACAGAAGTGGGTGTGGCCGAGATGTTGGAAGGGGCACTCGTTTCAGCGTTGATGGTGTGCTCCCAGTAGCGGTGCTTTGATTACTCCAATACAACACAGGTGTGGGTGGCACCCTAGGGCAGTCTGGCTTTTCTTCCCCAGACTGTAAACCTCCATCTCTACAGGAAGTTGATTAATGTGAGCATCTGTGGCTGAATTAGAGGCCTCAATTTGATGTCCCTGTGGACCATTACCTCTTCTGTATGTGCTGGATGGGGGGCTGAGCATTCCTGAGTGTCTGATTAGAGGGTGTGTGAATAATTAATTCATAATTACAGAGAGGATGAGTTGCCAGAGAAACGGTCTCATCTCTCCTATTAACAGTTGCCTTCACCAGTTCAGTGACAGAAACTGAGTTGGCGACATTTGATTGACAGGTGAAAAATTTCACTTTCAAAAAAATCAAAATACGGTCTGTGGAAACTGAACGCTTGAGACTGGCCTTTAGTGTGACTTATGCATCACATGAATAGCCATGAGACTGTCTATTAATGTGACACATAATGCATTTCTTGATTCCGCGATCTCTGACCTCAACAACAAGAAGTTCAATAAATTCAGTTCCACTTTAAATGAGAGTGCCGTGGAACATAAGGCAAAATTAAAAGCATAAATAAGACTATTCAGATATTCATAAAAGGAGCAGGTGGTGCAGTGCGATCACGTGATTGTTTGTTGGTGGGGCCTCGTACCTTGGATCAGCTGTTTTGTCAGGTCCTTGATGTTGGCGGCCTGTTTCCTCTTCTGAGTGGCCAGCTCGTCTCTCAGCTCCTCGACGCGTGTCTTCAGCTGAGCAGATTCTGCCTGCAACGCAGCCCTCTCAGTCTGCAGCATCTGCACGTCCTCCTGCCTGTGCTGCTGCTCCGCCTGCAGCCGCCCCGTCTTAAGAAGTGGACACACACACACACTATTCTCACCATTCGTCTCGCAAACACACTCGCACTCATGTTCATGTGTATTTTGCAAACATTTGTACAAATACAAATACTGCATCACACAAACACACACACAGCACGCACATATGCACGCACACACACACACGTGCATTGTACTGCAAAAAATGCTGCATCTCACAGAGACACATTTAAATATCTTTCTGACACCCATTCAAAATCACTACGTGTGCAGTGTGCGCGAGCATGTACACATGTGCACGTGCACGTATAGATGCACGCACAGCATGTACACGTGCACATGCACGTATGCATGCACGCGCAGCATGTACACGTGCATATGCACGTATGCATGCACGCGCAGCATGTACACATGTGCACATGTACGTATGCATGCACCCACAGTATGTACACATGTGCACATGCACGTATGCATGCACGCGCAGCATGCAACGCATGCAGGTGCGTGCCTCCGTAGACACGTACATGCACGCAACCCAACGGAGGGCGCGGTTCCTCACCAGCTCCGCCGCGGCCCTCTCCCTCTCCTGCAGCCGCGCCTCCAGGTCGCGGGCGGCGGCCGTGGCCCTATCCAGCTGCGCCTGCAGCCCGTTGCTCTCGGACTGCAGGTGCGCGTTCTTGCTGCTCAGCTTCTCGGTGAATCCCAGGAGCTCTGCCTCCCGCGCCCGGCTCCCCAGGATGTCCTTCTGCAGGTCCGCGGCCTGCGCGTTCAGGCTCTCCACCTCCCCCCTCAGGGAGGCCATCTCCTGCTCGTCTCTGCGGGGGTGAAAGAGGCAGGTTAAGGAGCTATAGAGCAGGGGTCCTCAATCTTATCCAGAAATCTTATCCGGTGTGAGCTTTCATTCCAACCAAACAGTTGCACAACTGATTCTACTAATCAACAACTAGAGCCAGGCTGCCCAAACCTGTTCCTGCAGATGTACCACCCTGTAGGTTTTCACTCTAACCCAAACAAAGCCCAGCTCATTCAACAGCTAGAAATCTCACTGAGTTGCTAATTAGAAGAATCAGGTGTGCCAAATTAGGGTGAAATGAAGCCCAACAGTACAGCAGATCTCCAAGAATAGGGTTTGGCAGCCCTGCACCAGAGGTTTTGCTAAGGACCTTGATTAGTGGAATCAGGCATGTAACTGCTTGGTTGGAACAAAAGCCTGTGCCCACACAGGCCCTCTCTGGATAAGAGCCTTGCAATAGAGGGAGAAGAGAAAGACTGAAAGACAGTAAAAATGAGTGAAAGTTTGAAAGAGGTCCGTCCTCACCTCAGCCTCTGCTCCTCCAGACTCCGGATGGCACTCAGCTTCTCTCTCTGGCTGTGGATCTCGGCCTTTTGGCGGTTAATGATTTCTCTGTATTTACAGAGCTCCTCCTCAGTTCTGGGCCTCTCATCCTCCAAACACTTCACCTAAAAGGAGAGCGGTGTCAGCACCCGACTGGGTCCAACAGCTACTGAAGCCCTTTAGATACTAGTACAATTCCAGCAGATCATTGACTATTTCAAAGACATCCATTCACAAACATCCAGAATGAAATTTTTTTGTGTGTCTAGGGAGTTGAAGTATTTCAAATGAAATACTTCACACAAACAAACACACACACGCACACACACACACACACTTACCTTGGTTCTCAGAGTCTCCAACTCATCCACGCCCTCCTTGAAGGTCCTCTTCAGATCCTCCAGCTCTTTAATCTTTGCTCGATGCACCTGTTCATCACAACGAGAAAGACACGGCGTCACCTGTCTTCTGAAGACGCTTCATGTCCAGCCTGAGCAAGCAGACTGTCCTGAAACGAACACCTCGACCAAAATCTTCCACGCCATCCCACATCTCCCTCCCTGGGCTTCGCCACAACCAATTACTCGCCAGCCTGCGGAGCGGTCATTCGCACTGGGCGTGGACAGAGTACAGGGTCAATGCCAAACAGGAAGGCCCATTCACATATTAGGACTGTGCCTTACTGGGAGGAGCTACCCAGCCCTGTTCTTCCATTTTACTGTATTTCTATTTCCTGTGATTTGATTGGCTACATTACTCCAAAGTGCTCTGTTTGATGGAGAGCACAGACCAGTAGGCGTGTCCTCCAAGGAGGCTGACAGACAGCACCCCGGAGGCTCCGCCCCGACGGGTCCTCACTGTTGTTTTCTGGCAGGTAACGACCCAAATCTGTGTGTTTTTTCTTTTTTTTTTACCTCCAGCTGATCAGTCTGCTCCTGTCTTTGTTTTTCCAGCTCGCCTTTGGTCTCACGGAGCTTCGCATCCAGCTCATTAGACTTAATCTCCTCAGACTCCTGAATGAGCAGAGACAGGGAGAGAGACAGTGAGAGACAGCAAAAGAGAGACAGACAGAGAGAGAGAGCGAAAGAGGGAGAGCGAGAGAGAGCAAAAGAGAGACAGCGAGAGAGAGCAAAAGAGAGACAGAGAGAAAGAGAGACAGCGAGAGAGCAAAAGAGACAGAGAGAGACATCAGCGTGACAAGACACACTAGTGATGAGCTCTTAAAATTGTATCTTTTAACTTAGTTCTTGATGAAGAAAATGAATATTTAACAACATAATACCAAAGAAAAAACCACTGAACATATGTAGAACAGGAAGATTAGTGTAGAAACGAAAAATAATTAATTTTGAACACAATATAAAACAAAATTAGCATAAATTAGCAAGCAAAGCTAATTCACAAGCAAAATTAACTGGACAGGACACCTGAAAAACAAAGACGGGAGAATAAAACAGAGCAAAACAGAAGAACACAGAACATACAAGGTAGGCCTCAAAAATATTATTAAAAACTGAAATATAACATTTAAAAAATTTAACCAAAGCCTCAAAAACAAGTTAGCAAGTTAGCAAGCTAAACATAGCTAGCCAACAGAGAGCTGAAGAAAGTGACAGTTGGAGATTCTCAGTGTAACAATTTCGGTTACCATGGCAACGGAGAAGCCTGCAGGCAGCACTGAGATACAGTACCCTGATGAGGTCACCAATGCCCAGACTAGGAAACAGTATAAACTGTCCATACTAAAGAACAGCCCTGAGTCCCTGTACTGTGATTATGCTCACACAGAGGACAGGAAGACTAAAAACAACCTAATCTTCCACACAGACCACCCAACAGCCTGGCACACAACCCTGTGTAATCATTTTCAGAATGACAAAAGGAGAGGCATATGTCATGGGAGACAGATTGTCATTGGAGAGCAATCAGATGACAGCCAAACAATGATAACAATAAACATGTACCATAATGGTACAGTGTTAGTTCAGGGCAGTGAAGCCAGCTTAAATTCCTTTGAGGAGATATTCACCCTTTAAAAAATGAGGCAGACAAAATTAAGGGAACCCCTGAACTTACCAGCCCTGAGTCTGACAACAAAATGAATCCTCAGCCACTGAATTCCCAGCCACCGACCGCACAGTTTACACAAATAAACCTGTGCCTACCAACGGCAGCCCTGTACCCCCCAAATACATGGAGCAAATGCGGGAGACCCTGGCCCTGCTGGAGCAGGACTACACAGAATTTAAAGAATTCACCATGGCCCGCCTGTGTGAACACAGCCTCTCCCAGGAGCTACGGGATGAGGTGTGCCAGGTGAAAAGAGAATGCAGGATGGCAGTGAGTGATGCAATGGCTGAATTAAAAGAGCTGCAGCAGGACAATGAAGCTCTTAGAATGCAGCTGGCCAGCCTTAAAGAGGACCTGAAGTACAGGGACAATATTTATCACACAGAGCTGCAGACGGTGAAAGAGCAGCTCCACAGCTACACACACAGCACAGCCCTCCCTGACACATACACCCTCCCTGACGCACAGCCCCTCACCAAAATACAATCCCATGCTGACACACACATACACCCTGACACAAACACAAACCTTAAATTACAGATCCTGACTGATACACAGCCCCTCACTGACACACTCACACCGACTGGGACACAAACACCCCCTAACACACAACCTCCTACTGACACACAGCCCCTAACAGACACACAGAAGAAGAACCCCAGTGCCGAGGTGGTCGTGCTCATGGACTCCAATGGGAAGCACCTGGACACACGGAGGATGTTCCCAGGCCGGTGGGTCAGCGCACTGCGCTGTGCGAACACAGGACAGGCCCTGCAGCTGCTGAAGAGGGACACGCTGGGGAGCCCGGCCTGCATCATCATACACACCGGCACCAACGACCTGCGAGCTCTACAGCAGCACACCGCTCGCGCTGTGAGGAAGGTAGCAGTGAGGGCCACACAGGAATTCCCCGACTCCAGAGTGGTGGTCTCCACACTGCTGCGCCGAGCTGACACACCCCCACACATCATCCCATCCATCAACGCTGAGATCACCAGAAGATGTTCCATCCTACCCAGTGTACACCTGGTACACCACCCAGCCCTGCGCCCCTGGCACCTGCATGATGCTGTGCACCTGAACAATCACGGAGTCAAGATCTTTGTGAAGTTCCTAAAGGACATCGCCCTGGGCCGCAGCCCCATCAGCACTCCCCCCAGCAGAGCCCAGTACGGCAGGAGGCCCCCCCTTCTTCCAACCCCATCCCAACAGCGCAGCAGCATGTGGGTACCTGCTGCCCATCAGCACCCTGCCCGGCCCAACCCCCCCAGGCTCCCCATCCACAGGCCCAGAGCCCACCAGGAGCAGCAGCTCAGCTATGCAGCAGTCCTGAGTCCCCCTACCCCCAGCCCGCGCCTTCGCCCCCACCCCCACCCTGGCCCAACACCACTGAACTGGGAGAGATTAAGAACCTCCTCAGCCTTCTCTGCAGCAAACTGATGAATTAAAACCTCATCAAAGTGGGTAACAAAAGTTTATACATTTTAAATATTTTAGAAACAAAGTTTTAAGATTCTGTTGTTAGATACACATTTTGTTTCACATTGAACTGTTAAAAAAAAAAATTAAATCACTTTCGATTAGTTTGTGGAATGTTCAGGGTATGCGCTCCTCGACCTTTGGGCTCAAGAGCGCAAACCCTGAGTTTATGAAGAATGTAAATAGTCATGATATAATTGTTTTTTTAGAAACATGGAGCCGTGTTGACACACTGACTCACTGTCCCTCAGGTTACAAAGAAATTATAGTGCCATCATTTAAATTAAAGCATGTCAAGCACGGCAGGGATTCAGGGGGAATCATAATATGGCTCAAAGAAGACCTGGCACCCGACATCACCCCGATAAAACAAGGCCCAACACATATATGGTTGAAGATTAAAAAGGGAATAGTCATGTGTGATCCTGATGTTTACCTGTGTGCGGCCTACACTCCCCCTACTGAATCACCTTATTACGATGAAAATTTTTTCCACACCCTCCACACAGAAATCAGCCATTTCCAAGCCCAGGGAAATGTGCTACTGTGTGGAGATTTAAATGCAAGGACAGGAATAGAGCCTGATTGTATTAGCAATAATGGAAATAGCCACATATTTGGACATACCCCTCTAAATCTTATACCAAATGTAACACAGAGAAATAACCCTGACCGTGCTGTAAACAAAAATGGTAGGGAGTTAGTGCATCTCTGTCGAGCCTTAGGCCTGTACATTCTTAATGGCAGGATCAGAGGGGACTCTTTAGGAAGGTTTACTTACTGCTCAGCTCTTGGGACTAGTGTAGTCGACTATGCCATCACTGACATGGACCCCTCTTTCATCAGTGCATTCACTGTTAGACCACAAACCCCATTTTCAGACCACTGTCAAATCAATGTGTACCTGAAAAGAATTGGACAACCCAAGAACACTGAAACACAGCCCTCTAACATACAGATGGGCTGCAAACAGCATGGAAGAATTTACCAAAGCAATCAGTTCCACTGAAATAACTAACCATATTAACAGTTTCATTTTAACATCATTTAAACCTGACCAAAGTGGTTTAAATCTAGCAGCTAAAATGATAAATGAAATCTTCCATCAATCAGCACTTAAAGCTAACCTCAAAAAAACTAACAAGAGAATAAATCAGAAACAAAATCGTGAAGAAAAATGTTTGATGATGAATGTAAATCTACTAAATCAACTAAGACAACTATCAAATTTGAAACATCATCAGCCACAAAACCCTGACCTGCGCCTCAAATATTGTGAAATCCTTTCATTATATAAACAAATGTTAAAACAAAAAAAACAAAAACAAATTCATGAAACTCTAAAAGGGATGGAAGATTCCATTAACCAAAATCAGTTCTGGGAAAAATGGAATAACTTAAGTAACAAAACACCTGAAGAATTAGCCATCCAAAATTGTGAAATTTGGAAAAACCATTTTAAAAACCTATATACAGAATTCTCTCAGGATGATCTCAATTTGGAACAAAAACTACTTCAAGAAAAACTGAAATCTTGAACACAATCAAGGACACAGAATCCCTGGACAACCAAATTACTCTAAAGAACTAAATAAAAAACAAAAACAAACCTAAAAAAGTGGGCCTGACAGTATCAGAACAGAATCTTAAATACAGCACCCTGAGCTGAGAACCTTATTAAGATTAACCTAATATTACAAACAGGCTGATCCTGAATCTGGACAGGCAAAAACCACTAAAGTGAGATAATGACTAACTACCAAGGATTGTGGAGATAACGAGTCCAGTATCTTAACCCCGAAACAACCTTCCTTACGAACACAAGTCTTGATATGAGTAGATGTTTCTCAAAACACGCACAACAAAATGTATACAAAATAAAGGAGAATCTTTGCATGCTCATTGACTCAAAAAGCATCGATTCAATCTGGCACGAGGCTATATTTAAATCTACAAGTGGTGTAGGGTAAAGGTATGACATAATTAAATAAATAAGTAAAAACAAGTCGGAATAAAACTTGGCAAAAATAACTGATTTCTTCACGAGGGATGGGGTGAGGCAGGGCTGCAGTTGAGTCCAACATTGTTCAATATTATATAATGAATTAGCGGTGTTACTGGAACAATCTTCAGCTCCTGGCCTCATCCTAAACACAGACGTTAAATCTTGCTTATGAGATGACCTGGCCTGTCACCCATAAACAAGGATTACAGCAGAACTGGATCTGCTAGAGCAATATTGTCAAATGGCACTGACAGTAATTGAAAAGACAAAGATTATGATCTTCCAAAAAGCCAGATCTCAGGAAAACAGATACCTCTTTACTCTAGGAAACACCGTCCTAGAACACACACTAAGCTACGATTACCTAGGACTAAAAGTTTTAAAAGAAAAAGCCTGCAGGGCTTTTTATGCGATTAAAAGGAGATTTCATACAATAAATACTCACATTAGAATCTGGTTAAAAAACTTTGACTGGGTCATCCAGCCTATCATGCTGTATGGAAGCGAAATATGGGGTCCACTCAGTCAGCAAGACTACACCAAGTGGGAGAAACATCCAGCTGAGACCCTGCATGCAAAATTCTGTAAAAACATACTAAAAGTACATAGAAATGCCCCTAACAATGCATGCAGGGCTGAATTAGGCAGATTTCCGACTCTCGTTCAAATTCAAAAAAGGGCATTAAATTTTATTGAACATCTAAAAATGAGTCCAACAGACTCCTTACAATTCTTGGCACTCCAAACCCAAGAGCTCAGCCCAGGAAAGTATCCCCTCAGTCAGCTGGTTCTGAACCTCTCTAGACTAACATTAACACATACTAATGCAAACCAGCTTCAGACCAGCACTGCTTCACAACAGCCCATTAGAGTCAACCAAATTATAAAACACACCAAAAACTCCTATCTGGACCATTGGAACAAAGAAACACAATCCCAAAATAAACTGAATTGTTATCGGGCCCTAAATAGAAAATACACACAGGCAGAGTATCTCTTCTCTGTCAGAGATACAAAGCAGAGACGGATCCTGACCAAGTACAGGCTCAGTGACCACACGCTTGCAATTGAAATAGGCAGATACAAAAACTCATGGGTACCAAAAGAAGAGCGAATATGTGGTCACTGCAAGACAGGGGAGGTGGAAACAGAGATGCACTTCCTCCTTACTTGCACAAAATATTTACAAATTAGAAAAAGATATTTCCAAAAATTATCCCAAATTATAAATAATTTTAATTACAAATCAAAAGAAGAAAAATGTGCAATTCTTTTAGGGGAAGGATCAACAGCCCCAATTGCGGCACAGTTCATTTCAGCCTGCCATAACCTGAGGGACAGTGAGTGACCACCCACCCCATATAAACATTGTACATATTAATTGATTTACTTCTGTTGCTGTCAATGCTGTTATTTGTATATATTGTTACATTTACCATTATTATTTTAATATTATTATTATTTTACATATTATATATGTATGCTTTGGCAATAAGTACGTTTGTATTTCATGCCAATAAAGCAACTTAAATTGAAATTGAAATTGAGAGAGCAAAAGAGAGACAGACACAGAAAGAGCAAAAGAGGGACAGACACAGAGAGACAGACAGAGAGAGCAAAAGAGGGACAGACAGAGAGAAAGAAAAAGAGAGGAGGGTGGAAGGGGGCAAGGACTCCAGTTACTCACAGCTATACATTAAACACGTTAAACCAGAAGCCAGACGGACAGGGACATCAGCAGCTAGAGAGAACACTCGCTGCTCTTCACAGCACTCTAAAGACCAACACACGGCTCTGCGCTGCCACCTAGAGGACACTCCCATCATCCGAGGATGTGGCTCGCCTGTGCATCCGATCAATAGTGTGCCCTCAGCTTCATCGTACCAACGCGTCCCGCTATTCCGCACTTTTACGCGTCCGACCAGCGCTGCCACTTTCTTGAACCGCGAGAAGCGGCTGACGTAGGAAGCATTAATGTAGGAATAGTCACGGTAAACATCAGAAGAAAAATTCATTCTTAGTCCCTGGATGTACCTGGGGCTTTAGTTTCAGCTAACGATTTATAGGATTTTCTGCAGCAGCATCATTTTACAGCGTAGGCTCATGACGCCATTTTATAATGTCATTGCCACCTGCGAGCCACAAGCTTCTCTCAGCCAGAGGAAATGGAGAGAGCTGATTAAAGCACAGCCACTATGCCGACTGCAGGCGCTTCGAGATGAGCTCCAATTTAAGTTTAAAATTGATTTAGATTTCCCGAGGATTTCGATAAGCAATTTCGACAGAAATGGGAGTAATGGTGCTAAGATGGGGAAATGGGAAGTTTAAAAATAGACGTTTTTTAGCAGCTGTGGGGCTGCAGAGGCTGTAATTGTAATTACAGGGTGTTTTTATTAGGTCACGACAGCCGGCTCGGGCGGAGCCGAAACGAGGGGCAGTCCATTCGCAACAACCGCTGTCGTCAGCCGCCGCGTATCTCTCCCCCCCCCCCCCCCCGGAGACCTCCGGCTTCGGTCCAAATAACCACGCAGGAGGGCTGTGCTTTGCACACGGGCGTCCGGCTGACCAGACACGGTCGCTCGCTGACCAGAACCTTCCCTCCCAGGACGAAGCTGCGGTCAGTCGCGGTCATGGTCGCGGTCACGGTCACGCACCTGGTAGGTCTTGATCATGTCCTGGCAGTTCTTGCGGATCTGCTCGGCCTCCTCTTTGGCCTGTGTGAGCCTGGTGGTCGTCTCCCTCAGCTTGTCCTTGGTTTCCTGAATCAGAACACAGAGATTTAGACCCACCTCACAAAAACCTCTGTCGGCACCTAGAATTTTACAAAGCTCATTTGATAATAAGTGTTATCATCATCAAGAAAAACTTAAATAGACTTATAACCATTTACTTACAAGTAATTTTCCAAGATGGAAAAGCTATGTTGCTAGTCCCAATCTATTAATTCTTAAATCTGTGCATGTGTATATATAAAGTTTAATGCAACAGTATTGAGACAGTGACATAATTTTTGCCATTCTGGCACTGAAGTCCAGCACATTAGATTTGAATTTTAAAAAAGGGCTGTAATTCGAACATAAATCACCCAATATAGATGCAAATACCCTCAAATTCAAGCAGACAGTCTGCACTTTAACCACATATACATTGTTTTATGTCAAATCTAATGTGCTGGAGTAGAGTCAAAAGAACAAAATTAGTGTCACAGTCCCAATACTTTTGCATTTAACTGAATGCTGGTGTGCGTGTAGGCACCGAACACAGAATGAGACAGTGAAATTAAATGTGAGTATCGGTGAGTGTGTGGAGCTGCACAGTGGGGTGTGAGACTGTGTTGTGGTGGGGGGAATACACTGCTGTTGGGGGGCTGTGTGGGGGGGGGGGGAAGAGGGCAGTGCGATTGGGGGAACGGAAACGGCGTGGGTGCGGGGGAGGGGTGGTGAAAACTGATCCAGGGCTCAGAAAATTCTTGGCAAGTTAGAAATGAGTTAAACAAACTATCAAACTCTCATTAGACAGGAAGATGTAAACTGTCATCAAGTAAACAATCATTAAAGTGTAATCATATAAGGTTATCATAACAGTCGTATTTTGTGAAAAACATCAGACGTACATTTTGTACATGCAGACAAGCAGAAGAGTAAGTGTCCAGACAAAAGATCACAACTCCCTTTTTTAAAACTAAACAGTACAACTAAAACATGCATAATAAATATTTCGGCTTAATCATTAATGAAATAGTCATTTATTTCAGCAATGATTGATTTGATCCAATATGATGAACTAGTCATTAATCAACATTTCGGTTTTCTTCTAGAATTTTCTACTTCACCAGGGGAGACGGTGGGCACTACCTTGTGGGCATCTGTTTCGCTCTTTAACTTGTTCTGGGCCCATTTGACTTTGATGGCCTGGGAGTTCACCTCCTCCTTCAGCTTCTCCACATCCCGTGCCAGCCGTGTCACCTCGCCCTCCTGGAAGAGCACAAGGAATAAGTCATATTAATAATACTCCTAAATAATAAGAACTGGAAAATCCAGGTTCTGAAAATAAAAGTCCACCCCAGTATTTTGTTCCAACCACCCAGATTGGCTAATTAGCACAATTCATCAGCCAGGAGGCAGAACTAATTAAAGTTCATGAATGGAAGAAACACATGACAGGACTTTTCATTTCTGGACCCTGGACTTTCCACCTCTGAATAACAACAAATTCAGCTTCCTAGGCCCTTCCCCTTCATGGTCACACAATCCTAGGATGTCACAGCCACACCCTCACAATCAGTGATGCTGCAAGTGCATACTCCATTAGGGGCCCACAGGGGGCGCTGTAAGCGCAATCTCAACAGTCACATTTGCAGCATCCCTCTAAATACAATCTCAGTGGTGAGGGGGCCACCAGGGGGCGCTGCTCACCTTGGCTTCATGGAGCTGCTGCAGACGAACCTTCTCCTGGGTCAGCGAGTTGCCACGGGCTACCTGTTTCTCCGCCTCCCTGCTGGCCTCCCGCAGCCTCCGCTCAAGCTGCTCCTTCTCCCTGCGCAGGTCCAGCGCCTCCTTCTCCCCCCGCACGTACTTCATCACCATCGCCTCCTTTTCCTGCCGGGCCTCCTCACACTTCCTGTTGGCCTAAGACGGCATACAACGAGAGCACGAAGAGACAGATGCTTTATATCTTTATATGTCAAAGGCAAACTGAGTGCTGTCGTTTTTTTTTCTCTGTCTCTGACTCCCCAAGTACATAAGCGTGCACAGGTTCTGGGTAGCAATAATCACAATACCACGACAGTGAGCATGTGAAGCACAACCAGACTTACGTCTCCGAGGAAACACGGTACTTCACACACAGAAAAAAGACCACTGCTTGCTCCAGGCCTCTAACATCCAATATACTGTTCTTAAGACTGCAGTTCACAGTCATGGTCAAAACTACAAAGTACATTACGGTCTGTTGCCTGTTATCAACAATGACATTGTTCTCAATGATCTATCCATATACTGCAAGGACACTGCGCAAACAATCAGGAAACTTCCATTCAAATGAATGAAAGTCGGTACGTAATGTATTTTATAATGCACTCTGAAATGTTGTTTTCACTCCATAAATATTTTATCAGACACACACAACAGGCTCATTCATCACGATTTGTCACTGTAGGTACAAACAGTTTTATGTAGAAACTTCTACAGAACGCTCACAAAGAATATAAGTCACTATTTGTGGTACCTCTTTAATATCATGTTCATGAGTTTGAGAATATGTGCGGTTTCAAATCAGTGCTTTGGTATGGTGTGGCACAATACCAATACGAGGCCTCCTGTACCGCATATAAAACACATAAGCTATTAAATTCATGGACAGCTGCACATTCATTGGAGCATTAAATTGTGCTGGGACCAGAAGGCAGTAAGTGATGCAGGCTCACCACCAAATCCTTCATTACATTGAGTTTAAGCGACGCTTCGCATCAACACATGTCAATATTTTTAAATTAGGCATCATTTCAGATCTCTGAGAGAGTGCGTGAACACATCTAACTAGCGCATTACTCACCAAATCCCTTCCCTGACATCAACCTCCAACCCTAACCAAATTTCTACACTGTATCTTTTATAAAGACTATTCTCTACTATGAACTGTACCTGACATGTCTGGTTTACTCACACCATCACAGACTTAACCCTTTAAGGTGTGAGATCACAGATATGTCTTCAGAATGTTCTTAAGTGAACATTCTTATGTATTCTAATTCTAATGCTGAGTTCTACAACAAAAACTTAGGGGAAAAAAAAAAAACATTCCAAAAAGCCTACTCACAAAAAGGGTTCATTCCTTTCCCCACATCCTAGTGCACAGATGAGCCATGCTCTAAACAACCGCCCCAGGATAATGCTGTCAGTCACAAGGGCACGCTTCAAGGCGGAAGGGCTTATTTGAAACAGCACGCCCTTCGAAACCAACCCCCCCCAGGAGGGGCACGTGTACTGTCCCGCTGGGCATGGCCCAGGTGTGGGCGTGGCCAGGCGACTGAGGCCCCGCTCACCTGCTCCAGACGGTAGGCCATCTCCCTCTGCATCTGCTGGAGGGCGCTCTTGGCGGCATTGTCCTGGAACGCCAGCCTGTCCTTGGAGGCCTGCAACTCCTTCCTCAGCTCCTCCACCCGAGACTCAAACTGAGGAGAGACGGGCAGGTGATGCAGGGCATGAGGGCAATGCAAGCACAGATTAAACAGGAACTCTCACACCTGCAGCCGTCCAGCAGAACCCGTCTGACCAGAACAAGAACAGTATGCAAATGCAAAAAGAAATAAATAAACAAACAAGCAAATTACCCTCATGGACATGGGAAATAAAGCACCACATTGTAAATATGGGCACTTATAACTGTAAAGTAATATAATTACAAATGGTTTTCACAGTAATACATTTAAAAGACACATACACATACTATAGTTTATACACACACACACACACACACGTCATTTATATATACAAACAGGGCTGTATGGACATATCCGGTGACAGGGAGCTTTAATGCTTTCCCATCCCCCCAGTTATGTGCAGGCCTGTATACACATATATTCAAATATCCAAATGTAGCAATAATTTGCTTTGAATTTCTCTCATGCATGAAGTCTTACAGTATTCTTTCTGATGGTGGTAACATATTTCACTATACTGTAGTATACTGCATTTGTATAAGGGAAGCAGCTTCCTGCTAATTTCACCACCAAGATCGCGGAAAGGGAGTGCCTTCCCTTCGCTATGAGAGTAAAGGCATTCTGAGGGTAAAGGCACTGCGAGGACTGTTAAATCTCTGCACATAAAGTTCCCTGCTGAGGCTCGTTTTACGTCAGGAACACAAAGGTTTCTGGCATTAACTTGGCTCTGGTTTTTCCGCACCATCCTGTCAGTTCTGACTAGCAGTGTGCTGGAGCACAGGCCCAGACAGTTCATGTTTCAGTTTTGACTTCCTGGGGGCCTGGGAACAGCAAACAGCCAATATTGAGGATGAACGTGATCTGGAGCTACAGTCAACAGTAAACCCTGCAGTAACAGACAGGATGGACAATACCCTTTCTCTGTGGGAGGGAAACCCCTTTTCCAGATATCTGCTACCTGCACCATGCTGAATTATACTATTATATCAGGACAAACTCCATCTTACTGCTTTAGACAGAGTAGACATGAATTTGGACTGATAACTGCTTGCTGAACTGACTGAACAGAATGGCGCTCAATTCAGTGTTGTGATGAACTGAAACACGGCTGCACCGCGTAATGTGTTCTTGGCAGTACTCCACGACAGACGCTCTCCAAAGCCCATGCCAACCCAAAACCAGATTGATGAGCTTTTTGAAATTTACAATCAGCCTAAATATTTAAAATCGTGCCAGCTGGACAGCTATTGGTGCAAAGAATTAACCACGGCGATGACACTAATTAAACCGACTCCAAAGCAAAATCCCCATTCCAAGCACCACTTCTTCAAATCACAGGTCTCTCCCGGTGAAATGATGAATGAAACTGCCAAACAGGTTTTATCTCCGCGGCGACAGGGGTAATGAATAGGCCTAGTGAAGAGCTTTATATTTAGCCGTTTCATCCGTTATCGGTCAATGCTAATTAGACCATCCCATGCGAAGGTGCAGTGCAGACGGCCAAAATAGTTTTGCCCTTAGGGAGAATACACGGCCTTTTTACGCACAGGAAGCTAAGCTTGGCATTTCTGTGCGCCTGCTATTTGCTTCCCTCTGTCACTTCCTGAAGCCACGGGCACTGTTTGTCTTGTGATATTTTTAGACATGTGGGATCCGTGGCCCTATTGAATAAAGTTATCGCACTGGTCGAGTGTTCCCTGAGCGAAAAACACACCTGTGAGTGGCACGCCTTTAACAGTACCCTCAGAGCTGCTACACTGACACACAATTCTTATTTCAAATATGTTCCCCCATTTAGAACACATAATCAAACTAGTATAAATTAATCATGTCTACACATAACTTTGTTGTTTTCTTGCTCTGAAGAGCTTTGAGTGCACAGCTAGGTAAGAATGATATAATTATAGTTATTTATTGCCATAATTATTATAAAATTTCAATTATACAAGACAACCATACTGCCAATATACAGTATTGACAATATATAGGTTAATGACCTCACAGCCAAAGGAATACTGGAGGACACCAGAAAGCTTTGAGGGACAAGCGTGGGGCAGATTGCATACCTTCTTGATGGTCATCAGGTGCTGCTTCTCTAACTCTGCCCTCTTCTTTAGCTCCTCCTTCATGGTGTCCTTTTCAGAGCAGATTCCCAGGATCAGCTCCTGGTGCCTTCGGTTTTCATCCAATAGCCTGCCAGAAATTTCATCATATGACAAAATAAACCAATGGAAAGGAAGCTCACAAATAGAAGGAACATAAACTACTTGTCAGAAGAATCAATGTCAAGACAGGAAAGACTCCTTTTAACAAACACGAAGGAAAAAAAGAATCAAGTTTCCTTGAAAAGGGTGCACTCGATTGACACATGATGAACTACAATCTATAAAAAGCATTTGGCTCCTCCTACCCTTTGATTTGTGGCATCACTTCAGATCCAAACATCTAGCCTGATATTTCTGTACTTGATGAATAGCTCCCAGTCCCCAGACCCCCGTGTCTAATAAAGTGGATTACGTGCCAGAAAGAAGTTCAGTATGAAAGGATCTGGCAGGCGTTTGGCATCCTCCTCAAGCAGACACAGGGATTAGGGCCTGCATCCCCACTACCCCCACGGCCTCAAGAGAGGTCCTCTGACAGCTCACTCAACAGTACCACAAACATTATAAAATAGGCCTGTAGAGGAAGTGTAGCCGTCTCATCAGGATCCAACCCGCCAAATCCCCCCCCCAACCCCTTCCCCCCCCACTTTCGAGAGCTGCCATTTGTTGGCCAACCCTAAATTCAGGCTAAACCATTGACTCCTACTGACGATCCCATTCGCCCTAATTAGTAACGTGACCCAGAAATGGTTTAAAATCACAACGGTTCAATTAAAACTTGTTTGTTTACAGAGTTTATGGTGACAGAAGAAATGACAGTCTCACTAAAACAATTAACTGGGGCCGATTATTTCTAAAGCAACACCCGCAACACACTTTATAAAGAAAGCAGAACCACAACCAAACCAGTTACACATTGAGTCCCACATAAAAAAATCCACATTAAAACTAATGTGCCATCACCTGTACGTCAAGTAAGCTGTCTTAATAGCTTGCTCTAACCAGAGCAGCAATGCAATTTGCATTTGACCAATGATTCAAACCAGTCGGGAAAGCGATCAAAATCATTTCAGATGTATCCACCATAGAAGAGATCCATCATAGAACACCACAATTTCACCCAAAACCTGTTCTTCAGGCACTACCTGGAGGCCCTTATTAATACAGGTCCTCCACTCAGATGCTACCTTTAAAATGAAAAACCATAAGCAAAGGTTCCTGTGCTTGTACACACTGGTCAAAGGTTAGAGGCTGAGATTACCTTTGAATGGCCTTCTCCTGCTGTGTGTATTTGTACTGGACACACTTTTCGAACATGGTCACAGAGCCCACATCGTTGCGCAGGCCGTTGGGGGGGCTTGAGCTCTTCTTCCTGCCCACGTCTGCGATCTGGCAGGACATGAGCTCCGACTCCAGCTCGTCCAGAAGGGACTCATGGGATAGCGTGCGCTGGATCTCTGAGATTAGCTTCCGACTGCAGTCCGTGTCGTACGGGTTCGGTCCACCCAGGGGTTCCGGACCCCGAGAGTTGGCCGGAACGACGCCCCCGTTCCCTTCTGCCTCCCCACAGCTCCCAGGTTCTTCCAAAACCAGTGCTGACTGAGGGAGATGGGTGTCAGCTGACTTCGTGCTACTTGTGGGCGTGATCTGAGTGGAGTTTGTGGGCTGGTTTTGGGTTGAATCTGTGGGTAGGTTTTGAGTTGAGTCTGTGGGCAGGGTTTGGGTTGAGTCAGTGGGTGTGGTCTGAGTGGAGTCTGTGGGCAGAGTTTTGGTTGAGTCTTTGGGAAGGGTTTGGGTTGAGTCTGTGGACAGATTTTGGGTTGAGCCAGTGGGCAGGTTTTGGGTGGAGTCTGTGGTCGTGGCCGGGGTGGAGTCAGTCGGCAGGACCTGATGACCTGAGGTTTCTGTTGCCCCATCTGGAACCACAGCCGGATCCTTAGCACCCTCAACAGTAGGCATCCCTTCACCTTCAGAGGCAGTGTCAGTCAGGCCAGGTGACTGTGCCCCATCGTTTGTACAGCCCCGCCCGGTGTCAGTAGCAGCCGCACCCTTGGGGGCAGCAGATCTGTCAGTGTTCTCCGCACTCTGTTCCTTCTCAGTGCCAGGCTCCTCCCCGTCTTGTACCTCCCTGCCAGACCCTTCGCCATTTCGTTTTGTGCCACTCTCCCCCCTGAGACCGTCCACCTCCGGGCCCTGCCCCGGCTCTGTTTGGGCCCCACTGTAGGGCTCCCCGGTGCCCTGTTCACAGCCCTCCTGTGGGCTAGGGCCTACAAGGTCGTTGCTCAGGCAATGGGATGTCTCCATTCTCTACCGCGGGTCAGCCCCTGTTAATCAGGACAAAATAGAAAAAATTAAAGAGCTGTATCATAGAATGCATACAGCCAAATGCAATTACGAGCCTAAAAATCAATCATTTTTAAATTAATTTCATCAAACTTCCACTGCTTCGGGCAAGCACAGACATTGAGATATTGTACTTCTAAACCATCTCTCCTATTTTTCCACCATTAAGTCCCAATTGTGTTTATGAATATACAGTGAATCCATAATGTTTGGAACAAAGACGTATTTCTCTTGATTTGGCTCGGTACTCCACAATTTCAGATTTGCAATCAAATAATTTACATGTGATTAACATGCAGATTCTCAGCTTTTATTAGAGGGTACATTTTTTATACATTTTGGTTTCATCATGTAGAAATTACAGCACAAATCAAGAAATAAATATGTCCGTCTCAAACATTATGGAGCTCACTGTATACAGCTGGGTGTGTGTGTGTGTTCATGTTACTCACCAGGTTTTAGGACATCTGCTAATACTTTCTGTAGTCAAGATGAGACAGATTTGCTCAACAAACTAATTCTGTGTCGTGGAAATAGTAATTTAATTCATGAAGTGCTCTTCTGATGTAGATTTTGTAGCCATTTTAAAAAAAACCTGCCATTCTCATCTCACCTGTTGTTGCAGTTTTGATCAGAACTGAGCTAATGGCGCAGGTGTGGTGGGCACTGACACAAAGGTGATGAGATCTTATTGCACCCGAACGCATTCCACAGTGAACCTGGTCTGGGTGTGACTGACTCTCACCATAGCCTCTATTTCACTCCGGAATAACAGGTCTTCAACACACAATGCATATACATTTCAAATTCTTTTATAGCACTGGGGTGCATTCTAATACGCTACAGCGACTGTTAAGACCATAAACTGGCTTTTAAGACACATTGCACTCAAAATTCAAGAAATCAGCGAGCAAAACGTGGTTATTGGGATGGCAGGTGAATGATCTGCTGATTAACAGGTTGCTTGCTTTAAATCATTATTTTAAAATGATCTATTGATTATACTTTTAACAAACTATTTCAATTTCATTTAACAATGTCTTTTAAATCAGGAGTGGCAAGAAGCCCTGTTTGGATTTCATACTCTGCTCTTAGTTAAAGTAGCCAAAAAATGTATGTGATCTGATGTTATATTCAGTCTTTTTATAAACTTATGAATGACAGCTGAACAATTGTTATGTCCCTCTATGAGATATATAAAAAAATGTAGGCTATATTTGAATTGAAATGTCTTAAGAGGTTATTATAGGCATAATCAATGACACATGGGGACATGTAATGGAACGATACATACTGGCCCATTGTCCAGTACAACAGAAACAGAAAGAGACAGGCCAGACCAGTGGCCAGAGAACATCCTTTTCCCCCCCCGCCTTGTGCTAAATAATCCAGACGTGATACGTACAGCAATGAACTTTGACCAGACTCTCCTTGAGACTAGATAAGGACTTCCCTAAGCTAAAGCATGGCTGTGGTCCAAATTTCCACAGCCCATACTGGACTGTACACTGCTGTGCTGACAAAATGTACTTTAGCCAAGAACAATGGGCAAAAACTATGCAGCCTGCAAATGTACGACAAAACAGCTACTGTATGTCACATGATGTCACGGAGCGAACGCACATAACCAGTTAATTTGTCAGCTCTTGTGCAAAGTGCCATACTTCCCAAGTGTCACATAATGCATTTGCTCAGCCAATGTTTCTAAGCAGGGTCACTTGCACAGGTCACAGTTAACCGATTATCCTTTCATACCGATGGATTTAATGAAACAATTCAAGTTGACGACCATGCTCAGTGGTGCACTAACAAAAAGTCCCAACCCTAAAACATTCAGGCTAATTACCAACCCTAGTTATCTCAAACTATTGGCCATACTGTCTGCCTGCCTGCCTGCCTGCATAGTTGGAATGTAAGGCACTGAGCTCAGTATATGAAAAAGCCATCTTTGTCTTTATTAGCTTAGCACCTGCTTTAAATTACAGCCATAGCATCTGTTAATATTCCACCATTCTATAAATTTAAGTGGGTGTGTGTCTGTGTGGTATGTCGGGTGGAGAACATATACAAGGTACAGAACAAAAGCAGCACCTGTCATTCGAATGACTGTTCCAAACTACATGGACTTACATACTTCCCAAGTAAACATGCTGCACATGGCTGCCACCTGTGTATTAATCTTCAGCGACACCAAAGTCAGAATCGAAAACACAGATAATGACAGCACCTATAAAAACACTCGACAACAATTATGCCAGTTGCTGCTGGCGTCAAAAGTACAATGACTTTCGGGCGGATTCTGTCATTGGTACAGTCAATTATTAAGGGAACTTGCCACAGTATTTATCCAGTATGAAAAGCATGTTTATTTTTTTTCCACGTAGCAACTACAAAATCCGTAGCTAGTTTTAGCTACGTTCTGGTAATTTAGCAAGACATGGAATTTTACGAACATGCCGTTTTCAATGAACAAGGCTAGTCGTAGAGGTAGAACCGCTATGGTTTATACTCGGGAATTTTACGCTTCCTCGTTTCGTTCTTTTACTTGAAGGATTAACTCTGCCGACATTCAAGGGCACAGTTCTGAAGCATCTCTAATGCGGAATTTGAGATTGTGAATGGTTTCGTGCTCCCCGTCAATTTGAACGTTTGCTGTGGCTCACTATGTAGCCAACATTAGCGACACAGATTTCTTCACATCCTCAACGTCAATTTTTCAACATTTTAGAAAAGGCACTGGCATGCTAGCTAGTAAATTCTAGAAACCACAAAGCTAGCCAGCATATAGATAGTATAGTAGCTATTTATATAACACAGGTGATAGGCTAGCTAGTAGCATGTGAACGTCAACTAGCGAACAGGAAATTGATCAAAATGTTGATCAGGACCTAGCCTTGCGAGCCAGTAACTGTAAGAGAACTAGTAACGCCGTAGATCCAGCTACATGTGCGTATATATATTTTAATAACATAGGCGATTAAATAGTAAACAAGCAACTACCATAACTGCAAGCCAACAACAGCTTTTACTGCTAGCCTTCTAGCAAGGTAAATACACATGGTAAGATACACCTTCGGCCATCCACTGTCAAACTAATCTGTAGCTAACGTCAGCTAACAAGCTATATTAGGCTGGATAGCGAGCTATACCTCGATATAGCTAGCTAACCTACCAAGATGGTCCTTCAAAAACACAGTATCACAGTCCATCTGAAAAAAGTATGAATTTCACCAACCTGTTTATGATAAATGCATCTCGATTGCTAATGTATTTATGACAGCCGATGAAAAAATGACCACTTTTTATTCTCGATACGCCTTCTCCAGTAGCTCCGAGGTGACACATCAACAAATATGGCCACCGCAGGGGAAGCAGCTGCTTGATATTTAGCCAATGATTGTCGCAGGTTTCTGTAACGTCATAATTTAAAGGGTAACTCGCAAGAAAATGACCCGGTTTTTACAGAAGGCGTTATTGTTGTGCAGCACCTGTAACGCCAGTATGTTTGCATACTTCAATCAAATTCGCAGTTTGCATATTAATAAATAGATGCATTCAATGTACGAGGGATGGACAATATTCGAGACATCTGTCATGATTACGGACGGTAATGGCTACAATCTCAAAGTGTCAGTCAAGCATTCTAAAAACTATATTAACATAAACTGCCAGTGCACAATGTCTGAATTCGTGTCATAAGGAAAGTCCTTTAATTGTCTTAATCTCTTAATTGTATCAAAAATCGCCATTTATTAACAGCTAAATATTTTATATAATATGTATCAGAGGCACGAAGTAACCACCTCATAGACCAAACAAGCGTCCTCCCTTGGGTACCATGACGATCAGTGATGGCAGAACATTTTCGTTATGAATTGGCAAGGTATCTTTATTAGTATTATTACTGTGGCTAACTAAGCTAAACACCACCCTGACCACAAAACAGCTGGAGAGAGCTAGACCAGTCCACCACTCAAACCCGCAATCTGCAAAAAACTGCAGAAATATTTTAATCTTATTATAAATGTATTCAAAAAATAATTTAAATTCTTTTTTTAATAAATTCAAATATTTCTGTGGTTTTAAATTGAATCAATCTATCCATTATATATATATATCTGCGTATTCCTGGTCAGGGTTGCAGGAGGTGCCAGAGCCTATCCCAGCATGCCTTGGACAAAAGGCAGGAATACACTCTGGACAGTTCACCGGTCCATCACAGGGCACACGCACCATTCACGCACAGACTCATACCTATGGTCAATTAACCTAACCTGCATGTCTTTGGGGTGTGGGAGGAAACCGGTGTACCTGGAGGAAAGCCACACAGTGAGCAAACTCCACACATCCTCAGCCAGGATTCAAACCAAGAAAGGGATTTGAACCTTCTGTGTGGCAACAGTGTTACCCACTGCACTACCATGTCGACCTCCTTAAAAACCATGTAAACATATTGGAAGATCACCCTGCGACAGTCGGTAATATTCAGTCAGCCGAGCAGAAAGAAACAGGCCTGTTAGCAATCCAAAAGATCTGGCTTCTTCTCGTACGTCAATCCCCTTCTCTGCTTGGTACCAGGCAAGCCCCCAGGCCACCATACTGTGACCTGTATTGACCTTCTATTGATGTATAATAATGGTTCAGATTTACTGCTGGCTCCTCTGCCGTCATTAAGTAGGTTGCCTGTGTCTGTTCTACGTACCTTGTAGCACTCTAATGTACTCAGCAGTTTGCCAAACCTGACTGTTAGCTATCTTATTTTTCACGAGATTACCCTGGTTTTATTCAGCCACACTAGAAAACTGCTTGCTTGTTTACAAGACAAAAGGATCCATTAGATGACCTTCATCCCCCAACATTCCGTAGAGGCATTGCCTAGAGCTGCACTTACCAGCGCTCACTATGCCACACTCACATGGCAATTAATTGACTCTCTATCTCAAGGGTGTACAACGATGGTCTTGGAGAGCTCCCTTAAAATCAGTAACCAGTTCATATTTAAGAATCAAGGTGAGTTAACTATGCAATAAACTGCTTAAACTGATTGATGAAGTGCTAATTAATTTAACTCAGCATACTTTGAGAACAAGATACCTCCTGCTGGTTCATGCAGTTTAACATTATAATGTTTATCACACATTCACCATAGTTGTGCTGCTTTATCCTACACTAAAATGAAGTGTAGCATACAATATATATGCATATCAGCGTATTTGAAATCAATCATAGGCATTGTAAAATTATTCCACTCAAGTCTCAAACACTAGCACATCAATCATGACTGCCTACCATATAGATTTGGTCAACTTATCATAAGGACGATGCATGTTATAAGCACAGACATCAACTCGTCATCACTAATCAACATAGTTCTCAATTATAGAATAGCAGCCGGGAGTGGGTGATCAAATAACTATTCCAAAGATTTCCAGATTTGATTAATAATATAATAAACGTACCAAATCACATTATTTTAATATGCATTTCTGTTTCCCACCTCAGAAAAGAATTTATGAATAAAGGTATTTAAAGACATTCGGTCCGGAAAATGAGGTTCAGACTAACTCCGCTGAATCCAGAATATGTTTCTCGATTATCCAGAATATTTCTGACAACTGCCTTCCTGTAAATAAACATTATTTTTCATCAAGTTCGAGAGACCTTCCTTTTTCTTTTACGTCATATTGCAATCATCCACATCCACAGTCATTCCAGATACTGCGTGACTAATCCCACACTCAAAGCTTTAAGGATCAACTTATATCAGGGGATCTAAGCCCCCTTTTTTGTTATTTTTGAATAATTCAAGTGCTTGTCTGTGATGACTCATGGTCTGAGTGCAGTGGAGAAAACAAGAATTGAAATGTCATGCAGATGGGTGTGCATCCATAACCTGGAAAGTGAGGCTACAGATTCACCCACTACGCTCACCCACCAACATTCTCAGCCAAAACCCACCTCCGCGTTCAAAATGGTTGAATGTGACAAGAACCAGTGATCAACAATGGTCAATTCCTACAGAATGTGAATTATGGGGATTATAGGACCAAAATAAATGGATTAACACATACAATGCCTTCCAAAAGTATGGTAACAGTAGAGTGATAATTGTTGTTTTCGCTATATACTTAAGGCATTTGGATTTCAGATCAAAAGATGAATCTGAAAAAAAGAGCAGACAATCAGCTGTTAGATAGATAGATTCCTTTATTGTCATTGCAGTGTACAACGACATTACTTCATGACATTTACATTCATTGCATATAGGTTTGACCATTTTACAGAAACAGCTGTAGTGTTGTGTCCCCCCAATTTCAGCTGTGGGTTGTGGAAAATTGTGCTAAAACTGTCTGTGGTACATGGCATTCAAAAATTTAGAGCGTGACAATCGCGTCATGTTCTTTGTTTTACCGCGCATGCTCATAATTTTACAATTCCGAAGAAGGGTTATCGGGCACGTGTAGCAGAGCAACAGGTAGCCTTACACGTCCTTTCAAATATTGTACCATAATATAATTTTGCAGATACTGTCTGGGTGTGGCCATAGGGTGAACACGTAATATGTTAATAATTCATTTGTTGTAACTAGCTTCTGAAACTTGTTTGGGAGATCGTGACTCATCTGCTGCTAGCTAGTCTAACTAGCAAGTCAAATTAGCTAGCTAGCTGAGGACGTGGCCCGATAATGAGTAATCACGTAGATGCATAGTATGTCTTCCTTATAATTTTTAAGGAAAACGTTGTTCACTTGAATGTAACATGATTTATTGTATTATATATAGTCGAGGGTTAATGTAATGACTTGGGTAAAACCGGCTCACATAAATTCCCTACGTTCTGTATAGCTAGCGAACTGAATCACTCCTCCTAGTGTTGCCCTTTTTTGCGCAACAAATCCATAATAACAGCACCAATTGTTATCTTTAACTTTCGTCTTGTTACTATAGGTGTGTGTGTGACGCATTTCCCCCCTTCTTAATCCTAGTGTAAACTTGTGTTGGATCATGAACAGCGCCATTTTCCAATCCGCCGTGCGTCCAAATCTCCCTCTAAGGCGACCGGCGACTAGCCTTGGGATTTCACCCAGGATAATCACGCCTCCATTTGGCGAAAAGAAGAGTCTGTCACCAGGCGGCCTGACTGCCAACGCTGGCGCCGGAGATGGTAAAAGTGTGACGTAGAATAAATAGTAACTTAAATACATTTCACCATCAGCTTGATTTTCAAAGTTTGAATGTTATGTTTTTGCAAAATTACGATTTTTCCGGTGTCCAGACTATGGCCATCTACGTACAGCAGTAAACAACGATCTTTGTGTGACTAATGCGCCAATTTTGCGTTGGCTTGACAATCATAGCTGCCGGACATTACACAAGTGAAACACCCAGCCCGTTTACCACGCGCTATTTTATTAGTATTCAAAGCAGCAGCATATCCTGGGAATTTAAGAGCGTCTTTATTGAATGATTAAATGGAACGGCTTGTTCCGCACTCCTGCACACATATCTGTGCTTCTGTGGCTTTTCTTTGGTTTTAGAGTAGGTAGTTCAGCTGGTTTTTAGTTGTTTTTCAGCTGTAGGCCTACACAGTGACACTTTTTTCCCCTTCATGTTCTTTTCAGAAATGACACCATTCTGAATATTTTAACCTTGTATTAAAATGAAATAATTTTGCTTAAAATAAGTTTATGTTGAAAATAAAAAGGAACAACCATTCAGCATAGATGTACAATGCACAGCCCTACAGTGATAGCTTGTTTGACGTAAGTGTTCCACACCATAAAATGGTGAAGACTGCCAGTGGTTCATGCTGTTGAGGACCTTTTGTGATGCATTGATGGGTTGCATGGTTTGGTCCTGGATGGGAATGGGAAGGAAGGGATTTAGTTGGAGGGACAATCGTGTCTCCTCGCCCATATGCGACCCCACCCCTGCCCCACTTTGTCAAGCATCCTCCTCCAGCTCATCTATGCGCACTTGATTGGTGCACTGCAGAATGAAAAGTAGCTGACCTCACAGGCATGTTCTCATCTGCACACTCCCGAATTGGATTGAGGGTAGCAGTGACTATCACGGCTTACAACTGCTGTTGGCCATTCCAGACTGGGTAAAAATTTTAAAAACAAGGTTTTAAGTTGTCAGTGGTGGTGTTAGTGGCTTCTTTTTTCCCTTTTTCTTACTTATTTTCTTTACTTATTTTATTTTATTTTTTACAAATGTTCAAAACAGGGCTTTATTATTCTAAAATACTATTTTCGTTTTTTAGCTGCAAAAATGGACAGTGGAAGGAAAGACAATGGGCCTTTGCCTGCAGAAGACAGTCCATCTGTAAGTACTGCTCATAACATTTTGTTGCGATCTTTGCGTGACAGAGTCTGTGAGTGTGTGGCTGGCCCACTGGAATTTCGTTTTTTTTTCTCTCTCTCTTAAACTGGTTCAGTTTTAGTGAAGTTTAATCATGCTCTAAACCTCAGGGCCGCCCTATCAATCATGTGGCAGACAGAATTGTCTCACATGATAGTTACACAGAAAGCAAGTGCACAGTTTGTGCTAAAATGCTTAACCATTCATCCTCGTTTAAGGGATGGAGCATGTTAGACCCAAATTACTCTGTTGGAACAATTTAATGGTCAATTAAAAATGTGCAGTGGATATCATTACAGCTGAGCTGGCTCTCTGAAATAAGAATTTACAGTGTTCTTTGTAATGATCTGTTGCACAATTGCCACTTGGCTTTGTGTAACATGGACCAAACCAAGTTGACAGTAACTTTGTACTTTTTATTTATTTTATTGCATTTTGTTATTAGATAATGAAGTCAATACAATAGAGTTAATGTAATATGATAAGCTTTAAATGGCATTTTAAAGTACTCATAAGGCCTCATTCATTACCATTTGTGATAACAGTTTATAAACGCAGAAATTGTTTCAGTATTTTGGAATACTGTCTGTTAAACTGCATAAGACCAGCTACAGCTGCACACACCAATAGCTTAGCAAAAACCCAACAGACTAATGTAATCTCAGTCAAATGCAATTGATATTTTACAGTTGAGGCCAAAAGTTTACATACACCTAGGCTAAAGACATTCAAACTATATCTTTCACAACTTCACAAATTTCATGTTACCATACATTTCCTGTGTTAAGTCAATTAGGGTATCTACTTTATTTCCATAGGAGGTAATTTCAAAATAATATCTAAGAGACAGATTTATTTCAGCTTTTATGTCCTATGATCTGATTTTCAGTCAAAAGTTTACATACACTTTTTTGTTAGTATTTGGTGGCATTGACTTTTAATTGCTTAACTTGAATCAAACGCTTGGGGTAGCCTTCCACAAGCTTCTCACAATACTTTGCTGGAATTTTTGCCCATTCCTCCTGACAGAACTGGTGTAACTCAGTCAGGATTGTGGGCCTCCTTGCTCGGACATGCTTTTTAAGTTCAGTCACAAATTTTCTGTGGGATTCAGGTCAGGGCTTTGTGATGGCCACTCCAGTTCTTTCACTTTGTCGTCTTTCAGCCATTTTGTTACAACTTTGGAGGTATGCTTAGGATCATTGTTCTGCTGGAAGACCCAGTTGCGACCAAGTTATAGTTGATGTCTTGAGGTGTTGCTTCAGTATTTCTAGACAATCCTCCTCCTTCATGATGCCATCTATTTTCTGAAGTGCACCAGTCCCTTTTCCAGCAAAACACCCCCACAACATGATGCTGCCACCCCCATGCTTCACATTTGGGATGGTGTTCTTCGGATTAAAAGCCTTACCCTTTTTCCTCCATACATAGCGCTAATCATTATGGCCAAACAGTTACATTTTTGTTTCGTCTGACCAGAGAACACTCCTCCAAAAGGCTAGGTCTTCATCCTGGTGATCACCTGCAGACTTCATTCTGGCTTTTTTATCTGTCTTGGAGTAGGGGGTTCTTCCTTTCTCGACAGCCTTTCAGGCCATGGCAATGTAGGATTCTCTGAATGGTGGATGTTGGTACCTGATGCCTCCAACTCCTCCAACTTATGCCTTCACCAGTTCCTTTGTTGATGTCTTGGGGTTCAGTTGACCCTTTCGGACCAAAGTTTGTTGCGTCATGGGAGTTCATTTGTGCCTCCTTCCTGAATGATGCAGTGTCCGTGTGGTCCCAAGATTTTTATATTTGCATACAATTGTTTGTACAGATGCTCGTGGTACCTTCAGTTGTTTGTAATTGCTCCTAAGGAGGAACTGGACTTGTGGAGGTCCAGAATTTTGTTTTCCCTGGAGTTGCTTGGATTTTCCCATTGTATCAAGGGCAGAAAGGCAGTGGCTCTAAAGGTAGGCCCTTAAATACAGCCACAGGTGCCAATTAATTACCAGTTAAAGTAATAATCTCGAAGATTTTCATTAAAATAAATGTTTGTTAAGTCACTATCTGTCACTGAATTGGGTAACACAATGGTGATTGAGCGTATTATTATATTAATTTATATTATTATTATTATTATAATAATTCATGATTAAAGAACTGGGTGTCTGTGGCGACATTCCCGGGAAAAAATCACAAGCGGCGCATAGATAGTGACGCGTTTTCCATCACCCATCAGTGGTTGGTCCACCAGAGAGGGTAGGCGGAGCTAACGCAACAGGCTTGCTCTTCAACTCACTTGTGTGTGAGCGGCGTACTGTTTTTTCCGGTGTCTGCTAGCGTTAAAGGTGGGGGGGGGGGGGTTATGGAACTCTAATAAGTTTTTGTGTAACATGAGAGGTCATATTATTTGTTGATGTAGATTTCGTATTACATTTGATGACAATGTAACGTTACTAAATTACATAGCTATTTGCTAATGCTAGCTACCGGACCATGTCAATAAAGGCAACATTAGTTTAGACAACGTTGCGCACAGTATCCATCTCATATCAGGTAACGTTGCATCAGCTAGCTAGCTAATGTAATTAACACAATCTAATGTCAGCTAACAATTACAAAAAATGCTAACTAACGCTACCGAACGGTACCGACCTTGCAAACTGTCTCTTGAATGCAATGCTACCTTGTTGCAGCGTTGCAATGTTGCTAACTAAAGACCAGTTCAGATCAATGATTCGCAACAAGACTGGATGCAACTTGCAAAGACGTCTGATTGTAAACGTTCTAAAACTGCATTGGCGTTTTGACAAGGTGGGTCTTTTGAGACCCTAGGCAACGGCTTCAGAGGCTCTGCAACTAACCAGTTCACACCGCTGCAATTTTCTCTGCAACATTCTAAAACCGTTTCGTCTCGTTGCGAATCATTGATCTTAACTGACCTTAACGTTACCGTTATTTACTTTTCCATCAGGTTCATCAATATATAAGCCGGGGTATAGGTGGAGCAGAGCCGGGTCTGATTTCTGTGTAAAGATGTCAAGCCGGAGAAAACAAAATAACGTTACACAGGCGACACTGGTTGGATCCGGTTGGATCTATGGGAAGTGAGGTCCAAAAACACACCTGCAATTACCGCTTCTCGCCATTGGTACCGCCAAAGAGAACGATACTGAAATCTTTGAGATTGTAACTTTAACTCCTAATTATGACAATTGGCCAATCAAAAGCTTCTATAAAGTAATTAAATTTTTGGAATCTTCACAGACTGTTTAAAGAGACAGTCAACTTGGTGTATGTAAACTTTTGACCCACTGTAATTCTGATAAAGTGAATTAAAGCTGAAATAAATCTGTCTCTGATCGATTGTTTTAAAATTACCTTTGATGTGAACAAAGGACATGCCCTAATTGACTTGCCAAAAGATATGTATGGTAATATGAAATGTGTGGAGTTGTGAAAAACGGAGTTTGAATATCTTTAGCCTAGGTGTATGTAAACATTTGGCCTCAACTGTACTTCTGGATATATGTATAAATCTGCTAGTCCATACCTTATATGGTAGCCATGAAGGGTAACATAAAACATTTCACGTTTGTTCATATTACTTCCGTTTTGGATATTTTCGATATTTGGATATCAATTTTACAGAAAGATTAATCATAACAAGCATGTTTGCACCGAACAGAATCTGAAAAACTGGCACTCTAGAAGAAACAAAAAGTGCAAGCGGTGTTTGAAATATTGTCACGCTTTGTCTTCTACACCAAACAAATTTGCACGATTATAACTTTATAAAATAAAGTATTCATTTTGAAATTCACTTGATATGTTTGTCATCATTTATTTTTAAGTGTCCCTGCGATTTCATTGCATTTATTTGAATATAAAAAATTTTAATATCATTGAACTTTCTTGGTAAAGTACAGGTGAAGTATGTTATTGTATAACATACTACATGGATAATCAGACAAGTTTTCTAGGGGTAAATATATATTTAATTTGTGTCCAAAGGTGGTGACTCATTTTAAATGTGTGAAAATTTCAGAGCATTCTGTTGCATTATACACCAGATACTAAAAAAGTTGAAGTTGCTTTTGATTTTTGGAGCGGTAATTGTGCTACTGATCAAAACAGCACTGTTGATTTTTGTCTGAGTGGAACATTTTTTTGTAAATGTGAAGCTGTTGTACTCTATTCATTAGTATAAATGTATAAAAAAGCACAAAAAATCTAAACTATATCTACATATCCATAGCAGTATGTCCAGCGATAAATGTGTATTATAGCAGAAGTTCTTAGTTCTTATCCAGAGAAGCTTGTGGCAAACTTAACCCTTGTGTTTTGTTTACTTATTAACACCTGTGAAACTGTTTGCATGGGTTAGATACACCCAGGATATTATTTTTATGAAATATAGGAGTGAAGTATATGCAAAAATGCTCAATATATCTATATGAATTCCAGATATTTTATATGGTTAATCGTTGCCATTTACCTGTGCTAGATCACGTTTAACAATGAACATGTCGTTATGAAGGCATGGGTGGCAGAGATGAGGTGGCAAAAATTTGTAGTGCAATGCGTTATTGATATTTATTGTTTTGAACTGACGTTCTCAAATTTAAAAAAAAATCTTATTATATTCAATGCAACCATGCAGGCAAAAAGTCAATGCAAATGTAGATAAATAGATAAATAGAAACACTAAACAAGAAACTAAACAAAACTGAGCTGCTCTTCTTCCCGTGCAAGACCTCCTTACTTTGTGAGCTCTCAATCACGGTTGATGGCACCACAGTGACTGCCTCTCACTCTGCCAAGAGCTTGGGGGTGGTCCTGGATGACCAACTGGACCTCAAGGAACACATCAAGGCAACATCACGGTCCTGCAGATTCCTTCTGTACAACATCAGAAGGATTCGACCATACCTGACGACGCACTCCACCCAGCTGCTTGTCCAGGCTACGGTGACCTCTCGCCTTGATTACTGCAACTCTCTCCTTGCAAGCCTGCCAGCTTGTGCCATACAGCCACTACAGATGATTCAGAATGCCGCTGCCCGACTCATCTACAACCTTCCCAAATTCTCCCACGTCACTCCTCTGCTGCGATCACTCCACTGGCTACCGGTCGCTGCCAGGATCCGGTTCAAAGCCCTGACCCTTGCCTACACTGCTGCCAACAGGACAGTCCCCATCTACTTGCAGGACATGACTCGATTCTATGTGCCTGCTCGATCACTCCGCTCTGCGGCAGCAGGGCGCCTTGTAACCCCTCCCACCCGCCCAAAGGGATCACAGAGCTTCTCCACCCTAGCTCCCCAGTGGTGGAATGAACTCCCCGTCCCTCTCCGAACCTCCCCCTCACTACCCATCTTCCGCCGGGTCCTGAAGACTCATCTCTTCAGACTATACCTAGACTAACCACCACCACGCTGTATATTTCACTCTACATCCCTCCCCCTCCCCGCCCTTTTCATGACACTTGTTACATGTTGCCCCATCCCAGCACTTTTTGGTAATTTGTATTTGTCCTAATACTGTAGCGTATTCTTCTGCCTAGTTGGCTTTGCAGAGGTTAGGTCTGAATAGTGTTCACTGTGTGAACTAAACTGTGTTCTTGGCTAGAAATAGCTGTACAAAATAAGTATTGTACCTTACTGAACCTGTGTTTAGCAGTTGTCTGTGACCATGAAATGCACTTTTGTACGTCGAACTAAGTTTGCATTGGTTTTGTCACTGGTTGTGAAATGCATCTCTCAAAAGTGTCATTCCCTTTCTGCTAAAAGTTCAAAACTGGTAAATTTGACCCAATTTGCACCAGTTTGCAGTCACATTCTTTCCCAGCTCCTTCACCTGCAAGCGATTGAAATGAAACTCAGTCTTCCCCTCTATATGTCACAGGTGTTGCTCTCATAACATGTCCTGAGAAATAATGTCTTCAAAACAATTGGAAACCTATGTCTGCTCTGGATGTGACATGAGTAATTAGGCTGTTCTGGATGTGATTTTTGACACTTTGTGTGCTTTCAGAACATGATGTTGGTAAAATTGTGTTTTTCCTTGTAGAAGACCTGGCCTGAGGCCGGAAACCCCACTGTGGTGAAACTGTGCAATTACTGCAGTCAGCAAGGTCAGTTTCGTCCTGTCTCATACATGCACATGGTGTTCAAACGAGCGGCATGCCGTTAATTTGTGCGGCAACTCCTGACTTTAAATCTGCAGTTGGGTACTTTGTTTTTCCCTTTTTTTTTTTGGAAAACTACTGGGGAATGGTCAAGCTTAATTGGTAGTATCCTTTGCAAGAGCTGCTGTGAGAAATCCAGCCCCATACGTTGTGGAATGGCGGTAAGAACTGCTAACCCGGTGAAACGTCAGTGCTCGTTTTACATTTGCACAAAAAGCACCTGGATGATCCCCAAGCCTGTTGGGATAATGTTCTATGGACAGATGAGTCAAAAGTGGAACTTTTTGAATGACACAGGTCCCATTGTCTGGCATAAAGTAAATACAGCATTTCACAGCAATCATACCAACAGTCAATCATGGTGGTTATATTGTGATGGTGTGAGGATTCTTTGCTGCCTTGGAACCTGTATAACTTGAGGTTGCCCAGTCATCTGTCTGTGAGCTGGAGCTGAAGTGTATTTGGCTTATGCAGCAAGACAATGATCCAAAACAAAAAAGCAATTCCACATCTGAATGGCTGAAAATAAACAAAATGAAAGTTTTGAAGTGGCCTAGTCAAAGTCCTGACTTAAACCCAATAGAGATTTTGTCACAGGACCTTAAACGAGGAGTTCATGCTACTAAACCTACCAATTTGTTTGAATTAAAGCAGTTATGCAAAGATTGTGGGCTAAAATTCCTCCACAGTGATGAGAAAAACTAATTTGGTTTGGATTTTGTTGCAGTTATTGCTGCTAAAGGTGGTGCAACCAGTTATTAAGTTTAAGAGGGCAGTTATGTTTTCACAGGGTGATTTGAACTTTTTTCATTAAATAAATGAAAAAATTATTTTTTAAAATGTGTTACATTTTGTTTAAAGATCACCATTCAGTGTGACAAATATGCAATAATAAAGGATAACAAAAAGGGGGCAAGTGCTTTTTCACTGTAGAATAAACATTTGAGCTCAATTTGGAAGGTGGTGAGAACTTTAGGAGCAGGTGTTGTTGAAGACGAACACTGAGCATGCATTGTTTCTACTGGACAGGTAGGTCTAAGTTCCTATCACTCATTTACCTGGTCTTTCTGCTTGCCAGTTAAGTAAGTTACCTTCAGTGAATTTAGCCTTTGAAGTAGCTTGGGTAGCCATTATTGATACGGATATTTCTTGGAAGAATGATATGTTTACTAACGTTATTTGTGTGTAAGTGAAGTTAGGTAGTTTACCTAGGCTAGCTAGGTAAGCTAAATTTGTCTGTCAAATAGATAATGTTAGCTAGATCCTTCTAGAACCCTGCTTGCCACTTGTAGCCAGTATCAGTTGTGTATCAGATACAGAAACTGATTCCTATAGGGTCCTGTATCAGGGCTATGGCTGCCCCAACACATGGTCAGCCACATAACTGTTTGACTTAGCAGTCTTATATAATTAGAATAATGTGACTTGAAGTTACTTTGAAAAAAACTATAAGTAGCGTCTGTAGCTAGTAACCTACAGAAGTGCACGGTCTGTGCAGAGCATCAAAAAATATTTCACTAATGTTAGCTATCACATACCGTAGAAAATATAACTTATGACTAGCTAGGGAACTTAGCAAAACCATCTCTTCATTAATTACGGAATTAGGTGACTAAATTAAAGATGTTTTATTATGCTATTGGTAAGCTCTGCAACAACGGAAACAATTCAGTTTGTTTCACCTGGACTGACATTTTTAGTTTTTAGTGTAGCATTAGCTGTGCCAGTCTGTAATCATGTAATCCTGCATTGTTGAGGAATTGTAGCTAGAAATGTTGATGCATGTTCAGGACAAGCTATGTGGAGAAGCAGGTGTGAGGGGTCTCTTTTCTGTGAGCAGGGCCGACGGGCATTTTGACTTTCGATGTGTTTTTGCAACATTGCGACCATTGAGTTATTAACTGCAGCTTTAAGTGGCAGTGGAATGCTTGAATGGTTTGCATTTATATTGTAGGATGTGGTTATTTAATTCACCTGTTTATGTGCTTTCAGAGTTGATTGGTGTGCGTCACACCATTGCTTAATTCATCGGTGGATGTGTTTCAGGCAACTTCAGGTGCACGCGGTGCAAGACGACATGTTACTGCTCGGTGGCCTGCCAGACGGAGGACTGGAAGGCCCACAGGCATGTGTGCAAGGCGAGCGCACAGGAATCCCCATCCAGGTAACCGTGGTAACAGCATACAGTCTGGAGTGTGGGGGAAAATTCACCAGTTCACTCTGACCAAAGAATAGAATTCTTTGACCACCTGAATAGAATTGTGTCTGAGGATTAGGGTTGATGATCAGTGCTACTTCAAAGTAGGGTGACAGCTGGATCTTTGTATTCTGGATGGTAGAGTTGAGTCTGCTGGCTGTTAGCCTAATCAGGCAGTGTAATGGCCAGCAGATCTGCATAAAGACCTGTGCCAAAGTTTTTGCATATATACATAAATCAGGTGTTCCTTTTTAGTTCATGAAATAAAGAAAACGCTTTTATCCCTCCCCTGTTATTTTTCTGAAAAGCAGCAAAACTCAAGAGCCGGTGACATCTCCTGTGTTAAGCGGACCCAAGTCTCCAGAATCCACGGTAAGTTCCACACTTCCTTGATTGTTTGTTGGGTGTTCGCTGTGGCTCTGTGGAGTTCTTCAGTTTACAAACTGCTAACTTCCAACCCCTAATCAGAAAGGCCCCCATCAAAATGGTAAGATGCCTCTGCTGTACATTAGTAAGTCCTCATGCTGTTCCCTGACGGCATCATAAGAGATATCTGTGGAGGGGAACAGAACTGCAGTATGCAGAGAGTAATTTAAAATCCTGTGTGATAGTATCTCTGTTGACGTCAGTGGCAGTATCTGAGATATGCTATGCCCCACCACATCCTCCTGGCAGGTGAGAGCAGCCCCCGTGGGACAGGTGACGAGAGTGTATCTGCACGAGTTGCCCAAAAACAAGATCGCTAAAGGAACTCAGCTGCAGGTATGCAATACAATACAGTAGGGATACATGATATATTGGCAACTATTATTGGTATTAGCAGATGTTAAAATTTTTGTTTTCAGCCAGATGACGCCGATATGGCAACTGATAATTATTTCTCTTCGAACATCTAGGGCTTGATATACTAAGACCTTTAGTACTGCAGAATCTTTTAGCATCGCAAAACTAATAGCATGACCAATGATTCCACCAAATACTGGTTTTGCGTGTGCTGAAATGTTTTGCAGATGCTAAAGGTAAAAGTAAATGAAGCCCCTAGTGTGCCATCTTCGCACAGGGACCTGGCTGGAAACAACATAAGACTGCAACAACATAATTAAAATCGCCTATTATTTGTTAAAAGAAACAGTGTTACAATTAATTATACTATTATTAAACTTATGAAATACTAATAATAAACTTTGTCATAGCTCAAACAAGTGTAGCTTTGGTTTCACAAAAGCCATTACATGGAAATTTACGTGGTGCACGGTTGGCCTCGTGTCGCCGAAGGGATAAACAGGAGGGATTCATTGAAGAGGTGTGCAACAGCAACAGTGTGACTCCAGTCACATCACAGTGAGTTTCTGTTGGGTTGGATTTCTTTTTTACAGCGTTTTCAGAATCACCAATATTTCAGGTGATTCTGAGAAAGCTGTGCACCCTGGAAGTTTTCTGATGGGGTGTGATCCATCACGCGCAGGTAAAGACACACCACCTGCACAACCAGACCTGCCAGTGGTAGGGACGTTCCTGTTCCTGCTCCTGCGGCCTCGTGATCTGAAGATCATGGTCCGGTAAGACACACCACCTGCACAACCAGACCTGCCAGTGGTAGGGACGTTCCTGTTCCTGCTCCTCCTCTGACTCTGAAGATCATTCTCCCCCTACTGGCACAATCGTGCACCTGCAGCCCATTGTTGCCTATTACTCGTTTTGCTCTTTTTGTTCAGTGTCTCTTGAACTGTATGATTCTGAAGTCCTAATTGCGGGTGGCATCTAAATTCTAGCTTGCAGGTGAGTGTGGGAAACCACAGCTCATCTTGAAGCTGAAATATCTAGAGTGAGACAACATGATCCAGTGTTCAGCATTAAGGTGTTTCACACTTGCCTGGACATATACATTAAGTGCATGAAAAAAAATTCAAAGCCACTTGATAACATTTAATTTACTGTTCATTGTCTGGTGTTAGTTATTGAAAAGGTGTTAGAATCATTAAAAAACCAAGATATTGTCAAGCACTGCCTGCCTATTTAAAGCCCGGGGGGATCTCTGACTCACTATTTTCTTGGCTAGCCATTTTGTTTGAAGATTCACTTTACTGTGTGTTTTTAGTATTTGATGGTGTCTGAACAAACTGAAGAAAGAGCTTCATATGTAACCGCCTTATTTTTTTCCTTAACTTTCCTTAAATGGTGTGGCTTCACAATAATTTCTATCAGTCTTTTGTTTGCAGTAGTGAACTATTCGACAGATTTCTTACAAATAATTTTCATCCGTGTGTTTGTGAACGATTGAGTTTATAGTAACCGCTGTTTTGAATACAATTCAATAGTTAACAAGCATGCCGTGAGACCATTCTGACCTAAAACCAAGAATTTTAATATTGGCTAGGTGACAAGTGACGTCGAACCTATCCTAAAGCTAGCTGGCATTCAAAACCCGTCTTAGGAAAACGTTATGTATACACTGCGCGACCACACCATTTAAAAAGCAAGACAGTGCTAGGGAGATTAATTTGATTGACTTATGGTTTCGTGCAGTTTTATTAAGTAATGTAATGACAAAATGAACAAAATTGGTGCTAATTGTATGGTATAAAACGAAAAGGAACTATTTTTTCTTGAAAAAATACAATTCAATAGTTAACAAGCATGCCGTGAGACCATTCTGACCTAAAACCAAGAATTTTAATATTGGCTAGGTGACAAGTGACGTCGAACCTATCATAAAGCTAGCTGGCATTCAAAACCCGTTTCAGAGGGTCTTAGAAAAACGTTATGTATACACTGCGCGACCACACCATTTAAAAAGCAAGACAGTGCTAGGGAGATTAAGAAAACCGTTATGTATACACTGCGAAAAACGTTATGTATACACTGCGCGACCACACCATTTAAAAAGCAAGACAGTGCTAGGGAGATTAATTTGATTGACTTATGGTTTCATGCAGTTTTATTAAGTAATGTAATGACAAAATGACCAAAATTGGTGCTAATTGTATGGTATAAAACGAAAAGGAACTATTTTTTCTTGAAAAAATACAATTCAATAGTTAACAAGCATGCCGTGAGACCATTCTGACCTAAAACCAAGAATTTTAATATTGGCTAGGTGACAAGTGACGTCGAACCTATCATAAAGCTAGCTGGCATTCAAAACCCGTTTCAGAGGGTCTTAGAAAAACGTTATGTATACACTGCGCGACCACACCATTTAAAAAGCAAGACAGTGCTAGGGAGATTAATTTGATTGACTTATGGTTTCATGCAGTTTTATTAAGTAATGTAATGACAAAATGACCAAAATTGGTGCTAATTGTATGGTATAAAACGAAAAGGAACTATTTTTTCTTGATAGCATCATTGTTTTCATAGAATTAACAACCAGAGGTTTTTGCTTAACAACGGTCCAAATAGAACTACCAACCGGAGGTTTGCTTAACAACGGTAAAGCCGCTACACTCTCATTCATGGGCTCTCATTATGTTCCACTCGGGAGCGGCTGAGTCACGTGCGATGCCTAGTGGTAAAATTCGGTATTACCGGTCCGGTCCGGTATTTGGCTTAATATCAAACCGGTTTGAAAATTCTTACATACTCCCAACCGTAATAGGTAGTAATAAGCCATCATCATCAGTCACTATCATTTTGTCCCAGTCAAAATTCCAGTGTAAAGACAGTCAATGAGCAAATATACTTATTATATTGGTTTTGCTATTGGGGGCAGTGTAGCACAGTGGGTAAGGAACTGGGCTTGTAACCGGAAGGTCAGAGGTTCGATTCCTGGGTAGGACAGTGCCGTTGTACCCTTGAGCAAGGTACTTAACCTGAATTGCTTTAGTACACATCCAGCTGTATAAATGGATACAAAGTTGTGTCTGGATAAGAGCATCTGCTGAATGCCTGTAATGTAATGTATTAGCTGTATAGCTGCAATCACACATTCAAATTTCTGGCCTCTGGGATTCAAAGCTAATAAAAATTGCAGCTTTTAAAAGTGAGCATGCATGAACATTCTCTTGCACAATCCACAAGAGTATGACAATATGGACAACCCAGCTACATGGAAATTTTCATGTACTTGTCAACAATAAAGAAGTTTTAAAAAATCCACCAGGGTTCTAAAACCATTCACTTGTATGCCCCTGGCCAGTGTGAAATTGTGAAGCGTTACACGTGTGGCTTTCACAGGCATCTGTGGTAGAGCTGAGGAATCCTGGGAAGTTTTTCATTCATGTCCAGTCGGCGGAGATGACGGAGCTCCTGCACAACGTTACCATGGCGCTGCAGAAGACCTATGCAGGCTCTCTGGGCACTGAGTACCTGCCTGACTATGGAGAGCTTTGTGCTGTCAAATACTCCCAAGATCAGGTAGGAACTTGTGCTCTCCACCTGGGGGAGACATGCACAGGTGATGAATGAGGAGTTTAGTGGTCTTAAATGGCAAGGAGAAGCAGTGGGTTGTTGTCTGGTACTTAACTGTGAATTCTGAATACCTGATTAAGATTCATTGAATCTCTGTGAAAAAACATTATTACATATTCCTCAAGTAAGTGTTATTTCTGTGTTGTTTGATATTTACCATAAGCACAGCAGCTGATAGCCTTATCTTGAATTAAGGGAGAAAGTTGCTTTTTGATACTGGTCTCAGGCTGTCAAATTAAAATAGCTAAATGCTCTGAACACTAATGATATAATATCATGTGTTTGTTATGCACAGTTATATACTGTCTTATTTACTGCATATGCTCAGACAAGACTAGTAGTTCACACAAATAGTGTTTTCGCTTTTGATATTGAACATTGAGTGAGGTTTTGTTGCTTAATATGAAGGACTTTTTTAAGTGAAAATGCTTTTTCCTGTTCCCTGATGCGCATACAGAATTGGTACCGGGGTGCGGTGCAGTCCACAGATGCCGTTTACAAAACTGCCAGCGTTTTCTACATCGACTTTGGGAACCAAGAGGTGGTGACGCTGGACAGGATCAAACCCCTGTCCGCATGCGTGGACCTGGCCCCCCCATTTGTGAGTGCGGAACTGCAGGGGGGGAAAGGCCAGGCCTATGAGGGGGGGGTGGGGGTGGGGGCAGGCACTGCTGTCCACTGACTCCCTATCGGTGATGCATTCATCTGAGAAATCGCTTGCTCTCAGTGCAGCGACGTGTATCGCTGCACTGATATCAGGGTTCTTACAAGGTACTTGAAGTTCTTAAAGTGCTTGAAATTAAGTGCTGGAATACTTGGAAAGATGTGCTTGGAAAGGTCCTTAAAACTAAATTATCTAATATCAGAAATTGACATTTCGTAAGACTGTTGTGTGTGACAATTTCCCAACAATTTGACATCATGATTTCAATAGAAAAAAGAATACCAAGATAATACTAAGATTATACTTTTAGATACTAGTATACTGTTAGAACTATTTTCATATATGCGCTGTCATGTACTTTTGTCATACAATGTTACACTTTGAGAACCATCAAAGATTTCAGTTACTTGTTTTGTCCAAGATCATTGAAAATGGGGAAATAGTGCTTGAATAATTACTTGAAAGTTGGTGGCTGAGGGGCTTGTGGCCTGCCTGCACTAGTTCTCACACGGTACTCATAAGCAGAGACCGGGCCGCTCAGCTGGCGGAGTGCAGAGAGGAAAGACAACATTTTAGGGAAGCATGTGAGCACCCGCCCTTCCAAATTGACAGCTGATTGCAAACGTGTTGGTGTTAAAGCGATGGACCTGCAGTTAATGATTGGCCGTTCTCAATCGGGAAACTTAAACAGTTTGTGCAGCATCTCCTTTAGCGCATTGAAAAAATTCTACTGCCTGTCTGAAATAGCATGTTCATTGCTTAATATTTCAGCGCGGTCTTCTCCCCCTTGTAAGTGTCGTAGTCTGTACTGCAGCCGTGTGAAGCTGTCTGATACAGGTCTCAGATGGTCACGTTCACGCTGTAATGACGCCCTGTGTGTGGCGCTGTTCCCGGGCAGGCTGTGGAATGCCGAGTCGCGGGCGCGGTGGCGGTGACGGGCAGCTGGACGGAGGAATCCTGCATCGCCGCGCGGCAGCTGCTGGCCAGGAAGAGCCTCCCGGTGACGGTGGTCGACGTGCCGGACAACGCCGACGTCTGGGCTGTGGACATAATGCTGCCTGCTATAGGTACGACGACCCGGGGGGTCAGCTGTAGTTACCGCTGCGGCCTGACATTAGCTGCATGACAGCAGTACCAAACTTTTCCTTTCCTCTGTTAATGTGGTAAAGGTCTGTTTCTTTCAGGTACCATAAGGATTTTTTTAAAATTAAGTTATTTATTTTTTATAAATCATTTCAATGCTAATGAATGTAAGTTTAGTTATTTTTTTTATTTATTTTTTTTACTGAAGTTTCTGATGGCCTGCTAGCATCACAATAGCTGGTTTAGAAGCTTTGAAGAGTTTGTGAGAATTCACTTCTGAGTTATTCCAAAGAAGCTTGTACAGCAGCACCTCCAGTGCTTGTATGTGTGTATCTCACTCACTCACTCCCTCATCCCCGTTGCGCCGGCTGTCACATATGTGTGTATATTACCTGATTATTGGTTGGAAATATGTCATATGATGCATACAACATGAGACTCAATGGAAGAGGTGGCTTGGCTTGGTTTCTTTTGTATAGTGGTGAAGGGCTTTTTCTGTATGGTCTGGGAGGTGTTGGAACCGCGGCTGGAAGGTAAATCTTTGGCATTATTTTCCTAGGGAAGAAGCTCAGCGCGGTCCTGGTGGAGCAGGGCTACGCGGTGGAGGAGTCCAGCGGACCTGCAGAGCCAAGCGACCAGGACATCGGTGAGGCTCTGTGCCCTGGTGTCCATGCACAGGCCAGCTCAGATTCACTCATTTTATCTACCAAACTAACTGATGTAAAATTATCTTTACCTTCCCCATGACTTATGGGGAATTTGTCTCAAGGGCAAATAAGCTCCTCAAAAAAGTTTGGAAATTTGTGTTTGGTCGATCATATGTCTGTTGTTACTGTATTATTAGTAATATATATGTATGATATATGTATCTTATATCATTGGAAAGCCTGTTCATTTCCCTCTACAATGATGTCCCATTTGTAAGGATCATGCATTTGTGGGAGGAGCAGCACAGCTGATTATGTGGGTGGAGTCCCAAGTGCCAAATTTCCCTGCCAATGTCAAACAGTGTATTCTCCTGTTGGTATTGACTCTGTTGTTTTGAGTTGTTCGGGGGATTGGATGATTGAACTCTCTATCAGTAACAAGGAACAAACAAGACATATTGGTAATTTTGTGCTTTATTCATTGAACAAACAGTCAGGAGCCTCAGTAGCAGGTGGAAGAACCATACGCAGCCACAACAGCCTGGCACCTCCTCTTCATGCTGGTCACCAGCCTGGTCACGCGTTGCCGTGGGATGGCATTCCATTCCTCAACTAGGATTCGTCGCAGGTCAGCCAACATGGTTGCGTTGGTCACTCTAGCACGTACAGCACGCCCAAGCTGATCCCACAAGTGTTCAATTGGGTTGAGGTCTGGGCTGTTGGCAGGCCATTCCATTCAACCATGTTGGCTGACCTGCGACGAATCCTGGTATAACATACAATGCTAATAATACAGTGACAACAGAGATATGATCGACCAAACACAAATTTCCAAACTTTTTTTGAGGAGTTTATTTACCAAATTTAAGATTAAATGTTTTGCTGCATGGAACTGTATACTGACCAAGTAGGATTTCTGTCTCCAATAAGTGACAGGCAAATGAGGTCTCGTTGATTCTGTTTAGATTAATGATGTTAAGACATAATTGTCTATTGCTTATAACTTACCTACTATAACTTTGTCCCACTATTTAATTCCATAAATACAACTAAATAGCACAATGGCTAAATGTAGTTTGCTAAATGGGTGCATTGGCATCTTTCAAAACACAGAAAAGAAACCAAAAATGTTTTAATTTCACCACAGTAATGCTTCAGCGCGTATGTGAGTCAGAGCTCTGTGTGTTCCAGACTCCATACTGAGTGCAGCTTTGGAGAACTTCAGACGTTCCTCCGGGGGTCGGAAGGACAGTGTGGAGATCCTGCCCCCTGAGCCTCTGACGCAGGGATTGGGCGACAGCTTCTCCGCCATGGTGACCCACGTGCAGTGCCCCTCTGAACTCATCTGTCAGAAGGTGGAGAATGCCAGTGAGTATGACTTCTCTTGATTGGCTCCTCCATCAGTCTTTGAGCTTTCCAGCTGGCTACAGGTTGTGAGGATCGCAGAGCTCGCTTGTGGTTCAGGTGGTGTTTGCACTATCCGTTTGCATCTGAATAGTGCTGAACAGTCAATCGGATTCATATTGAAATTGCGTTTCGAACATTTTGGAGTTTGGAAATGCAAAACACCACCACCAATTTTTTATTCCACCCTAAAGAGATGGAGAAACGTCAGATTATTGGAAAGTTGGGCTTGACTGTGGTATTACATTCGCTGAATGCATTGCAGATGCTGACCAAAAACATCCTACAAAATGTTCTTTCAAGGTTACTGGAATGTTTTGTCAGTGTTATAACACTGCCACTACATGGCAACAGCTTTGAGAGAGGTTTGTGTTAGCCTGGATGTTGTTTGAACAGGTAGCATAGAACGGCTAAAGCTAGAGGATAGAAGTCATTCAATTGGAGTGCTGTTGGCGAGGAGAATGTGACTGTAAATTAATGCTCAAAAATAATTATTTTGAAGCACTGCCTTTGTGTGTCTTTGCTCTTGAGACATTGCTTACATATGATATTTTTATACAAAATATATGAAGTGGTATGCAAAAGTTTGGGCACCCCTGGTCAAATTCTATGTTTTGTTGAATCTCTCAGTGGGGGAGAAAAAGAAGAACCCAAGTTCTGCAGGGTACAAACTTAAACAAGACATATTTCTACAAATTTTAATGCACTATTTCTGTTTATTGGCTGAATGCTTATTTGCCCAATTTGACCAGGGGGTGTCCAAGCTTTTGCATAACCCTGAAATATGCATATATTACGGATATATAATATAATGTGCATTAGGCGTCCCCATAGCTGGTGAAACTGATCCCCTGAAGCCAAAATACTGCCTTGCAACTGAAGTACCACTTAAGGTCTATGGCAGTATTCTAACAATTAAACCAGTGTTTCCCAGCCTTTTTCCTTCTGTGGCGCACTTTCCAAATTTACGGAATCTCACGGCGCACCAGTCTCGAAAGCGTGTGACGTGCTGATGTGACACGTGTGATGTGAATGGGATTTGCTCTTTATTTTTTCAAGTTTTTTTTTTTTTTATTCATTCAAAAATTTTAAAGGATTTTTCACACGGCACACCTGACCTTGCCTGATGGCACACCAGTTGGGAAACGCTGAATTAAACGACACCTTTTCATCTTTCAGTAGATTATATTCATTCTAGGTAATTCCATGGGGAAAAATGATTGACAATACTTTTATTTTAGATTGTTGTATGATTCCATATAATTCTTTTGCAAAGAAACTTTTGAGTTAAGGTTTTCTAAGTTATGTGCATTCCAGGTTAGAAAAGCTATTGCTAGAGCTGTATTCAGCTCCAAGGATTGGTTTTAATGGTTCAGTTAGCTCAAGTTGGGCTCCTGAATGAATGTGTAATGCATGCTCGAAAGAAATGGCAAATGTTAACCCTAAAGATTATTATATTTCTCACAATATCTAGCAGTGTGATATTTTATTCATGTTGTTCAGTCCTACTTCTGACCTGGTGCTCCAAAACAGGTGTGATTCAGGAGATGCAGCTTAAGCTGAGAGAGTACTGCGCACAGACTGCGGCCAGCGAAGACTTCAGACCTGCCCCCGGCTCAGTCTGCTGCTCACAGTTCACAGGTACAGGAATAAGAGCCAATCACACAGGCCCAGGGGTGTGTCCTATTCCTGACACTAATGGCCATCGCCCCATTAGTGTTATTCATTGCACTCTTTTGCCCTGCCTGTCCCCTGCAGAGGACCACCAGTGGTACAGAGCCACAGTTCTGGGCTACTCTTCAGAGACCAGGGTCTGCGTGGGGTACATCGACTTTGGAAACTCAGAGGAGGTGGATTTGAATTGCCTGCGGCCCATCAATGCAGAGCTCGCGGCATTGCCAATGCAGGCCATCCCCTGCGTCCTGGCAGGTAATGCTCCTGGCACCAGTCACATATCCCCGCCCACTGCACCTGTGTCACATATCCCCGCCCACTGCACCTATCTACCACATATCCCCGCCCACTGCACCTGTCTATCACATATCCCCGCCCACTGCACCTGTCTGTCACATATCCCCGCCCACTGCACCTGTCTACCACATATCCCCGCCCACTGCACCTGTGTCACATATCCCCGCCCACTGCACCTGTCTACTACATATCCCCGCCCACTGCACCTGTCTGTCACATATCCCCGCCCACTGCACCTGTCTGTCACATATCCCCGCCCACTGCACCTGCGTCACATATCCCCGCCCACTGCACCCATCTGTCACATATCCCCGCCCACTCCACCTGTGTCACATATCCCCGCCCACTGCACCTGTCTATCACATATACCCGCCCACTGCACCTGTCTGTCACATATCCCCGCCCACTGCACCTGTCTACCACATATCCCCGCCTACTGCACCTGTCTACTACATATCCCCGCCCACTGCACCTGTCTGTCACATATCCCCGCCCACTGCACCTGTCTACTACATATCCCCGCCCACTGCACCTGTCTGTCACATATCCCCGCCCACTGCACCTGCGTCACATATCCCCGCCCACTGCACCCATCTGTCACATATCCCCGCCCACTCCACCTGTGTCACATATCCCCGCCCACTGCACCTGTCTATCACATATCCCCGCCCACTGCACCTGTCTGTCACATATCCCCGCCCACTGCACCTGTCTATCACATATCCCCGCCCACTGCACCTGTCTGTCACATATCCCCGCCCACTGCACCCGTCCGTCACATATCCCCGCCCACTCCACCTGTGTCACATATCCCCGCCCTCTGCACCTGTGTGTCACATCCCCGCCACTGCACCCATCTGTCACATATCCCCGCCTACTGCACCTGTGTATCACATATCCCCACCCACTGCACCTGTCCGTCACATATCCCCGCCCACTGCACCTGCCTCACATATCCCCGCCTACTGCACCTGTCTATCACATATCCCCGCCCACTGCACCTGTCTATCACATATCCCCGCCCATTGCACCTGCCTCACATATCCCCGCCTACTGCACCTGTCTATCACATATACCCACCCACTGCACCTGTCTATCACATATCCCCGCCCACTGCACCTGCGTCACATATCCCCGCCTACTGCACCTGTCTATCACATATCCCTGCCCACTGCACCTGTCTACTACATATCCCCGCCCACTGCACCTGTCTGTCACATATCCCCGCCCACTGCACCTGCGTCACATATCCCCGCCCACTGCACCTGTCTGTCACATATCCCCGCCCACTGCACCTGCGTCACATATCCCCGCCCACTGCACCCATCTGTCACATATCCCCGCCCACTCCACCTGTGTCACATATCCCCGCCTACTGCACCTGTCTATCACATATCCCCGCCCACTGCACCTGTCTGTCACATATCCCCGCCTACTGCACCTGTCTACCACATATCCCCGCCCACTGCACCTTTGTCACATATTTCCGCCCACTCCACCTGTCTGTCACATATCCCCGCCCACTGCACCTGTCCGTCACATATCCCCGCCCACTGCACCCATCTGTCACATATCCTCGCCCACTGCACCTGCGTCACATATCCCCGCCCTCTGCATCTGTGTGTCACATATTCCCGCCCACTGCACCCATCTGTCACATATCCCCGCCCACTGCACCTGTGTCACATATCCCCGCCTACTGCACCTGTCTATCACATATCCCCGCCTACTGCTCCTGTCTATCACATATCCCCGCCCACTGCACCTGTCTATCACATATCCCCGCCCACTGCACCTGCCTCACATATCCCCGCCTACTGCACCTGTCTATCACATATCCCCGCCCACTGCACCTGTCTATCACATATCCCTGCCCTCTGCACCTGCGTCACATATCCCCGCCCACTGCACCTGTCTATCATATATCCCCGCCCACTGCACCTGTCTGTCACATAACCCTCCCCAGCGCACATTTCTCAGACCTCCCCAGTACAGCTCTCTCATACCTGTGTCCTTCATTTTTGCACATAAACTTGATCAGCGCGACTGTCACAATTTCAGATGTGAAGCCCGTTTCGGGCAGGTGGAGCGACGAGGCAATCTTGCTGCTGAAGAAGAGCGTCTGCAACAAGTTTGTACGTGTGGAGATAGTGGGGGAGCGGCAGAGCGCGGCGCTGGTGGTGCTGACGGACGAGTACAGCGACCCGCAGACCAGCGTCAACGAGATGCTGCTGGCCTCTGGCCACGCCCTCCTGGACGACACCTCGCCCCCGCGGGCTGCCGCCCGGGCCCTCGCCAACACCAATACCCCCCAGCAGCCCACCAGCAACAGCCTTACCGGAGACTCCGCGCCCCTGCCAGCAGAAAAGGCCAACCAAATAGAGGAACCCTCCAGTAATTACTAGCATGTTCCCTATGTTTTTTGGACATGGTAGCAATAAAGAGGATGACATATCTGACACTTCCCCACCGCATTGATTATGTGATTCTTGGTCATGTGATCTGCTCAGCAGCCGGGCCCCCCGCGTCCACGCTGCAGTGGTCCTGTGCAGAGCTGCCGTGTGACGGTCAGACGGTGGAGCTGGCCATTAGCATGGTTGAGAACCCCGGAGAGTTCTATTGCCATCATTACAATGCCAAAGGTACCGGCGCGCACACACTGTTTGCCCCCCTCTCTCTCTCACACACACACAAATGCTCTCTTTGCCCCCCCTCTCTCTCTCTCACACACACACACACACACACACATCAACCGTGGTCCTGGAGAACTGCAGGGCGTACTGGTTTTCTTTGTTGTTTAGCACTTCTGTACAGCTACCTTGCCTTGCCTCTAAATTGACAGCTTTTATTAAGATCAACAAAAGGAGCAAACTCAGTGCGTGTCGCGCAGATATCCACGCCCTGAAGGAGCTGTCGGGTCAGGTTCTGGAGCACTGCCGGTCCCAGGGCGCGCCCTTCATGCCCACCGTGGGAGAACCCTGCTGCGCTGTGTTCCCAGGTAATGACCACGTGGTCCCAGTGACCACGTTAGGGAGGGAAAGAGGAGGGTTTGAATGTTTGACCATGAGTTTATTCATTTATTACTTGGATACATTTTATTTATTAATATATTTATTTATTTTTTCTAATAAGGAGAGATCTGTGGAGCCATCATAAAATTGGAGTGATTTCTGTGACAGTCCTCGTGTCTAATAGTGTCTGAATGCAGTTTTGTTGTGTAGTGAGGTACACAGAATCCTGCAGAATTCGACTGATGAAAGATGCAGCCATTTGCGTTTTTAATATTGTAATAGAGCTAAGTGTTCATGCTTAGGTGTGCATACACAGAAAATGCGAGTGCTTCATTTTGCGGAGTAGAGTTTGGTAACGCTGGTGATTTCTCACCGGGACAGGGGATGGGTCCTGGTATCGGGCAATGGTGCTGGGTTTGGCACCGAACAAAAAGGCCAGTGTTTATTTTGTGGACTACGGAAACACCTGTGAGGTGGAGCAGACCCACGTGCAGGCCATACCGCCCCAGTTCCTCAAGCTCCCGTTTCAGGCCATACGCTGCTGGCTGGCAGGTACTGTGTGTGCGCATGCGTGCTTGTGTGTATGTGTGCGTGCGTGCATGTGCACGCGGGTGGATGGATGTGACTGTGCATGTGTGTGCATATACATTTGCGTTAGTGTGGGTGTGAGATGGCAGCTATCACTGGCTATGCTGGTGCAGACAGAAGGGTTTCTTGATATGGAAAGGTTTAAAAAAACTTGAAAGAATAAAACATTGAATGACTGAATACAACAAGATATTAACCGTTGTACCCACTATACTGAATTAAATAAGTGACATTTTCGGGGTCCTTTAAAAATTGCATGCCCATAACCTAAACAGCCTTTCTTATTTTTGCACTGCTTTTACAGGTTAGTGGAGATTACAAATATTTCTAAATTTTCAATTCCAATATTTTCCTCTGTTTTGATAAATTGTCAATCCCTGCCATTGAGCAGAACCGTAAGTGAAGTGTGGGCGGATAGATGTTAGCCCACTTGCCTAAAGGCTTCACTTGTGATAATCAGATGAATACCTTTTAAACTGAATCTTTAACAATAGGCTTGAGAATATAGCACCTCACAGTGGTGGGAGGTGTGAAACTGGTTACAAAAGAATTCTGTTGGCACAGTTGAGCTTGATGCACTTCCATGGCTCCCCAGCAGGTGGCACTGTAAAACCTCTGTGCGAAATGACTTAAACTCGTATCTATGAACAAGGAGTGGAGCTCATTTTATGCGGCAGTCTGAAAGGAAGTGAGCTGAAGTGAGGCCACTCTCCGTACCCTCAGGTGTGGAGCCCCCGCAGGGCGGCTGGGGGGCGGACGCAGTGCGGCGGTTTCAGGTTCTGTCGGTGGGCCGGCAGCTCCAGGCCCGGGTCTGCTCCATCACCGAGAGGGGCTTCGGGGTGGAGCTCATGAGCGACGGTCGGAGCATCGGCGCCCAGCTGCTGGCCGAGGGGCTGGCCAAAGCCGGCGGTCAGCCGGAGCCCCCTGCAGCCACTCGGGGGTTGCCAGGTAACTCGGGTCAGATGCAGGTTTCTGGAAGGATATATTGTAGAGGGTGGGGTTTCTTTGATTGCCAGCAGTTGGTGCAGACTATGAAATGTGATGTTGGTTAAATACAGTGGGGACCACAAGTCTGAGGCGACTACCAAGCATAGTCTTTGCTTGCATTGTGCAAGCGAGTTGGCCTTAAAACCATTAAAACTTTTCTAACTACTCAGTTTTGACTGAATTTTTTTTTGATCGTTTGTTGGTACACCTGTATTTTTGTTTTCCCCTGGACGGGTTGGCATTTCCTCACTGTAATTGGTGGTTGCAGGTGTATTTAATGTGTTTAAAGATGTCTAAACAGACGCCTTCAGAACAGAAATGAATAGAAGTCTGTAGTTGTGAGTGTGTGGCACAAGGGCAGTAGTTGCGTGGACTGCTATGCGATAAGCTCCAAATGTGTTCATCATGTCAGCACATGCCCATTAAAAACTGCCAGCCTGAAAGTAGAATTTTCATTTCAACTCCTATTCAGAAAACAGTTTTTATAGTCAGTGTATTTTTTTGCTGAACAATATTTGAGCAGCTGATAGACAGCATAAGAAAAGCTTTAAATGTATATAATGTTGCCAGTTTTACGATTTAGTCACCCAGGCATTGTATAGCATTGCAAAATGGGTTTTATAACAGAATGGAATGGGAACTCTGGGTTATTTTACATTTTCCATTTGTGTGACAGAATGTGCTAATTTAGTTGTATTCGGTGCAGCCCAGCAGGGGCCACCCATTTTAGAGTTACACAGGCACATATCTCAGGTCAGGAGGGATCACCGATGCGCTCAAGTCCCACATTTCTCTGAGTGAAATGTGGGACTTTTCCTGGCTGAAAACTGCTTGATGAATCCTCTCAATCTCCCCTCTTCTCTGCCTTTGCTTCTCTTTAGTTAACTGCTGTGTTATTCCACCAGGGGGCACATTTCCTGTGGACTGGAAAACTGTGGAGTTACCGAGAAACAAGCCCTTCCAGCCTCGTGTAGCGGCTATCGTCAGTCCTTGCCTGTTTTACATAATGAGAGAGGATAACAAGGGTGAGGAGAACACACGCAGTCGCACACACACAAGCCCGTGCACACACACATCCACAGACACACACACACACACACACACACTCAAGCACGTGCACACACACATCCACAGACACACACACACTCAATAATAGCTGGCCGCAGGAACATTCTTCTAGGCACATATGGTTTGAAAAGTTAACTCTGGGTGTTTATTAGCAAATGAAAATGTTAGTGTGTTTCTTTTTTTTTTTTGTATTTGACATACCATGCATGTGATTGTGATTTCCCTCTTTACATATAATTAATTTATGTGTGGTTTACCCCCCCAGACATGGAAAAAGTTCCAGCTCTCATGAAGGATCTGGCAGCCCACTGCAGCGCCCTCACTAAAGCCTCCCCTTCGAACCCTCAGCCTGGAGCGGCATGTTGTGCCCAGCTGACAGGTACAGTATCCCTGCGGGCCTGGATGTGGGTTTATGGGCGTGTGTACTATGTAGTGTCGGTATTTATATGTGCATCTGTGTAGGTGTAGCCGATATACGGCCCCTGGGGTTTTGTGTACATGCAGCCATGGAATTGACCTTCAATTACGGTATTTCGACTTTTGCACGGGCTGTAGTATTTTGTGTGTGTTTTTTTTTTTTTTGGTCAAAATGTTTCCAGTGCCTTTGAAAACTTTTAAAAAGCAGGGAAGGCTGTGCCATGAACATCGCCCTAGGAAAGTATATTGGCCAACCGTCGTAGTTTTAGCCTATAGTATAGGCCAGGAATCAGCAACTCACGGTCCTCGAGGGCCGAGAACTGCTGGTTTTCCACCCTCCCTTTGCCTGGGAGTCAGGTGTGAAGACAGTCTGGCCAATCAGTAGCACTAATTACCCGGGAGAAAAGAAAACCAGAGCTGGATTTGGATTTGAGGGCCAGAGTTGATGATCCCTGATATAGGCCAAACTGACACTGTTTACTTGCCTGTCTTTAGCTCATCCATTTAGCACACCACAATAAGCTTGCAAGTAGCCTAAACTTATAATGTCAGGGTAGCTAGTCTCTTCCAAACTATGGGTGGCATGATAATGAAATATAGGTGAACCATTTATTATATTAATACCCATGCCGGTAAACGGTATGCAGTGTGCAGACAATGCTGCACATAGTTATATTGTTAGTAATGCCTGCAGTGTGGAAAAAAAAACTAAAAATGCCTGGTGTTCTTTCCACAAGTATGTTTTGTAATGGCACAAAATAAGTGTCTGCACTTTTTAAAGGTCAAATTTGAAGTGAAAATGTTCTCTAGTGCATTTTTTTGCCTCAGCTATGTTATGGTCATGTGATCATATGTAATTTAAATTAAAGAAATTTGTGGAATGAACCATTGTATTGTTATTTGGTTATTATTTATTGATAACATTAAACTGTATTATTTGCTTATCTTTAATTTAACACTAGTTTGCATTGTTATATACACTGAAGTAGTAGTTTGTGAATGAAAAGAGTTTTCAAAAAAACGGGGGGGAAAAGCAGAAAATGTCTTAATGGGTCAAAAAAAACAGAATTTGGAGAATTTTTGGAAAATGGAAATCTTCTTTTTAAAAACAGAATCCTATGAGCCCTACCTAAAGTAATATGTTATGCAATTGGTCATTTATAATGTACAGAAGTCTCAGGAAGAGACATGCAGTACCAAGTTGTCTATAAGGTCAGTCAGCTGGTGGTGTGCAGGTGTGAGTGTGAACGAGGGTGCAGGTTTGTGTGTGTGTGTGTGTGTGTGTGTGTTAAGCCTATCATTTTTTTTGTTAGATAATCAAACTTGTTTGAATCTATCAAAATTTTGAATATGTAAATGACGGTTTGAATGTTTTGTTGACATTCCCTGTAATGCCAATAAGGAGGGCCACACTCTGTGTTCATTTGTGTTGTGCTCATAACAAAAAGCCATGCTATTGTTTTGTCTGGAGTATATAAGTTAGGTAGCCTTAAAATAAAGTTCATATGTGGGTCATGCTTAGCCTGTAGGCTGTACATTCCAAATGAAGGAACCAAGAAAATTGTAACTCCAACGCACCTCAGGAGCGCTATTTGGAAATATTACAGGTTCTATACCAATGGAGGCAAAATAATAACCAAGGAGAAAGTCTCATGCAACACATGCAAAAGTGGCAACTGCCATGTAGGCACTTTTTCCCCCTCCAAAGGAGATTGGTCAGTTCAGTTTAAAGTAGACCATGCCAGCGTTGTGAATTAATACATATGTGTTATTTTTCAATCTTTTTATCAAGAGTCTATCTACTATGCCATTTTATTGCTGTGAACAGCATCATTGGTATGGTTGTGACATCCCCTGGTTTTATTTTGTTTAATTCAACTTCAGGAGGCTGTTGTCATTATTTCTTTGTCATAGCATAGCACATTTGAGCTATTTAGCTACAGATTTAATGGCAAATTAAAACTGGGCCATAATAATGGCCATTTAGGCAACGTTTTATTGAGGTTTTCTCTTGTTTCTTTAGTTTAGTCTTGTTTCCTTTCCTCCTGGTCTGTTTCATTGTCAGCTGGGTGCTTTCTGCCTGACAAATATCATGTATGACACAGAGCTTCATATACAGTGCATGTTTTTAATTAGATGGTTGAAAAGGGGATCAGCATTGATCAGGTAATCATCTCTTCCCCTCCGTGTGGATCCTGGGTTGGAATTTGGGGAAAAGCCGGTAATTTCACGTCTGCAGTCGCGTAATTACACGTGCAGCATCTGGCACCACGCATTCTGCTTCATAACTACCATGTTGAGAGCACACTTGTGACCGGCTGCACGCATTCCAGCTTGCAGGTAACGACAGGATTCTGTTTAACTGCATTTCTTTTGAAAAAATTAGCAAGAGCAAGAGTCCTAACAGCCACCTGAGCCATTGGGTCAAGAACAGAAGTGCTGTTGTCCTGACAGGCACCTGCATGTTGCATCTGGAACAGTAACACTAATAGCCTCACTGGCCCCTGTGTGTATTAGATCTGGAACAGGAACACTGATAGCCTAACAGGTCCCTGTGTGTTAGATCTGGAACAAGAAAACCAATAATCTAACAGGCACCTGAGTGTTAGATCTGGAACAGGAACACCAGTAAACTAACAGGCACCTGTGTATTAGATCTGGAACAGGACCACAAATAACCTAACAGGCACCTGAGTGTTAGATCTGGAACAGGACCACAAATAACCTAACAGGCCCCTATGTATTAGATCCGGAACAGAAACACCGATAGCATAACAGGCCCCTGTGTGATAGATCTGGAACAGGAACACCAATAATCTAACAGACCTCTGTGTGTTAGATCTGTAACAGGACATACCTGAGTGTTATATCTGGAACAGTAGGACCAATAGCCTAAGGACTCCTGTATGTTAGATCTGGGACAGGAACACCGATAGCCTAACAGGCATCTCAGTGCTGAGTCTGTAGTAAGAATAGAACAGACCCCCAGGGGGTGCAGAGGTAACTGCCATGTTTTCATTTCAGGTGATAAGAGCTGGTACAGGGCTGTTGTCCTAGGAACTGCTGGCTGCGAAGCAGAAATATTGTGTGCAGATTATGGGAATGTGGAGAAGGTCCCATTATCGGACATTGTGCCCATTGCTGAACCGCATCTGCTGCTGCCTTTCCAGATCGTCAGGTGTGCACTGTCAGGTAAGGATATTGCCTGCCCTGCAGACGGCTCATTTTATCCTTCTTCCAATTCCACAGCAAAATGAGAACTGTTTTTTTTTCTTGTGTTATGTGTATGTATTCTTATTTTGTAATGTGTCTGTTTGCCCAAACTTGATCATCGGTTTACCTGGACAAATGCCGTACACCCAGACATATGTACACACATACACACATGCCCTTACTAGAGTTCATGTTATCTGGTGATTTCTGTCTTTTCGCTGGTAAAAAAGGATGTCATGGACTCCCTGCAGGAAAGGAGCTCTTCCCAGCAGAGTGGTCCAAGTCGGTGCTGGAGATGTTCAGCTCACAGCTGAGGGGCGCGGCCCAGGCCACTGTAGACCGCTTCGATGGGACCTTCAACCTCCTGGTCCTGGCCCTGACGGAGATTGCCACGCAGCGAGCCGGCAAGAGCAGCAGCACACTACCTCTGAGCTCGCCAAAAGAGACCGGAGGCCCCATCACCGTGAAACCGAGCACCACGTCCACGGACCCAGCTCCTGGTCTGCACTTCAATGCATTCAGAAGTAGAAGTTTGTCATGCTTGGTTCAGTCTATAGGTTGATGCTTATGTTTATTGTAGTATTAATCTAAGCAAGTGTAGCTTGTTTAATTTCCATTAGAGCACTCTGGCTGGTGAAATGTTTATGTGGGAGTAATGTTTTTAACGTTGCATTTCAGAAGAGATCGTGAAGTTGAAGACAGTGTTGAAAGAAGCTAAGGCAGGGCCACTTAATGTTGAAACAAAGAGCAAAGAACAACCACAGCAAGACACGAAGAGAGCCGCCACTGACGGTATGTTGGTTCATTTCTTTAATACCACGTGTCATTTTATGTGAAATATAAGTTTGAGAGTATTACGCATGTCACAATCTCAGGACTCACTCAGGAGTTTATTGTTACGCTAAATCAGTGTTCTGTAGGGGACTGACACTCAGGTTAAATTTTATTTATAGATGGAGAAGTATAAGACTTCGAATGAGACTACGTTCGCAAATTCTGTTTTAGCTGATGGAGTTTGAAGAGTTAAATTGTTTGCAGGTGCATTACAGGAAGATGGTGGGTTGTGTTTGATTTGGGGAGGGTTGGATATCTGCTTTTTTATTGGAAGAGAGTTCGCTGGGCAAGAACCATAGTGGTAATTATTGTATATTTTAGAATTGCAATCAGTGGCAGGGCCATTCAGCTTCCAGTTAATCATGTGATGTGATCAAGAAATTTTCAATCACATGGAAACTATGTGCGCATGCTTCTATTTGGCTGTCATAGCAACACCCAATAGATAGGAATGTTTCGTCCTCCCTCCCCCCACCTGAAGCAGTCTAAGTGGCCTCTGAAATTTGGAGATGTAATGATACACCATATGGCAGTGATGATTGTTATTGCACGTATTCCATAATTATCGGTCCGGTTTATGGCCCAGCCCTAGACAAGGGTTACTGGGCTGTGTTTGAGTGGACAAACTTAAGTTCTCTGTTTTAAGTAACTGTAGACTTCTTCCTTTTCAAAGCCTTTCTCCCCAACACAGATGGCAAATGCTGCTGCAGTCACCTGATTCAGAAGGTAAGGGAATTCCCTGAATCCCTGTAACACATAATAGCATCCCTGTACACCCCCTTCAATATGTAACCCCACCACCCCTGAATCCCACTGATGCAACAGAATCCCTCTATCCCCCCTCCAGTATGTAACCCCACCACCCCTGAATCCCACTGATGTAACAGAATCTCTGTAACCCCCCTCCATTATAGCCGCGTTTCCACCGCAGGAACTATACCCCGGAACTAGGAACCTTTTGAGGAACTCATTGCGTTTCCACCGCAGGAACTAGGGTCTAAATTTAGTTCTGGGGGCTTTGTTTTACCCCCCAAAACGTTCCTGCTCGGGGGGTAGTACTTTCTGAAAGTACAGGAACCTTTTGGGTGGAGCTTGCAGCGCTGAACATTTCTGATTGGTCGAGTACTCGTAGCATTTGTGTTGTATTTATTTTCCGCCATTACCCGCCATGTTTGAAAATATGCAGCGGCAAACCAATTTATTTTCATAATAACTTCAAATCAAACTTGTATGTTATGCGGCGCAGTAGCCTACTTTTGGTTATAGCCTGTCAACGTCTTGGAATTATAACGTGTGCTCTTCTGTTCTTTTCTTGCTTTAGTATTCGTTTTATAAAATGCTAAGCATTCGTGCTGGGACAGCATATTACGTAGGCTACCAAAACATTCAAACGGATTAATTCGGTTGCTGAATATTTTCTTCCGGATTTTCTTTGTTAGCCCGTTGTAATTGACTCAAAACGTTTGATACAGTTATGTGAGGTATGCGGTAGTTCTGCATAATTAACATTGGTGATACAGTACAAGCAAACTGGAAATCACCATCCGCACTTTTTATCCGGGTAAAATAACAGGTTAATTCTAGTAATCTTCCCTTTAGCTTTTTCAGACTGCCGTAATTTTACTCAATTTTACTGCCATTTTTCAATTCCACGAAAAGACCAGGAAGACTATGGACTCATTTATGGTGCATGGTTCGCATCTGGAGGGCACACTTCGCTGCTCGGCTAGCAGTAACTTCGAAGGAAAGCAAACGGTGGCTGTACCACTACTAATTTACATTTTCACGCAAGTCCGAGTTTTCGTTCTATTCTTGTCATTTTGCGATTAGCCTATATGGAATTGACGACGAGAAATTAATAAAACAGCAAATTGTTTACAACGTGTGCATGTTTTCTGCTGTTAATGAATGTGTTTGAGAGGCTATATGAAAATCAATAAATACAAAAGTAACCATATATAGTCATTGTTGGTAACCCGTTGTATATAAGTGGAATAAACCCCTCCGGGCTGTCCCGGTTATTAGAAAAGAATGTAGGCTACTTCGGTGGTAGTATGGGGTTACAGAAGAAATCATATGACAGATGGACCGACGACAACGTCAGTGGGCTAATTTGCCTAATCTTCGCGGTACTTTAGACCCCGGTGGAAACGCAGACAACCATTGGCTGAGGGAACCTTTTAGTTCCTGGTAAAGTAGTTCCTGGGACTGAAAGTTCCGGGTAATTTTGGTGGAAACGCGGCTTATGTAACCCCACCACCCCTGAATCCTCCTGATGCAAAGAATCCCCCACCACATCACAACCCATTCTAGCACCCACTCTGGCTCTAGCTATTAACATTTTTGCATTGCAGTACAGCTTGCTATTGTGTATTGCTCTTGTATTTTCCTTTGCAGGCTAACTAGTTTATAGTCGATCCTAAGTTTTCACATTTGTGCATTTACTTCCTACCTCTAGATTTGCTGTTGGTCTTAACGCCAACGTGTGCAATTGTCTTCTCTGAAGTCGACATACCATCTGAAGAGAATGTGGTCATTCAAACTTTGTGTAACATCTTCCATGAGCCAATTTTTGTTATTTGACACTTTGATGTGACGCATAAAGTTTGAATGACCTCATTCTTTTTAGATAGTAAGATGAAAAAACACAGGGCCAAGTTACATTAAATAATTGAGGAAATATTGGGTGGCATTGCTTTGGAATAGAGCTTATTTAATTTGTGTGAGGTACGATACCTAATATTGTTTGTTCCTCTCATTTTGCACCCCAATTTGGTCTCATTTTGATATTTTATTTATTTATTTTATTTAACCTTTATTTACCCAGGGTAGGTTGGCTGAGCACGGATGCTCTTTTGCAACAACACCCTGCTTCACACTTATACACATTCACACCTGGGAGCTGCCGAGTACAACCAGTCCTCTATTGTTGGCCACTGAGCAGCTCCACTGGAGGGAGAGAACATTTTTTTTAGCCTATTAAATCAGGGGATGATTAGGTGGCAAGTTTTTGCGAGAGCCAGATCTGGGATTTTAGCCAGGATACCAGGGAACCCCCTACTCTTTGCGAATAGTATCGTGGGATCTTTAATGACCACAGTGAGTCAGGACCTCGGTTTAACGTCTCATCCGAAAGGCGGCATCTCCTACAGCACAGTGTCCCCGTCACTGCACTGGGGCATTGGGGTTTATTTGACCAGAGGGAAGATTGCCCCCCTGCTGGCCCACCAACACCACTTCCAGCAGCAACTCGGGATTCCCTGGTGGTCTCCCATCCAAGTACTAACCAAGCCCACACTTGCTTAGCTTCAGCCAGTTGGCAGGAGGAGAGTGCATGGTGGTATGGCTGCTGGCTGGATATCAATACCTTTAACAAGCCTAGATTTTGCCAGTTTGAATTAATGACTTATAGACAGTGCTTTGTATGTGTGATTAACTTGCCATTTTGTACATTGAAAGTGTTTTTTATTGATGTAATGTAACAGCGCTACCCCTGAATCCTCCTGATACATGATGACACCATTCTAGACCTCATGGCTGGCCCTATATTCACTGTGGTTACAGAGACACAATATCCGAAGTTCCTCATTGTTAATTTTAGTACTGTCTTTAAACTCTAAAGTGGCTTTTTGTTTACATTATATGTATTTTGCATTTATTTACAGATTGATCAGCTTGAAGAGTTGATTGTGCTATTGATGAATCAGCTGGGAACTTCATTACCGAAGTGAAGAACTACAGTTGCAGTAAAATAACTGTTCGCTTGGAGCTTTAATGCAAAATGCAGTTAAAAAATGAATGTTTGTGATAAAGAACTCATCAACTGCAGTACTAACGGCGAACAATTGTTTGAAGCACATACTGAGAATCCTTGGGTTCTTGAAGAATCAAGTGCTATACAAAGTCATTTTTACTTTTTTTTTATTTTTTGTATTTTTATTTAATTTATGTTTTTTAGCTGGATAAGTCTGTGTTTTGTAAAGTCAGACTTCCTTGGTTTATAAATGGTGTTAAATTTTGCATCACAATGTTTGGTCAAAACATTGTTTAGACCAGGTTCAGAATATCATAGGTTTTGTAGTTGTGGATTTTTGTTTTCTAAGCACTGCAGTATTCCCAGAAAGCATTGCACATTCATTAAGGTCAAAGCCTACAGCGCCCTGTTGGAAGACCACATTGTTCCCAATTATGCACTTTCTCATTTACCTTTAAATGTTTAAAAATGTTGGTTAAATAGAAAAGTTGTGTCTTTAAAATTATTAAAATAATGAGACATCTGTGTGTGTTTGTGTAGGTCAGAGTGTTGAAATCGGCATCTTCTGGGGGATGAATGTGCAAGCATGCATCTGTTTTTGTTGGACATTGAAGTTAGATCTGTTATGACATTATTAATTTGATATTTAACCTGAAACGTAAAAGGGGGGTCTTGAAGAGGTAAAGCCAATTTATTTGAAGAATCTTTTTTATGAAGCCTATATGATGAAGCATCCTGTGTTTTGGGGAAATCTTTTGCGACCTGTTGAACAGGTGCCAGAAACATTTGCAGTTTGAAGTAAAAGCGTTGTAAGATTCTAGTTGAAAGTATATTGATTACTTTTCCCTGTCCGTAGTTCTAAGATAACTATATAACATCATAACGACTAGTGGCATTACGAGGTTAAAATGATTAATGAGTGTTCCCAGTTTATTCGGACTAATGACCTACAGTAGTGAGTGCTGTACTCTGAGTAGAACACTTGATGCAAAGACACTTTGTCGTAGGTCCGTGGATAAACAGCAAAGTCGCAGGGCTCGGTCCATGAATGGGCTGAACTTGAACGATAAGACGAACAAAAAGGGAGCTGAGGCACCGTCACGCCTGTTCCATGCGGAAGTGAGACGAGAGTGAGGAGTTGAAACCTGTAATCCCCGGGAGGTGCGAGGGCTGCGCTTCGGTCACAACAGCTAATCGCTCTGGACTTCACGCCGAGAAGGACTGCTCCATACTCGGTGGGTAGCGGGCTACATCTTTTACATCATGGCCAAATAGCGTTTTTTGTCTCAGGGGTCTGCTTTACTTGACATTTGGAAGTACTTGCAGCGTCAGTCGTGGCGGATGCCAGGGTGATGGAGAAAGGATAAGTCAAAGGCAGGTAGTTCCAGAAAAGATGGTTTTGAGACGGCGGAGTCAAAAATCGTACTGTTTAATTGGGGGGAACGAACATTGCATTCGTACGTATTTATGGATCCTAGTTTTAACTGTTTACTGTGAGAAGAAAGTGACATTTTGAAAATGTGATTATGTTGGGCACATTTGGCACTGCCAATTTGATAAATTGGCTATCATTACCCCTCCAGCATTGGGAAAATTAATTTCAACAAAGGTGAATAGCATTGCTGCAGTAGCGATTTCTGAACTGGATTGTTAGCAGAGCCTAATGTTTCTAAACCTTTTAATTCATATGCCGCTTGCGAACGTGCGCGGGAGGTATAATGCCGTGGATTTCACAGTGCCTGATGAAAATGGTTAATCGCCCTCAGTTATGCGATTAATGATTTACAGATTGCCCTCAATCGGGGGATGGTGTGCGAAATGTTTCTGATGAAAAAACAAGTCGTAATGAACTGATTGCTGAAATGTTGCAGGTGTTCAGTGCAGCATTCGATGTTTAGGCTACTTCTGATCAGACAAGTTCTCGCTTCACAATGGGCTCATCCGTTGGAATCTTGAGAGCGCAGCGAGCCGTCATTCGCACACTCGCTTTACTTCCATCAGTTACTCTTAAATAGTAGCCTACACATATCGGCTGTTTTCTGACATTATGTTCTAGAAGACCATTTGCGAATAAACATATATGTGTAGGCCAACAGGACTGGGAAAATGATGATTCTCTGACAGTTTAGATGGCATTGTCACTATCGGGGCCGTGCATAGCTGGATGTGATTTGTGACTGGTAAAAATATGTTGGTGTTCACATTTCTGTCGGTCTTTTCAGGGAAATAATTACTTGATTCAATCTGAATTTCCGCAGAACTTGTTTACAAACATCCCCACGTGAAACACATTTCCATAATAATGCCAAAATGGCCGGTACTGAGACCTGAATTTTCCAAAATGCCTCTTTTCAAAAGGGCCGTGTCTCCGTCCTGCTATGTGTTGACAATTTAAAAAAAATGTTTTTATTAAAATGTATATATTAAATACATAAATGTATAATAAGGTAAATATGTAAAACATTTACATTGCCTTTATATTAATATTCATATGATTATGAATATTTTCATAATCATAAGTAGTTTGTGTTTCTGCATATATTTCACACTTGTGTTTCCCAGAATCAGGCCGAGGTGTTTTGGCCAAAAGCATGCCATTCTTTAACACCTTCGTTAACTCCTACATAGAACTTCAAACTCCACTTTGCCCCAGCCTTGACTTCCTCACGTGTGTCTTTGAGAGGCTGTAACAGCTGTCAAGCCTGAAATACAGCAGGGGTCAAATCCTTGAAATTACACAGGGGTTTAAATAAATCTGTTACAAGCCCATTTTTGAAGTCAGGTTGTGCAGAGAACTTTTTTTTTTTTTTTTTTAAATAAGGTTTCCTCATTTTTGTTGTGGAATTCCTCAACATGTTGTGATGGTAACACTGGAAGATGCTTTAATGTTCAGTCAAGGTCAGCCTGTGGTTATGTGATTTCCCAATGAATAGTATCAGGAAACAGCTTTATCTCTTAAATCACACTCTTTAATCTTTGTGTGTTCACTGAGTTGGCAAACGCTAATAAAAGCTCATGTTTATTAGTGTATGAAGCTGTGATGTGGATCCAAGGGTGTTTCTGGTGAGGTTTTTTGGCTTGAAGCAGGTCTTGGCTGGTTATCAATGAAGAAATTAAACAGCCCAATGAATGTCAAGCCTGCCCTTCAGTTGCGATAGAAAGTCACCTGCTTGAAGCTGTACATTTTCCACAATGAGAAAACCATTACCACTGACATTTCATTATATGCACGCCATTCTTATAGTTTCAATACTCACACTCACAGCTCTGGAGCACTGTTCAACTGGAGCAGGCAGGTCACCAGCGAACATTCTCAGTGGTGGACTATCTCGGTGTCATTATTTTTAAGCTTTACTATGATACTTTATCACTGCTAGCCTGCTTTGCCTAGACTCATATGGAATGTCATTCTAAAGATTTTTTTAAAGCTCTACCGAACAGCATAATATTAAGTTGGTTGACATGAGGTGAGATGGACGATGCAAAAAGTTCAGGTTAACAGTGATGGGTCTTGGCTATTTGAGAGATGTCTTCTTTCCCATTTTGGTTGGGGCTAAGAAACCAGAGCTTCCTTCGATGAGATGGAGATAGAAAGAGAATGAGGAAGGTGAAGGGGGGGGGGGGGTGTGGCAGAGTGAAAGGAAAGTCTGAATGAGAAAAGGGAAAGGGCACACAGAGGGAGAGAGAGAGAACAGAAAGGGCGCCCCTACCCTTAATTAAATACCTCTGCCTCTGAACGGATCAGTGGTCACATAAAAAGGACGCTGAGCCCTCTGATGGCTATCACAAGGTGATCTGAGGTCTGGTCCTCCTGAACACAGAACTCCAGCAAAACGGTGTACAGACTCACCCCCCCCTCCCCAATCCATAGGTGATTATCCAAGACAAAGACCTGTTTCTTTTTAAGCTCTTCTACTTCTTCCGGGCAGAATCGAGTTAAAGGAAATGTGCAGTCCTCATTCATGCGGACTTCTCCTGCCATAATGCCTACAGAGAGGCCCGAGGGCAGAGTGTAGGGATTGTCAGCGCCACAGAAAAACGTGTTCGTCCCTGGGATCATGAAACACAAACCGAGGAGAGGATGTGCACAGAAAACGTGTGAGCCGAGGATAACGTAGGCCTGGTAGCAGTAAGGTTTGCACTAGCATCACGGTTATTAAAAGCAATGCATGTTAAAGCGGAATAAATAGAATGTAGATTGTGTGTCCTGCAGGGCGTGAAATGGTTACTGGTGGGCAGTTACTTCAGAGGAGTGCATGCAATTTCACAGTGCTCCTGGGGTGTGGGTGCTGGTGGCACAGTGACTCAAATTTGGAGAGAAGAAAATTGTGAGAGAAATTGATGAAAAGTGAACAAAGTTGAATATATTTTACACTTGCAATATATGTACTGTATACCATTTGCATGAAAACGTCATTTATGTGTCTATTGTATGCCATATGAGTCAAATTATTGAAATTTAGTATGAAAAATGACACCTACTTTGCCATCCGTCCTATATATAAACATATTTACATGTGATTTTTATGACTGAAAATGCTGAACTAAAACAACCTAAATTCTTGGTTAAACAAAGTTGGTTATCAAAGGTTCGTAGCCATTTCCTATCAAGAAAAAGACACTAGGGTTTGCTGATGTTCGTGGCAGTTTAATGTTTGTCAGAGCAGAGGGAGGCTCTGTGTATGTCTCGGTGGGGGCGTGTATAACACACAAACAGAGCCAGCCGGGGGACACAAAACCCTCAAAACACTTTGCGGTTCAGTGTGTCATCTTGATAATGACTTCATAAATCCTGAGCGCATAATTGCCATAACTAGACACCTGGAAGAAAACCAATTTGATTTGGCTGCACAGACTAATCACGGAAGTAGAGGTAGCACGCCCACACACCCCTACCCGCAGCAAAAGTGGGCTAGATATTATCATTTAGCATGGGATCGGCTTTGTGGCAGACTCCAGAGGTACTGTTGTAATCTCTTTTTGTTAAATACGGAGACAAAGCTAATACAGGTAAGTCGATACAGCACTTTGAACTTGAGGAATACTTTGTACTGCGTACTTGTTTTTGTGTATGCGTAGGTTTCGTTGTATGTACACAGTGGAAGTCTGGAGCTGTGTTTCAGTTTTTCTGTAAGAAAAGCCATTATATTGTTTACATTAAAGAGCCTCTTTTATTGAGATTTCAAGACTTGCTGGAATCCATAATTTTTTTAAGTGGCATTTTTTTAAATGAAAGATCTTCAGAGGAAAAAAGCCTTTACCTTTTCTGAGGTAGGAAAGAAAGAACCTAACATCACTTTTTTTTTTACTTTTTTGTAAAGTAAAAAAAAAGTCGGTAGTCTTTTTTTGTTTTTAATATATGTTTTGTCTGCCTGCTGAGTTTGATGCGGTTCTCCTGTGGGAGTACAAGCGAGCGGGTGGTGGGGCTGAAGCAACTTCTGTGGAACAGGAAATATTTATCTTTTGGGATGGATGCAGAATCAGCTGTCAGCATGCCCTTAATTTAATTCACTAGTCGGGCTCTTGAAGTTCTGACCTTTGACCTTTTGGCTGTGAGAATGCGGCAGAGGAATGGGCCTGTTCATGCCTTGTCCCGTTTTCACCGCGCCGGGGTTCGGTTAGGGAGGACACGCTCAGAGATGCATGCTGTCTTCCCACGATGGAGGTCACATGTTTGACCTCTTCCTGAAATGTAGTCAAGGATCTGTTTTGCTTCCTTGTCTTATTTTTACATTTTTTAATTTTAAAACTGCAAAAACATCACTGCGCAGAGTGGTTGTGCACCCCACCCAAAACAACTTAAACACTCATTTAAACACTTGGCTCCACACCTTTCAGCAATAACAACATGAAGGAAGGTATGAGGGAACCTGCATGTACAAGGTGGGTTCTGTGTCCCTCTGCAGAAACACCCAGGGATTAGCAGCTGCTACGGTGGAATAGTTATCTATTCACAATGACATTAGCCCTGACCTCTGTCCCCTGACAACACCACCCCCCCCCCCCCCCTTCCCCAGAATGAGACCCCTCCACACCAGCTGTACACAGGCTAAAATTTGATCCCCTCCCACCATCCTACTCCATAGTTTTAGTTTCCACTAGAGGAACCAATCAATGGTGGCCTGTGAGAGACTGGCTAATAAAATTAATTAAATTAACACTGAGATTTCTTTTCAAGAGCTGCATACATAAATACAAACTACACAAATATTATCAAAAATGACTATACAGGAAAATGGCAACATTTAAATGGCAACATTAAAATCTAATTTTAGTACTTTAATTTGTTATGCATGCAAACCATATGCAAACCTGCATATTCTTCAGTTACTGTGCTGTGGATTATGCCTTTGAAGTCAGTTTAAGGTATTAGCTTTCCAATTTTATCTGATCTTATAAAATGTTCTAACACCAAGGTGCATAGCAATTAAAATCTGTTTTACAAAGTTCATAAGAAGGGCGGAATACTTTAAAAAGTATGTTAAAGTAAAAGTAGTTTATGAGGGTGAAGCTGATATTTACCATTGCAGACATAAAGAAAACACATGAAAGAGGGGTTTTCCTGTTATGGCCTTATGGATTAAAAAAGTGCAGGGAATGGGTCTGCAATGACTTGAAGTCAATCCACTTTATTAATGCAGAATACATTAGTGGGCTTGCGAGTTTGCTTTTGAACACAACACAAGGCATCATGGTATATTATGCCATGTCCTCAGAAGTGGCATGCACATACAATGTGTTTCCTTAACCCACAACAGTCCCAAGGTAGCTAGAACTTCTTCTGCTTAGAAGTATATTTTGGCCTCACAAAATATAATCAATATGAAGGTATGAATCAATATGTGATAAGTATTCATTATAAATGTACGTATTTGCATGAAAGTATCGTACAAAATGTCTAAATGTCTTGAATGTGTGTACACGGTCATGTAAAATATAATTTTCTTTTTCAGAGTAGCAGCAGCAGTAGCCCCTTTTGCAGGTGAGAAATTAGTCTGGATTATGACAGAGATTATGTGCCCTTCACCCAGTGCTGTTGCCTCGGATGGGTGGAACCATTCTTCCTCTCTTTTTTCCCCACTGCAAAATGGAAGCGGTGGACTCCCCCGAGTTGCTAGAGACGCACACCACCACAGTTTATTCCAATCCTTGCACTCCCTTGTGTTTTAATGGCTCTTGAACTCCACCCAACAGAAGATGTGAGGAAAAGATGCAAGGATGAGATATGAGGATGAGGAATCAAGGCAACGTGTATTGGGCAAATGGAACTTCCTTGTTCAGTTGAGCGTCCTCTTGGAAGCAATGTGAATTACAGAAGTGGCAGATGTGGAGAGGTGGATCCACAGGTAAGAGCCTCCATGTTCCTCCAAGGAGCATTTAACAAATTGAATTGTCCTGAAAGATGGCGGACCTTGATCGATTTTCCGGTCATGTGACAGCCAAGGAGACAATGAGCTCATTCTAATCACTTATTTTATCTGTCCTTGTCTCCTCGGTCCTTGACTGACTCGGAAATTGATCGAGGTTCACCATCTTTAAAATCATTCCTACCCATTCAATGCTTCTTGAAGGAGGTATGAAGCTCCCAAAGGATGCTTAAACAAGGAAACACAAGTGCATCTTTTGCGGAAGTATTTTTTTGGAATACGTAACATAAATGATCAACCTGTGAATCAGCCTCTCCCCATATGCCCCGTCTGTAATTTGTGTGGCTTCAAACTGGCGCTTGAAAGAGCAAGGATGTTCCATTTGCCTAATGCACGTTTCCTTGATTCATCCGTCCTTGCATCCTTTCCTCATGTAAAAATAATCAATTGGAATGAGTCCAAGGACAGATAAAATTAGTTATAGGAATGAACCCATTGTCTCAGTCAGTAACGGCACCCATACTGAGGCTATATGTCATCCCATTCAGGTTGGGCCCTGTGGCTTCAGCTCCATGGCTAAATCACAAGCTGTCTAGATGTCCACAGCAGCGGGACACAACTGGCCTTGTTTTGCCAGAGATAGGGTAGGGTTGGTTTAAATAGGTCAAGTACCCAGAGGCTACACATTTTCCTCAATGACAGATGCACCTCTTCTCAAACAGACACTAAGCTCTCTCCTGTATTCTTTGTGGTGTGTAGGGTAGAAAATTTACAGGCTTGGAGGCCAGTAAATCAGAGGAGTTTCCAATATGGGGGACAAAGCAGAAATGTTACCCATTCTTCTCTGAGAGGGAGTTGCAATTAAGATTTACAGCTCTATGGTGGCTCAGAGATGGGCAGTATTTCTGTTACTTGTATTTGAAATACTTATTTCAATTACTTTTGAGTATTTTGTAATTTGTATTTGACAGGGCTGAAAAAATTCAAATGTAATTTGTAACAAGATACTTTAAAGTGGAGTAATTTTGTATTTTCAAAATACTGAAAATACTTTCTCCGTGATTCATTAAAAAAAATAATGTAAATACATCTTAAAATGAAGAACAATACACTTAGACACACTCACACACAGTGATTTTGTAAGGCCACACTACTCAAAGTATTTCTGTAATCAAGTTCATCTTCTGTGAAGTTTGCCCCTCCCCTCAAGCAAGCCAGCACATGCTTCCTCCTGCCTCAACCAATGCAGTGGACTGTCCGTCAAGGTTAACATTTTATCTGAACTGCAATAACTATATAAAATATATCTTACTTTTTAGAATGTACACATGTTGAAAGCCATAGGTAAAGGCTAAAGATAAAAACAATCGATACATGTGTGGCTAAAGAAGTGAGTGAGCCAGCTAGCTAGCTAGCTAGCTAGGGATACTGGCAGCAGCTGAGCTGTCTGTGGGAGGGCAAGACAGTGTAAACAAACTCGCCACGGCAGACAGAGGTGTGCTGATCTGCGCAGAGTTGGGTGAGCAGTATAAACTGTGAATTTAGCTGTGTTATGATCCGCATTTTGCGATAAAAATAAATTATGCAGTCCTTCGAGCAAAGCAGAGTTCCTGAATTTTGTGTAGATACATTTTGCTGATTGTAGTGACATGAATGAGATGCAATTTTTTGGGTGCGCCTAAATTATGTGCTGGTGCAAATGAAAAAGTTAGGTGCACCAGTACCACCAATGTAAAAAGTTAGTCTGGAGCCCTGTAGGCTGGTGCATAGCTAATGGTTAGCAAGTTAGCTTGTCAGTTGGGTAGCTAGTGGGAAGAGGGAGATTGGGAGCTTGTACACATTTTATGTTCGTGATAACCTTATCAAGAGATGTCTGACCATCTAATTCTTTGCACTCCCTAACTTAGTTGTTGCTCAGTTGATGAGAGCCACTTAAAACGAATACTGGCTAGCTTCCCTTGAACAACATTAGTAGTTATGCTCTGTTATGCTGTATCACCATGTCAACTGTTCTTCCTTCCTGTATGGTTCAAACTCTCACCAGAGCCTTGTGTACATTATAAAAATCTGAATGTTCTGCCATTTTTAACAAATTCAGAATACCCAATGTTACAAATGTATTTTCCTGTATTTTGAAAATACAAAATACATGTATTTTATCTTGTCAGGTGACACCCCTCGGACTGACAGAATAGCTAGACACAGGGAGATTCTGTAATTCCAGTTTTCACCTGAGTTTTAGTTACTGGTAGAACACTCTCATTAACAAGAGCAAATCTTCTTTCACATTCATGGGCCCTGGGTAAAAATAAGAAACCAAAACACCACCAGAGCTTTTCACTTGGGGGTTCTTTCACTTCGCATCTATCAGACTTGCTCTCTTGGTATGTCAGCTCCTGGTCTCAGCCACCTACTGCATAAAGCAGCATACTTTTAAGCCCTGGACTGATTTGTTAACGCAATCCAGGTGTGTGTACCTACTTAACCGCTATGCATGGCCCCAGATGTCCTGATTCCTTCTCCTAGACCAGGGGTCTATTTCAGGGTTTTGTGCCAGTTTCTGCTTTTAGTTGTTTCATTAGCTCAATAATATCTTGATCTGGCATTTGTATAAGTTCCAGCTAGAGCTGCAAACTGCAAGTGTATCCTAAAGATTTTACTGTGCTCAAGTGCAAGAGTGCTCCAGCGTACTTTATAGAGCTGTCAGAAAACTAAAACTAAGGTAATTGATTAGAACAAAAACCAGCATGTAGATCAGTCCTCAAGGACCGGAGTTGTGCACCCCTGACATATACGGAGCCCTGTTACACATGTTATTATATCATTAGTGCTAAGGCTTAAGGTTAAGGTTCAATGCGGTCTGGTTATCTTGATGTTATGTTAACCTGTGATATCCTTTATACAGAAACAATGAATAGGAACACTTACAAGGTGCCAACAAAAGTTGGATTAAGAAGTTCTTGGAAAGCTGCATAAACCCTGGACTGGGAAATATTAGTCAGTTACACTACTATTACACAGTAGTCTTGCTGAGTAATACTGAAGAAGATTGGGAGTTTATATGAGTGTTTAATGTCCGATTTTCTGGAGGGGCTTATTATAGCCCATTTATAGTGTGCTAGCTGTTGGACTACATTCTTCATCACACAGCTGCTTTCCTCAGTTACTAGCCCCCCTGGGGACCAGCTGTCCCATTACCATGGCGTCGCTCCTCTGTCACCACTCTCTCAAATGTTTACCCTTGTCCCCGTGGTGATGCAGTAGTCCTGCGGTGACACCAAAAAGCTCTTTATGCCCTACAGTCAGCAGGAGTCTGGTCCATATTTTAAGCCTAAAACAATCCCCCTTCCCCCGTTTTGTCTGGAGGTTCCCCTTGTCAGAGGATGGATGAAGTATGGACTCACTGCGTGGCCTGTGGTTAGCATGGTTGACCACAGTTCCCTCCTCCTCCTCGGCCATTCACAGCTGTACCACAGATTGTATAGACTGCTCAGATATTCAACTCCATGTTCCACAGACCAATCATATATTCATTTCCATACTCTGCAGACCAATCAGATATTTAGCTCCATATTCTACAGGGCAATCATATTCAGCTTCATATTGTACAGACTTATTAGATCTTCAGCTCTGTATTACTCCGTACTGGGGCCTCCCTGTGTATGCTCATTTTCATTCCAACCACAATTGCAAACTCAGAATTTTAACAAGCTGTAAATTGTTCTTAATTAGGTGCTTTTCATGTTTTTCAAAGGGATTATTTACCCTTTTAAGCCACATTAAGTGAGCAGTAGCTATACTTGCCATGAATAATAAAATTCCCATGTTTATACTGTGCTTATTGTGCTATATTGCAAATAATTTCTGATATAATGTGGTTTAAGAGGGTAATAATCCCACTAAACATAAAAAGCACCTAATTAAGAAAAATGATTGCTATTAAAACCAGTGTGCATGTTGAGTGCCCAGGACCAAGTTTGGGAACCACTGCTACAGACCAATCAGATATACTGCTCTGTGGTCGACAGACCAATTAGATATTTTGCTCCATATTATACAGACCACTCAGATACTCATCTCCATATTCTACAGATCAATCATGTTCAGCTCCATATTCTACAGACTTATCAGATATTCAGCTCTGTATCCTATAGGCCAGTCAGATATTCAGCTTTGACCAATTCAATATTTAGCTCCATATTTTACAGACCTGTCAGATATTTTGCTCTGTGTTCTACAGACCAATCAGATATTTAGCTCCATATTGTATAGATATTGTATTGTATATTGTATGTAATATAGAAGCTCCTGTTTCTTATCTGAAATAGAGCTGAAGGAAGGACTGCATGAGCTGACTACTTGGTTGGTAATCCTGTGCAGATCTCTTGAGATTTGTGTTCAATATTGTAACAGTTTTTTATTTGCCATTTCAGGGTCCTCATGATGTGCCATGGAGGCCTGCTCTCTCTCCCTCTCCTGCTGCTTCTCATCCAAGGTATGTTTGGCTTTGGGTAGTCATTGTTCCCTGTTGTATGAAAACACACATAACATGCAGAACATGAGAATATTTAGTGATGGGAACAGGACATACTTTCAGTCAAGGCTTATAATTTCCCTAAAAGGTGCACACTTACCTCTGTATTTATCTTTCTGGATTTGTAAAGCGCAGTAAAGAATGTCGCTTTCCTTTAGATTGTTTTATGTGGTCGGGGTGGGGAGGTGGGATTTGTTATGGCAGCCACGTATCTGCAGTTTTGCCCTGGACTGAAATGTTGAGGATGCCATGGCTTTAGGAGAAAGATGATATTTCATAGCATGCTGAAAAAAGGGGATTAAAACAGCTGCTGCTCTTTCTTTGTTTGGGGTCTGTGTCTCGGTGGGTGTGTGACATGTCCTGTGGTGCATACTGCACGGTCACTAGGTCATGAGCGCACTCTTTTCCTCTCTTACTTCTCGTCATGAACTCAGTCGCATCCAGTCATTCACCACCTGTCTCTGCTTCCTAGTTTGTGTCCATTGTCCATTTATGCTGAATACAGCGAACTCTAAGATGAAGGAAACAGTGTTGCACACAGGCAGGGTTTCCTAACAAGAATACTATAGCATCAAGTGCTGTAGCATTATAGAATTATAGCATTATTGCCTTGTTGTGTTATAGCATTGTGTCTCTTGGTAACATTGTAGCATTATAGACTTATAAAATTCTAGAAATAAACTGAACTGATTGACCCCAACCTTTTGGCATTACAGCCCCCTCTCTCTCTATCTGTTTGTGCTATAATGATCCTCACTCCCTAATTTTTTTCTTTTGTAATTGTGGGTATCTGAGTGAAAAGCAAATTTGGTGGAGGGGTAATAGCAGCACAATGTAATGCAGGGCTACCCAACCCAGTTCCTGGGGATCTACCGTCCTGTAGGTTTTCACTCCAGCCTGAAGTACACATCATTCAACAGAGAGATCTCATTGAGCTGCTAATTAGTAGAATCAGGTGTGACAAATTAGGGTTGAAATGAAACCCTACAGGATGGTAGATCTCCAGGAAAAGGGTTGGACAGCCCTAATGTAGTGGTTTGGGATTCAGAATCTTTCAGTTAAAGTTCCAGCAGGGTCTTAGCTGCAAAAAGTGGAAGGAAAACATATTATACTTAACCTGAACTACTTCAGTTACTATCCTACAGTGTAAATGGATAACGTGAAATATGGACTGTGTAAATAATTCTGGAGAATAATGTCCACTAAACCCATGTTTCTTATCCCTGGTCCTGGGGATCCACTGTGTATGCAGATTTTTTTGTTCCAACCATAGTAACCAGCTATGTATTGTAATGGGCTGTGAACTGTTCTTAATTAGACACTAATTGTTCTTAATCAGGCTGTTTATGTCTGCTGATGATTTACCCTTTTAAAGCCACGTTATTACCATAAATAGCTATGTATGCCCCCCCCCCCACACTTTTACCATGCCGAAAATCAGTGCGTCCGTCTATACACTCTAAGCTCTTGTCAGAGCGCTGTGTTAGTTCACTGCTACCTTGCACCCAGGCAGATTCTCACATAGCACGCAGACACATACACCGAGCACACACTAACGTTAGCTAGTCATTGATGCCTGTATTCCAGGTAGCTGAGTTAAGGTGGGTCACACACTGTCACCACATAATTTTCAGGAAATTGTTAATTTACCGAAAATAAAAGGTTGGCATTTAACTAAATGTCCGTATTTTGTTCGCATGTTGCTTATAGCCTTCTTGTTTTTGTTACAAAGTGTCTATACTGACTGACAGCAGCCTCGCTGTTCGGTTAGCTAACTGTTAAGAAGTGCTAACGCTAACTAACGTTAACATCAACGTTAGCAAAATAGTGAAAAGATGAGGAGGGAGGCTAGTTTTCATTTGATTGCCAGGGGCGAAATTAGGAATCGCCCTTCCCCAGTAGATAGCCTAGTTGTCAACTCCGGAGTATTCAGTGCACCGTTAGCTAGATGTTAAGTAAGGGATAATGTACAGCGAGCCGGTATTGTGAAATAAACCCCGACAGGTTGATGCAGGACCACGACGCGAACCACAATAATGACCGGCTCGCTGTACATTATCCCGCTTATTACATGGCTACTTAGTAAAGAAATCAATAATTTGACTCAAAATATTGATTTAAAAATGATTTTATTGCTTCCGCTAAAAAATAGTCCGTTAGATCCGGTAGCAGTGTTATGTGTATAAAAATGTGTGTAAACAAAGCCACCAAGATAACTGGCCAACAACATAATCTAGCTTTGAGACACAGGCCTCAGGTCCTGGTGATTCTTCATAGTAGTAGAAATGATTGGAAGATAAATGTAATTTATTGGAGAATGCATAGGGGCCTGGGCACTTTGACTACAGTTGTCCTCTCCACCTTACTCATTGATTTGATAGCATTAAAGAAATTCATTTAACAGAAATTGCAATTACATGCAAGCATAAAGAGATCTTAAAGTTTAAATAAACAATGAGTGGTTATTATTAAAGATAGCTGACTCTGAATTAGTCATCAAATCAATTTATGTACTTTTAGGTTTTTAATATCTTCAAATATGTGATCTGGGGCCAACCACTTCCTCTGGATGAAATTACAAAATGTACCCATAATTTTTCTCATGCTAGTATAGCCAGATAAAAATATCAAACCACCCGTTAAAAGGCAGCCGGAACACAGGAAATGACATCTACTCTGTTAAAAATTTTCTGGGGGAGGACCCCAAGACCCCCCTTATATTGTCTCACCTGCATTTTCAATGCTTCCTACGCCCATGGGTCAGACCAACTTATGATTCAATTTACAGCACTCTATGTACTATATCCCCAATAATTCCAATTGAAAGTGGTTCCGTTTTTAATAGATTCTGTTGTAAACTGAAAGGTGAAATAAGCTGGGTCTCACTGCTGAGAGTATGAAAGCCTGATAATTTAACTGATTAAGAGATTGGGTTTGACAAAACCCAGTATACACAGTGGGTTCCCAGGCCCAGAGTTGAGAAACACTTTACTAAACCACTAAATAAAGACATGAAATCTGAAAGGATTATATGAAAAACGCATGTTTGTGAGTCAAACTTATATGTGGTTGTTTAGTGTTTGAAATAAAAGTTGCTGAAGCACATGAAAGGTTTACAAAAAAAAATAGTGACGCATGTAAAATGTGGATTATGCATTTATCACTTATTGTGGGAAACTGATATATTTGCTGCCTGCTGGGCCAAGTTCAGTTTTATATGACCTTCTAAAAAACCATTAGGTAAAGCTGTGTATGGGCATGCAGCTAGTTGTCTCTCGCCGTTCACAGCAGTATTCTTTTCAAATAGATGTGAACACCATTCTTAAATATTACATGTTTACAACTTACATGTTTTGTTAAATTCACTCTTTTTTCTCTTGGGATACAATAACTGTGAGTCACTTTATGGCAGGAGAGACAGTTCACTGTGTGTGAGAGGCACTTTACTGTGTGACACTTCACTGCAGTGATCTTCATTGCTTCCTCTGCTGGTTTTCATTGTTACTCTATGCATAATTGATCAATTGAAGCAGTCAATTACACAGTTAACTGAGTTAGTTTCTTGGGTCTGAACTGGTTGCTGATATTAAGGCAAAAACAAAAAACATCAAATTCTGGGGCTCACCAGGACCATGAATGAACATCACTGCTTTACTGAGTGACAATTTATTGTTAGAGACACTTAACTGTGAGAGACTTTACTATTAGAGACACTTTACTATGAGAGACACTTTACTGTATGGAAATTTTACTGAGTGACACTTTACTATTAGAAACACTTTATTGTGAGAGACACTTTACTATTAGTGACAATTAGTGACACTTTACTATGTGACACTTTTATATTAGAGATACTTTACTGTGTGACACTTTACTATTAGAGACACTTTACTGTGAGAGACACTTTACTATTAAGGCACTTTACTGTGAGAGATACTTTACTGTGTGACACTTTACTATTAGAGACACTTTACTGTGTGACACTTTACTATTAGAGACACTTTACTGTGAGAGACGCTTTACTATTAGAGACACTTTACTGTGAGAGACTCTTTACTATTAGAGACACTTTACTGTGAGAGACACTTTACTATTAGAGACACTTTTCTATTAGAGACCCTTTACTGTGAGAGACACTTCACTATGTGACCCATTACTGTGAGAGACACTTTACTGAGTGACACTTTACTATTAGAGACACTTCACTGTGTGACCCGTTGCTGTGAGAGACACTACTGTGTGAAACTTTACTATGAGACACTTTACTGTTAGAAACACTTTACTGTGAGACACTTTAGTGTTAGAGACACTTTACTGTGTGACACTTTACTGTTAGAGACACTTTACTGTGTGACACTTTACTGTTAGAGACACTTTACTGTGTGACACTTTACTGTGTGACACTTTACTGTTAGAGACACTTTACTGTGTGACACTTTACTGTTAGAGACACTTTATTGTGTGACACTTTACTGTTAGAGACACTTTACTGTTTGGCACTTTACTGTGAGACACTTTACTATTAGAGACACTGTACTGTGTGACACTTTAATGTGAGACACTACTCTGTGAAACTTTAATGTGTGACACTTTACTGTGAGGCACTTTACTATTAGAGACACCTTACTGTGTGACATTTTACTGTTAGAGGCACTTTACTGTGAGGCACTTCATATTAGAGACACATTACTGTGTGACACTTTACTGTTAGAGACACTTTACTGTGTGACACTTTAATGCGAGACACTACTTTGTGAAACTTTACTGTGAGACACTTTACTGTGTGACACTTTGCTATCATAGACACTTTACTGTGTGAGACTTTACTGTGTGCCAGTTTATTGTGAGACACTTAGCTATTATAGACACTTTACTGTTAGAGACACTTCACTTTGTGACACTTTACTGTGAGAGACACTTTACTGTTAGATATACTTTACTATGTGACACTTTACTAGTATAGACACTTTACTGTTAGGGACACTTTATTGTGTGACACTTTACTGTGAGAGACACTTCACTTTGTGACACTTTACTGTGAGACACTTTACTGTGAATGACACTTAACTTTGTGACTTTACTGTGAGAGACACTTTACTGTTAGATATACTTTACTGTTAGGGACACTTTACTGAGTGACACTTTACTGTGAGAGACACTTTACTGAGTGACACTTTACTATTATAGACACTTTACTGTTAGAGACACTTTGCTGTGAGACACTTTACTGTAAGAGATACTTTACTGTGTGACACTTTACTATTGGAGACACTTTACTCTGTGACACCTTACTGTGAGAGACACTTCACTTTGTAACACTTTACTGTGAGAGACACTTTACTGTTAGGGACACTTTATTGTGTGACACTTTACTGTGAGAGACACTTTACTGTGAGAGACACCAAGAACCAAGAACCGCTTACGTCAGGGGCTGGGGGCGGGATTATCGTGACCAATCAAGACCAAATAAAACTTTGTGACCGCCAGGTAGAGTGAGAGCACCTATTATCGACCACCTTCGTTCAACAGACAGAAAACGTAAACTGATTTGCAACTATATATGAAATAGGCGAAATATCGGTAACATGATTTAATGGGACGAGTACCGAAACAATAGTTACTAGCTAAATATCAATACCGAATGTCGGAATTAAGCCGTATAAAAAAGATTCGCTATTTAGCAGTTCTTGCATGCTAGTTTATTGTATATAGCACTATGGAGTTCATGGACCAAACAATGATACTCTCCCAGTTGTGTCCTCGCTTGGTTTATTTTGTGTACCTAGCTTCGACATCTGCGTCTGGCTTGCAGTCTACCTTGCAAAATAACGATAGCAAGAAGCTTCCTTCGGTTTGTGTTTGTGTCCATTTGATTGAGAAGGAAATGGGGGGGGGGGGTTAAAGTTCACAACATGACATCACACAAATGGGCCATGTAGTGACACGCCCACACCTCCGCACAACCCTGCGGCAAGGTGCCGCATTGCCTGATCTGGTGTGAATCCAGCCTTACTGATCCTCTCGGAATTTTGGCTTTCTGTACCCCCCATCACAGCAGTCGCGGGGTACTGTAAATCTCTGCTGGGACCTCACCTCATCTGCTCCTGTGAATACCTTCCAGCCATTGAACCCCGCAGATGTGTATGTTATTCCAAATTTTTCTAAAAATTTGAGATGACAAGTTGTCTGGCACAGTGTTGAAAAGGGCAGTTGAGTATTCTGCTTCTTCAGCAGAATGCCCCTTTATGGAGGGATGCTTACCCAGCTCATGGCTTTTGCACATTATCCATTTTAACTGTGATATGAGGTTATTGAGGTCACGTGTGTGGTGTTTGTGTGTAACAGAACTGTGAATCAAAAATAGAACCCTCTGTTTCCAAATTCTCTCCCTTGAAACACCTGTGCCACTGTTAGGATATCACAAGTTTGTTTACTGAACGGCATAATGATTGAGAACTTTTGGCACATCATCGTAACTCTAAAATGTGGTAAAAGAGAGAGTGTTACTGTGCAACAACAGCAAACCAGTCTGTTTCATTAAGGTAAGGTACAAAACTGTTTTTAACAACTTTAAGGTTAGCATTCATTTTCGCATTTAGCATAAACAGAAAGTAATTGCCTGAACTGGAAAAGCTACCCTCCTGTTCCCCATGCACTCAGACCCAGACGGAGGTATTTGCGCCATTTTTACGTCCTTGCCACAATAATACGGTTTTGCCCACGGAGTATTCACCCTCAGGGAGTTGGGAGGGCTCTGCCCAAACCAGCATTTAATGCTTTTTAAATAACAGCTGTAGAGCTGTTCCAAGTATTTACAACGCGATAAAGCCAGGCTTTTAACTGTTAGAGAGCAGTGGCCTTTCTTTCATCTTAGTTCTCCAGCCTTCTCTTTTTTCTGACTGCTGTAGCAGGAATGTCAAATATTCAAACACCGGAATGTTCTTCTGAATTTTCTGTGCTTCTGTCTGTCAGACAAAGGCTGTCCCTATCAGCATGTCTGGCACCTGTACTGTCAATATGTTTTTATCCCAATATGTGTGCGCACATTCGGACATTCATACACCATCACTAACAAGCACTCTCTATAATGCACACACTGACTGAAACAGAAAAATTCTTGTTCTCTCACACTAACACTTTTCACCATGCACTCACACACACAACACATACACACATACACAAGCACGAACCAATGTCATGCAGAAACCCACTCACAAACACTATTGCTCTCTCACACACTTACACTTATATAGGCACTAACAAATGCTTTCTGTCATACACAATCACAAACATGGAAAAACTCTTTGTCGTGCACAAACCCACTTGCAAACACTGCTGCTCACTCACACACTTACACTCATACAAACACTAACAAACACTTTCTGTCATGCACACACACATACGCACACTGATTGGACACAGGTAATAAATCAAGCACAGGCAGGGCTGCTCCCCTCTCCTGGTGAGTCAGATGTCTGATGGGAGGATTCAGGGGACAGGTGATAATCCGGTAGGATTCGTCAAGGGTAAGTCATTTTAAAGCCCAGTAGCTTATCACTCCATACTCCGCCTTGGAGTCCTGTGTCCTTCATCATCTCTCATGGAGACAGCAGGTGCATTGGAATACACACACTCACACACACATGCACGCACGCACACATAGACATGAACCCAGCACACACACATACACACATGCGCGCACACAGACATGCACATGCACTCACTCACACACATGCACACACAGACAAGAACCCAACACACCCACACATGCGCACACACAGACATGCACACACACACACACTCACACTCCCGCACGCGCACACACAGACATGCACACACAGACACACACAACACACAAAGAATCTCCTCAGTTACACGAAACAGCAGAAGTATCTGAGTGGCGAAGCAACACATGTTGTGCAACTTGGTGTTACTGGAATGGGATTTATTTAATGTTATCTCCGTTATCTGACTCCAAAATAGTGTTTAAACCTTTCCTCTGGGCTAAAAGTTATGCATAGATGGAGGAGACTGCTTTCCATCAGTAGTGTGGTTCTATGTGGATTGCTATCTATCTTGGTAGACGTAAACATGCCTCTGGCTTGTGTAGCCTGTATAAATATAATTGTGTATCCTGCTACAGCACTAGTGTATAGGCAAGTGACTATGGTGCAGATATCTTGAGTTCTGTGTGTTTGTTAGGACCTTAAAACTGCTAGGTGTGCAGTGGTAAGAGTCAATGAGGAATGCCAGGTTCAAGTGAATGCAATTTATTGTACAGTATGTGAATAATGGTAAAATGTGTGTAGTAAGATGGGTATACGCATATGATGCGTAGGAGACCATGTTGACAAGTGTGCCCGAACCATTGCACCGGTCCCCTTATATACTAAAAGATCGAAACAAAACATCAAGTCATCGAAAAAAGACAGAAACATAATAAAACAGTACATTAATGATCCTGCTTGCATTATTTCTGTAAGCATACCACACAGGGTTAGACTTTGTATCTGGCTGGGCGCTGACCCATAGGTATCAAGATCATCTTTAGTCAGCACCTCATGTCCAGTGACACCAACTTGTTCCCCATGACATCAGTATTCCAATTAAATAAAACATGATTACTCTGTATTATGGAGAACCTATGGTTTATGTAATGCTGATCCAGTAGGACACACGCACAAACACACACACACACACGCACACTTACACAGACACACACTCACACATACACACACATACGCACACAGACACACACACACCTGCACACTCACACACACACACACCCACACATGCACAAACACACACACGCACACACACATGCATGCATGCACAAATAGCCCCATTGACTCATAGAACTCTCTCTAGTGATGACAAACTTAAGGGCACAAAACTACACACAAATTAGCATTTTGCTGTTCAGTAGGAATAAAGTAATCAAGTAATCACCTGGGCCCTGGATCATTTTTCAATCCAGAATCATTTAAAAAGACAACACAGTTTGATTATGCTGTTTAAAACCTACAATCCTGTGACTGGGAGTGACTGTAGGCATGTAAATCCACTAAAATATCTTTTTCTCTTTTTTTGCTTTATTGAAAGACTTCAGCTGAGGTAAAGCACAAAAAGAGAAATGAATAGATTGAGGAGCAGAGTGGATGTGTGTCTTGTGGTGTAGTATCTGATGCAGACAGGACTGTGTGTATGGTATGGTGTGCTTGTGCAGGCAGTCTGCATCAGTGTCTCTCTGTGTGTGAAGAGTGATCGCAGACAGGCAGCGAACTGATAACATCACTAAGGTTTCCTTCCCAGACTTTGCGGAAACCAGCGGTCTGCTTACGAGTGCCACAGGTTACCGGGGCAGCAGCTGGGGGAGTGGCCAGTGCAGCACTGTGGGCCAGTGTTCGGAGTGGAGCGGTGGTCAGGGCAGCAGTGTTCAGAGTGGAGTGGTGGTCAGGGCAGCAGTGTTCAGAGTGGGGTGGTGGTCAGGCAGCATGTCAGAGTGGGCAGTCGAGGTGGTGGTGGCAGGCAGCTGCACAGTGTCTCCAGTGGGTGGGGTCAGGGCAGCAGTGTTCAAGGGGTGTGTCAGGCAGCAGTGTTCGAGTGGAGCGTGGTCAGGCAGATGTCGAGTGGGTGGTCGGGCAGCAGTGTTCAGAGTGGAGCAGTGTTCAGAGTGGGGTGGTGGTCAGGGCAGCAGTGTTCAGAGTGGGGTGGTGGTCAGGGCAGCAGTGTTCGGAGTGGAGCGGTGGTCAGGGCAGCAGTTTTCAGAGTGTGCATGACACTGCTGTAAACAGACAGCTCTCACCCACCTGATTGGGCATTTCACACAGTGATGCCCTGCACTTTTGGGTTGCCATGGAAGAGGGATGGTGGTGCATAATTCTCTTCTTTTCAGAGAAACGAAGGGAGGGAGAGAGCAGGAGAGAAAGAGACAGGGAACAGTGAATCCAATACCCTTTGACTCATAAGAGTCCAGCAGTTCAGCTCCAAGGTAATTGTAAGAAAACGGATAGGCCACAGGCACAAACTACTAAGTTTAATGGGGACTGGTGCTTCCTCAGTCCCCTTGAGGAACAATGAAAGACTGGCAATTATAAACACCCCTATGAGGAACTCTGACAGGCAATAATAAATGCCCTTGTGGGGAACACACTAAAAGACGGGGGTAATAAATCCCCATGAGAGGAATGCTGAAATACTGCATGCAATAAATTCCAGTCTGAAGAGCTGACACCGGCTGGCTGTAACAGTCAGCTGACGGCCATCGAAAGGCAGATGTCACACGTATCCCCAAAACAAAAGTTCATCTGTTGCATGTTATTTGCAGCAGCAACTGGTTGCATTGTGTTTGTATGCACCGGTGGTGCAACAAGGAGCACAGGGAGATGGGGCCTGTGGCTTCTCTGCACGGCTGCTGAGGCCCTGATAAGGTAAGAAAAAAAGAATACAAATAACCAAGATGAGCACATTGGGAAAAATTGGCACTGGGAGAAAACACCCCTGACTGCAGCAGAGTGAGACAATGAATACCCCTTAATTTAGTAGAATGAGATGAAGAACACCCCTGAATGCAATAGAATGAGATGACAAATGCCCCTTAATTCAGTAGAATGATATGAACACCCCTATCTACAATAGGATGACATGGCAAATGCCCCTTAATTCAGTAAAATGAGTTGAACACCCCTAACTACAACAGAATGGGATGACAAATGCCCCTTAATTCAGTAAAATGAGATGAACTCCCCTGACTTCAATATAATGAGATGATGAATGCCCATAATTCAGCAGAATGAAACAGGCACAGGCAGACCACAGGCACCCAGAGGAGTTGCTTCTGTGCAGTGAGGTGGGAGCCCCTCGATGATTGTGAAAGACAGAGCTGGCTCTAGCATTTTGGTGGGGGGGGGGTCAATAGATGTTATGTCAGCAGTGTTTCACAAGAACATAGCATCAGAAATGTTATTTGCACATGTGCAAAGCTGAATTGTGTGGCCCACAGATGACTGTGGCGGTGTGCCAGTACAGTGGACTGTGCCAGTACAGTGCTTATGCCAGCAGCCAGCTCTGGTGAAAGGATTCCTGCCTAGGCAACGCTATGACCAATAATGCTCCGCCCTGCTGGACTCCCAACCTGTCGGTATCGGCAGGGCTAGGATTCCGTTCAGGACTGTGAGGTGTCTCATTATTGCCAAGGACTACGGCTTTACCTGGCCACACCACCCAGGAATTTCTTTGGACGCTTAGTTCTGATTTATGTCATTGTATATCAGTGTCACCATATGATTTCTACATACTTGAACAACATAAATCACGTGACCACATGATTTTATTGTGATTGTGTGCTTTGCTTCATTTGTTCTTGTAATTATCTACATGATTGTACGATTTGTACTTTTGTATGGCTGTATGATTTGATTTATATGATGTTATGTTTTCTCTCCACTTTAGTGGGACCCTCTGTCTCCGTTCAGGAAATTCAGACCAAACAAGAGACCATCGTGAAGATTAACGCCGCAGGACAGTGTGAGTATGTTCGGGTGAGGGAAGCAGAATTATGTAAAGGCAATTTCTGCAAACAGTATGTGGCAGGACAGGAATACAGTCATAGTCAGGGTTAAATTCTCTAATTTAAATAAAAACTGAAACTGTCAGAAATCCTGTTCTATTTTATACTTGCTATTTTTTTATTTCTATGCCATGAAAATTTATCAGTATAAGTTCTCAAGAGCTTCTGCTGAACAAAGAACTGTGCATTTTGCATTGGTAAAACACAAAGTTGTGTTTTGTAAATGGGGATCACGTCGTGGATGTACTTGTTTACCTTTGGGTTCAACAGAGTGAGTGCTCGGGAGATCCCATTTAGATTTCTGCACCCACACACAGTGCTTTTGAAGTTGTGTGAAGCTTTGAACTGTTATCTGCACTGTCCTTATGTGGTGTTCATACATAAAGAGACAAAGAGGCCACACCCACAATGTCACCTGAGACATTCACAGAGAAAACTCCTCATGTGGTTTAACTCAGCCACATTTGGATGAGGAGTTACCTGCTTGTGTGTTTGTCTGTGTCTGTGTGTGCATGTGTGTGTGTGAGCATGTGTGCATGTGTGTGTGTTGTTCATGTGTACATGTAATTGTGTATGAGTGAACATACGGGAGCATGCATCACACTGTGTGTGTTCATTAAACAGTTGGCCTTGCGTGGATGTTGCTGGTACCACTGTGTTTTTTATGCGGAGTGGCGTGTTCTGACATGATGCTTACATGAATTATTATTACCTTCCTGGCAAGAGCAGACACGCCTGTTACCTCTCTCTTCAACTTGCTGAGAAGCTGCTTCATACTGCCTCAGCCTATGGTCTGTGTGTGGCCGCTACGGGTGTGACCCGAGACGCTTTTGCTAATCATGCCCCTCACTGGATTAATTCAGCAATAACTACCCCACATATAGGTTATATACCCTTAACTCCTCCTTTCTGGGTTATTTATCTATAACTTTCTTTCACTATGTTATTTATGTCTTTTACTCACTGCTGTTATACACCCATAACATATATAAAGTGAGTTCCATAATGTTTGTTACTTCACAATTTTTGAGTTTTAATCAACAATTCACATGTGGTTAAAGTGTACATACTCAGATTTTATTTAAGGGCATTTATACAATTTGTTTCACCATGTAGAAATTGCAGCACTTTTTATACATAGTTCTTCTATTTCAGGGCACCATAATGTTTGGGACATATTATGTTGTGTAAATGAAAGTAGTCATGTTTAGTACTTTGTTGCATATCCTTTGTGTGCAAATCCTTTGTGTGCAATGACTGCTTGAAGTCCATAGTATCCATTCGGATGATGCTCTGCCAGGTCTGTACTGTAGCCGTCTTCAGCTCCTGCTTGTTTCAGGGGCTAGTTGCCTTAAGTTTTATCTTCACCATATGAAATGCATGTTCAATTGGATTCAGATCAGGTGAATGACTGGGCCAGTCAAGAACTTTCCAGCTTTTGGTTTTGAAAAACTCGAAGACGAGTGAGCTAATACCTGTAACAGCCATACACGGCCAAACCATTACACCCCCGCCACCATGTTTCACAGATGAGGGGGATCTTGGGCAGTTCCTTTTGGCCTCCACACTTTGCTCTTGCCATCACTCTGATACAAATGAATCTTATTCACATTTTTCCTCAAGACCTTTTTCTATGCATGTTCTTTTAGATACTTTGCAATCTGTAACCTGGCCATCCTGTTTTTGCGGCTAACTAGTGGTTTGCAGCTTGCAGTGTAGCTTCTGTAGTTCTGTTCGCTAAGTCTTCTGCAGACAGTAGTCACTGGCACAACAACGCCTGCCTTTTGAAGAGTGTGTCTGATATGTCAGACAGGTGCTTGGGGGTTTTTCTTCATTATGGTGAGAATTCTTCAGTTATCAACTGTAGAGGTCTTCCTTGGCCTACCAGGCCCTTTGCAATTGCTGAACTCACTGGCACTTTTTTCTTCTTAATGCTTAAGTTTTGGCCTGGTTTTTTCTTATTTCTCAGCATCATAATGGCTTACTTGACTTTAGTTTAAAAACTCTGGTTGACAAATGCCAATAACAGAGTCAAAAGGCAATACAAAAGTGTTGAATCAAGACTAGATATGGAAATACTTTATGCCTGCACTAAGGAACCAATTGAACACACCTGACTAATCAGAAACACCTCTAAAGCTATTTGTTAAATTGGGGCGGGGGGGGGGTGTCTGGCTATGTATAATATGTGCTGTAATTTCTAGATGGTGAAACCGAAATGTATAATAATACCCTTTAATAAAAGCTGATAATCTTCATTTTACCCACATATTTGATTACACATCTTAAATTGTGGAGTACAGAGCCAATTAAGAAAAAAATATTAATCTTTGTCCCAAACATAATTGAGCTCATTGCATACCTTCATTCGTTATTTTCTTATGAACTGCCCCTCTCAGTTAGGGGATTATATTCCCCTAACTGCCCTTTTTGTATGGTTATCTCCTCATATACTGCCCTTCACTGGGGTTATTTTGGCACTCACGGTCCTTTGTTTCCTTACCAATTGGCCCTCACTGGAGCAGTTAACTATCATTCAGCCAGCTGTTCAAGTTCAATTTTATTTATATAGCACATTTCATACAATAGGAAATCCAATGTGCTTTATACAAAAAAATGCACACTTTCATATATACATATATAAAATTAAGTGAAAAAAGATGCATAAAAAATACATATGAAATGAAACATACTTGCATATACACATTTACAACAACAACAACAACAATAATATTATTATTATTATTATTATTATTATTATTATTATTATTATTATTATATATGCTTTAGGTCCTGCCTTCTGGGTATAATCTGGATAATAGAGATTTTACATCTGAATGAATACTGGCCTGGTTAAATAAAGGCTAAATTTTTTAAAAGGTGAAATTGGAATGCATATGAAAAAGTAATCTATGTTAGATTGTGGATTAGCTAAAAATAATAATCATAATTACAAACTGCTTGACTTAGGTTTAAACGTACAGGTATTACATTTAATATGGTATGCAACTGAAAACAAGATAATGTTTTAAGACTTGCATGCAGCTGATATTTCTACAATGGTATGTGTGGAAATGGTGATTTGCCTCTCTTCTACTAGTGTAAAAGTGCAGTTGAGAAAAGTCTGGTGATGTCACAGCTATAAACACAGTATAAATAGTGACCCAGCCTACGGTTAATGCCATGGTAGCATGATTTTAAAGACCTCTGGGACATGGAACTATGTTAATTACTGACTGGATCAGCCCAAGCACACTTAATAAAAGAGGAGAGAATGGTCTAGAAAGCACATCCCTGTCACATGTCAAAGTATCAAGTGAACAAACTGAATTAGCCACAGCAAAACATGGTTTACTTTCATAGACATGGCCTCACACATCCTGCCCTACAGCATTGTTTTGTTTTGTTTTTTTTGAAGAATTTCAGGAGGAATACAGTTAAAATTTACTCTGTGTGTTACCCATTAACCTATTCCACTTCTGCTGTTAGGAAATGCCATTCTGTTGCATTAATCACTGCCTGTGTTTGTGTGTGTGTGTGTTCACTCTCTACACAGTGATGCAGTGCTCTGCAGGCATTGATATCCTCCTGCTGATAGACAGCTCTTACAGTGTTGGGAAGGGCAGCTTTGAGAGGTCCAAACATTTTGCTCTGAAGTTTTGTGAGGCTCTGGATATCCAGCCTGACAAGGTGGGTTAATGGCATGATGTGGGATGGGGTGGGAGTGACCACATCAGTAAATCTTGAGTACGAGAATAGGTCCAACATAGTCCTTGTGTCCTGCCCTGCAGGCGAGAGTGGGGGTGATTCAGTATAGCTCCACAGCACGGCTGGAGATTCCGCTGGACTCCTATCAAACTAAGGAAGAGCTGAAGAAAAGACTGAAGAAACTTTCCTTCAAGTACGTGATCCTCTCACTGCATATGTGATCCTCTCACTGCATACGTAACCCTCTCACTGCATACTGTACATTACCCTCTCACTGCATACGTGATCCTTTCATTAAATTCATGATCCTCACTGCATACGTAACCCTCTCACTGCATACGTAACTCTTTCATTACTTGTGTGACCTTCTCACTGCATACGTGACTTTCTCACTGCATTTGTGACCCTCTCACTGCATACTGTACATGACTCTCTAACTGCATACGTGATCCTTTCATTACATATGTGATCCTCTCACTGCATACATAACTCTTTCATTACATGTGACTGTCTGACAACATATGTGACCCTCTCACTACATCCTTGACCCTCTCACTGCATACATGATCATTTCACTACATACCTATACATGATCCTCTCACTACATATGTGATGCTCTCACTACATAGTACGTGATCCTCTTACGGCATACGTGGCCCTCTCACTGCATACGTGATCCTCTCATTGCATAGATGTGCATCACATGTATAGTGGCCTCCAAAATTATTATTAATGTTCTTTAATTCTGATGCAAATGCTCAGAGAAATTTTTTTCCAAATAATAATTGTATTTCCCAAAAAGATAAGTGTAAAAATTATTGGCATCCCATTTACAGTATTTTGAGCACTCTTGCAATCCAGAAGTGCAGGAATGGTCAAACAACATCCCAGTGGGAATATATAGAATGTGCCTGTAATTTTATTCTTAACACCTTAACAACTTTTTGAGAAATCATTCTTGACACCTTATCTTTTTTGGAAATTATATTACACATTAAAATAACAAATTTCCCTGTTTTTGAGCATACAATACAACTTGTGTTGTTTATTTTATGCAGCCTTTTTTGATCATTATGAAGGGTGCGAGTAAGTGAGAATGACAGCTGTAAGTGTGTGTGTGTGTGAGAGAGAGTGTATGTGTGTATGTGTGTGTGTGTGCATGCACGCGTGTATGTGCACGGCATACAGTACAGTAGCTGTGTCCAGTGGAGAGTGAGGAATGGGGAGAATGCACAGTAATTGGATCCTGGATGGGATGAGGGAGGGGTGGAAAGTGGTGCCAGTTGGTGCTGAAAACCAGATTTACTCCTGACTGCAGCTAGCTCTCTTTCTTCCCCTAGAGGGCATGGCTTTTCACCCAGAGTGTAGTGTGAAACTGCCATCTTAAATCTCCAGTGGTGGACGAAGTACACAAATCCTGTACTTGAGTGAAAGTACAGATACCCTTGCTAAATATTACTCCACTAAAAGTAGACGTCTTCAATTTAAATTTCTACTTGAGTCAAAGTAGAAAAAGTACCTGCTTTTAAAAATACTTAAGTATCAAATGTTTGTCAGGGGTTACTGACATGACAAACAATTTTAAAATACAATAGGCAAACTAAATTGTTCACCTCCTAACATACTGTATGTAAGAGTGAAAACTATGGTATAAATACAAATTCACAGTTTAATTTTTTTAAATGGAACAAAGGCACCATCAATTCCAATATTTCACTATCAAATATCAAAATACATTGAGGTTTCCTGGCGACTTAGCCACCAGTAAGGATATAACACAGGCAACAGTTCATAGCTTAATGCAGATGTGAATGTGATAAAAACGCTATTCCAGATGCAAAATTACAAATGAAAACGATGACAGCTAGGTATATCAACAAACATATGGCTTAGGCATACCCAGAAGTCCTCAATAATAATAGTATTTCCCAAGAAATTACGAAAAATCGTTAACAACGTTTCGTCAGGTGCAGCGTCTTTGACTGCTAACACAGTGAATGCTGTCTCTCTGTGTTCCAAATCGCCTGTCTCTACTCGCCTTCCCGCCTAGCTAACGTCTTTGGTTCAAAGTGTCATGAGCCAATCGAAACGCCCTGATTGGTAGGCTTCAGTATGAAAGTGATGTCGTATTATTATTCTATAGGATCTTTTAGACAATCCATTTTCTCCACATCAAAGTAACGAGTAACAGACAGATATCGCACAAAAGTAGTGGAGTAAAAAGTAGGATATTTTGTTTGAAATGTAGTGGAGTGAAAATAAAAAGTCTCCCAAAATGGAAACACTTGAGTAAAGTACAGTACATGTAATTCATTACTGTCCACCACTGCAAATCTCACTGAAAAAATATCAGCGCTTGTCAATTCCACTGGACAACTGGGAAAAGGGATTAGCTTGCAGCAGAGTTTGAGCATGACAAGACTGTAAATCCATTCCTCCTTAACAAATACTCCATTCCAAGACTTTGTAACTGACTGATTAATCAGCTCTCTTCCCCTCTCTCTCTCCCTTCCTCTTGCTCCCTGTCCCTATTTTTTTACATATGTGTAAAATAGTTCCTTTTTTCCTAGTTTTCCTTTTTTCATTTTTATTTTTGTTATTCAAAATTTTTTTGATAATCTTATTTGATGGTCGCTAAAATGAGTTTCTTTCTAAATAAAATTAGTTTTCGTTTCTTTGTCTCTCCCCCTACCTCCCACTCTGTCTTTCTCTTACATATTTTTTTTTACAATGTATAAAGTAAAAACTTGTATAGTTGTCATAAAGATTGAACAGTCATGAGAGCTGAGTGAAACAAATTTAAAACACAACACAAAAATAATAGTAATACTATAAAATACTTATAATATAAGTATAATAATAATTTATAACAATAACTATGTGATTAACAGGGGTTAGGAGTCACTATTGACTCTCAGTACATGGCAGACAGCTATTTTCTGCTTCCAAATTTCCACAGCTCCTTTCCTGTCACCCATTTACATTTGTTTGTTTCAAACACTTGGCATTTTTAATTTCAGAAACAGATGTTGCTGATTTCTGTTAAATTCTCCTATTTAATAGAAATGAAAGGAAGTGCAGTTCTGTCTTGATCAGCAGCTGGTTTCAGTGGGAGTACAATCCTCTCTCCTCTGAGCAATCAAATCTCCTGGTACCAGTCTCTATATAGCCAGCCTGTCCTAACTGAGTCTGCACTTTGTCAGTGTTTTTCTGTGTAATTTTTCCACAGCCTCCTACCGTGTTTTTATTTTGGGGCAAGACAAGCACAACAGTTTGTTTAGATTTTTTTGTTTAAATTGTCAGATGTGTGAGGTAATTAGTTTGTCTGGAGTTTTGTTGGAATAGTGCTGTCCTGATGACTGTTAGTGGGGGTTAGTGAACTAAGCAGCACAGAAACATAGTGTTAGAGGCTCTCTTCAGTGTTCAGCTCTTGCCATTTAAGAGCCTTAGTATGAGTTGTTATCACTGTTTTTCTCTGAGTGTCGACAGAATTTAATCATTCGTTTTTGGATGTTAAAGAGTTGAGTACATTTACCTAATGCTCCTATGTTTTTATTTTCCTCTGTATATGGGGGATATTTTGTAGGAGCTGACCCCACGCTGTGAAATCCTAATTGATATATCTTATTTTGCCTCTAAATAGCAAACTTTCTTTCCCTCCCTTCCTCCTCTTCGCTCTCACTCTCTCCCCCTCTCTCAGGGGTGGCAGCACTCAGACGGGGTTGGGTTTTAAGTATGTGCTGCGGAAGGGCTTCCCCGGCGGGCGTAATGGCACCGTGCCGCGTATCCTCATCCTGCTCTCCGACGGAAAGTCCCAAGGCAACGTACTGGCCCTCGCTTCCGAGGTGAAGAGCACGGGAATCATCTTGTTTGCTGTGGGAATCCGATACCCCAGGTACAAACTCCGATTTGCGCACCCTTCACACCCGGGTATTCAGTACCCCAGGTGCAAACTCTGATTTGTGTGCCCTTCATACCTGGGTATCGAATACCATCAGGTGCCAGCTGTAATTTGAATGATTTTTATACCTGGGCGCCTGATATCCCAGGTACTAGCTATGATTTTGGTACCCTCTCACATCTGTGCTTGCTCGCTTGCATAGAGTTTTATTGCATAATGCTCTTGAATTATCCTGGTTTATTGCTGGGTTGATGAGGAGGGGGGAAGAGATTTCAGTGAAGGTTAGAGATGTCTCTGAGGTTCATCCCTGTAGGAGAAGGTTAGAGATGTCTCTGAAGTTTATCTCTGTAGAAGGTTAGAGATGTCTCTGAGGTTGATCCCTGTAGAAGGTTAGAGATGTTTCTGAGCTTCAGCCCTGTAGAAGGTTAGAGATGTCTCTGAGGTTCATCCCTGTAGGAGAAGGTTAGAGATGTCTCTGAAGTTTATCTCTGTAGAAGGTTAGAGATGTCTCTGAGGTTGATCCCTGTAGAAGGTTAGAGATGTCTCTGAGGTTCATCCCTGTAGGAGAAGGTTAGAGATGTCTCTGAAGTTTATCTCTGTAGAAGGTTAGAGATGTCTCTGAGGTTGATCCCTGTAGGAGAAGGTTAGAGATGTCTCTGAGGTTCATCCCTGTAGGAGAAGGTTAGAGATGTCTCTGAAGTTTATCTCTGTAGAAGGTTAGAGATGTCTCTGAGGTTGATCCCTGTAGAAGGTTAGAGATGTCTCTGAGGTTCAGCCCTGTAGAAGGTTAGAGATGTCTCTGAGGTTCATCCCTGTAGAAGGTTAGAGATGTCAGAGGTTTATCTCCGTTGGAGAAGGTTAGAGATGTCTCTGAGGTTGATCCCTGTAGAAGGTTAGAGATGTTTCTGAGCTTCAGCCCTGTAGAAGGTTAGAGATGTCTCTGAGGTTCATCCCTGTAGAAGGTTAGAGATGTCAGAGGTTTATCTCCGTTGGAGAAGGTTAGAGATGTCTCTGAGGTTGATCCCTGTAGAAGGTTAGAGATGTTTCTGAGGTTCAGCCCTGTAGAAGGTTAGAGATGTCTCTGAGGTTCAGCCCTGTAGAAGGTTAGAGATGTCTCTGAGGTTCAGCCCTGTAGAAGGTTAGAGATGTTTCTGAGGTTCAGCCCTGTAGAAGGTTAGAGATGTCTCTGAGGTTCAGCCCTGTAGAAGGTTAGAGATGTCTCTGAGGTTCAGCCCTGTAGAAGGTTAGAGATGTCTCTGAGGTTCATCCCTGTAGAAGGTTAGAGATGTCAGAGGTTTATCTCCGTTGGAGAAGGTTAGAGATGTCTCTGAGGTTGATCCCTGTAGAAGGTTAGAGATGTTTCTGAGGTTCAGCCCTGTAGAAGGTTAGAGATGTCTCTGAGGTTCAGCCCTGTAGAAGGTTAGAGATGTCTCTGAGGTTCATCCCTGTAGAAGGTTAGAGATGTCAGAGGTTTATCTCCGTTGGAGAAGGTTAGAGATGTCTCTGAGGTTTGTGCGTGTATGAGAGGGATGGGCTGCTGCACTGTTGTGGTTCTGTTTTTGATCCACTGATATTTTGCAGTGCAGTGTTGATTGTGCTTTATGACCTTTAACCTTTCCTAAAGCTACATGTTTTTCCTAACATACGGCCTGCAGGCATCTGGAAGGGTGCTTCATAATTGTGATGGAAGAATGAGTGTTCAGGAATCCAAAAACAGATTTGGCTCACAGCCATTTCAATGTGTTTAAATAATACCTCAAAGATTTGTTCTGTGTGTACAAAGATCTTATTTCTCTCAAATTTTGCAAACAAATTTGTTTATATCACTGTTAGCTAGCATTTCTCCTTTGACAAGATAATCCATCTCTTGCACAGGTGTAGCATATCAAGAGGCTGATTAAAAGCCATGATCACTACACAGGTGTTTCTTATGATGGGTCAATAAAAGGCCAACCTAAAATGTTGAGTCACAGATGCCTCAAGAGTCAAGAGATCATGCAATTGGCATGCTGACCACAGGAATGTCCTGTAGAGCTGTTGCCAGAGTAATGGGTGTTCATTTCTCCACCATATGCCGCCTCCAGACGTCGTTTCAGAGATTTTGGAAGTTCGTCCAACAGGCCTCACAACCGCAGACTACGTGTAACCACGCCAGCCCAGGAACACCACATTCGACTTATTCACCTGCGGGATCGTCTGAGGCCAGCCACACGGACAGCTGATGAAACAGTTGGTTTACACAACCGTAGAATTTCTGCACAAACTGTCAGAAATCACCTCAAGGAAGCTCATCTGCGTGCTCAACGTCCTCACCGGGGTCTTGATTTGTCTGCAGTTCGGCGTCACAATCGACGTGAGTAGGCAACAGCTCACCTTCGATGGCCACTGGCACGCTGGAGAATGGTCCTCTTCACTGATGAATCGCGGTTTCAGCTGTACAGGGCAGATGGCAGGCAGCGTGTATGGCATCGGGTGGGTGAACGATTTGCTGATGTCAATGTTGTGAACAGAGTGGCCCATGGTGGTGGTGGGCTGTTGGTATGGGCAGGCATATCCTATGGGCAGTGAACTCAAGTGCATTTTATCCATGGCAATTTGAATGCACAGTGATATCGTGATGAGATCCGGAGGCCCATTGCTGTGCCATTCATCCATCGCCATCACCTCATTTCAGCATGAACGGCCCCATGTTGCAAGGATCTGTGCACAATTGCTTGAAGCTGAAAATGTCCCAGTTCTTCCATGGCCTGCATACTCAGCAGACATGTCACCCATTGAGCATGTTTGTGATGCTCTGGACCGGCGCATACGACAGCGTGTTTCAGTTCCCACCAATATCCAACAACTTCATACAGCTATTGAAGAGGAGTGGGACTAGATTTCACAGGCTACAACCTACAATTTGATCAATTCAATGCGAAGGAGATGTTGTGGTACATGAGGCAAATGGTGGTCACACCACCACCACAAGATACTGATTGGTATTCTGTTCATTTCATGTTATCTTCTTTTTTGGGGAATCTGTGACTAACAAATGCATATCTGTATCCCCAATCACATGAAATCAATAGATAAGTGCTTAATGAATCTATTTCAGTTGACTTTTGTACGTTTATTACCTTTGAACTCAATAAAATCTTCGAAATTGATAAGTGTTGCATTTATATTTTTGTTCAGAGTATTTTAAAATGCAAATTAAAATATGTGTGCTATGATGAGGTGCCGATCTTGAGCTCAGAGGTCCTAGAGCTTAGATGAACAAAATTCCAGGCGTGCTGGTGTGGAGGTCCATCTTGCTCTCGTTATGTCTTGTTACAAATTTAGCACATGTGAAACCCGCACTCCCTGGGTAGTGCTATGGCTAGTTTTGTGACCCTGGTCACAGTCACCACTGGCACAGTCAGTTGTGGCCAGCTGCCACAACTAGATACACTTCCTCCCAGGATCATTTTCAGCAACAAATGTTGCATAAGAAAAAATGTCAATATGTAGTCAGAGGAAGTTAGAGGAATTTTTTAACAGGCAGACGCTGTCTCTCATATTCATGAGGGGCAGGTGCTTATGAAGCAGCTTGGCTCTCACCACCTCTTCTCTCAGCAGGTTTTGTAGTTCTCCTGGCCTGTCTAAGGTCAAAATGGTGGAGGCGCAGGTTTCTGAATAATGTTACAGAGACACACACTGTACAAAAATAAGGCCGGTAACGTGCTGTAGGGAAGACAAAGATGCGTGTGTTTATTATTATTATGCACAATATATTCCAAGCAGATGGATAAACAATCTTCTTTTTCTCTCATTCTCTCCCTCTCTCTGTCTCTCAGGTGGGAGGAGCTTCATGGCATGGCCAGTGATCCCACAGAGTTGCATGTCCTGTTTGCAGAACACTTTTATGATGCAATCAATGGCCTGTACAGCACCCTGACCACATCCTCCATCTGTTTTGCTGTGCCCACAGGTAGAGAGGTCAGAGGTCACCCCACTGGACCCCTGTAGTCTTCTATTCCTCATTTGTACTTGTTGAGTAATCACAGGGCTGTAGCATAAGATACATGTCCGGTATCTGAGTTAATCTATAGGGATGCACACTGACTACTGTATTGCTGCGTTTAACTTTTGATTTTGGATAGACATCCTGGTTTGCTCATTGAGTTGGTGATGGTTTATACTTGATATGAAATACCCTGTGAAATCAAAATCATTTTATACACGAAGAACCAAAATGAAGCAGATAAAATATGATAATAGTTCTATTTTATTCAGTTTAGATTTTAGATTTTGTTTTGTCTTGAAAGCACTTATACTGCTCATTAGAGGTTGATTTGGTATCAATCACTTGGAGACAAAATGTGTTCAGCCTTCTAATTTAAACATAATTTGAAGTGAACATGCATACAGAACAGAAATGTTACATCAGACCTCCAGTTCTTGTGTTTAGAAATACTGTACTTTTCATCAAAAGGAAATATTATTTTTCTGTTTATAAATGTCAAAAAATAAACAAATATTTTTCTTTTTTTAGCTAACAAACCATTTAAATTCAAAGAAAAAAGTGATTGCACAGGGTTTGGGAACTCTGCCCTCACCCCTGTTTAACATTTGACCCCTGACACTCGCTCAACTCTTGTCTCTTTAGGTTGTAGGATAGAACCTTTTCCCTGTGAGCGGAAAACCCTAGAGATGGTCAAGGAGCTACAGGGGAATTTTATGTGCTGGAAGGGATCCAAAGGCTATGCACCTGCTACCTCCCTCTGCCCATATTATAGGTGAGTGCACACTATTTCCTCTATGACATGCAGGTATAGATCCTGCTCAGGATAAGCGGGTATATATAATGGATGGAAGGACATGCAAATAGGACACTTAGTACTTCCCTCTGCCCATATTGCAGGCTAATGCACACTATTTCTTTCTACATTTATTATATGAAAATGTACATTTAATACTTCCCTCTGTTCTTATTACATACAAATGCATACTTAACTACTTCTCTCTACCCATAATACAAGCACATGCACATGTAATACTTACTAAAAAGTGCACCCTTACACTGGCAGTCATGCCCTTCTAAGCTTCCATTTCCCGATAGAACATGAGTGAAGGGACTGTAGCATTTGATGGTGTTACTACATTATTAAATCAGGTTTTGTAAATTAAATAAGCATTTGTAAATTACTCCGGAGCTCAAAGTAGGAGAGTTATGGTGTGTAAGGGCAGCCAAACGCTGGTGTGTGACATCATGCACGCAACTCCAAACAATCAATGTAAAATTAATTTTCAAACAACTACTAAAATAATGCATACCCAATTAAACATTACTTGTGTGAAAGGAATGTAACAAAACTTTTACGGTGCTGTTGCATAAATTACTGTAAACAAGATTCAAGAAGGTCGTCCTGTGTAATATGGGACAGTCTAAACTTATTCAAACAAGACAACATGCTTTTTCATGCAGGTGGAACCGATATTATAACAAACACCCATCCAGATGCCACAGAACAATATGTCCAGGTAAGGACACCCACTGACAAGTATTTCCCATGTCCTTCAAGTCTGCTCTTTAAGTCCTTCATCAGTGTTGCTGTGGTACAGCTAAGTGTGCCATTCATTTTAACTAGGAATCAGAAGGGTGCGTGCGACTGAACAAGTTGCACATTTTTGTCGAAGTTCACCCTAAAAATTATATTCAAATGTCTTCTGACCTGACAATGGAATCCTCTACAATGCCTCTTTTAAAAATGAAAGGACGCTGAAATAGCCAAATTCAAGATAAGATTTTGTATCAAAATGTTATAGTGTATGGGGGTGTTTTTTGGAGGGGTCTTCAGGGTGTGTAATGCCTATGCCTTCATTCTCACCCTGCAGACCCCTGTGACTCCCAGCCCTGTCAGAACGGGGGGACCTGCACTTCTGAGGGGCTGGAGAGGTACCACTGTGCATGTCCCGCCGGGTATGCGAGTGACCCCAACTGTGGTAAGCTGGGGGAGGGGGATATATAACACACATATATGCACCCATCCACGTACATACGCTCTAAAAGAACAAAGGAATATTAAGCAGCGTTTACCCTGCCTGCCAGTGTGTTCTGAAACACTATTTTTCTTTCTCTCTTTATTGTCTGTCTCTCTCTCTCTCTCTCTCTCTCTCTCACTCTCTCTCTCTGTCTCCTTCTCTTTCTCCTGCTCAATTTATTTCTCAGCCCCTAAGCTAACTCTGGATTGCACAGTGGATCTGCTGTTCCTTGTAGAGGGCTCTACCGCTCTCAGCCTTGAGGGGTTTCTGCGCTACAAGTCCTTCCTCAAGCGCTTCATGCAGGCCGTGCTGGCGGCAGACACCCCCGTGAATGTTGGCGTGGCCCAGTACGCAAGCGAGGTGCGGATGGAGATGAGGATCGGGGAGTACGCTGCACTTTCGGAGCTTATGGGGGCGGTCGAAGGCATGCAGTTCAGCGGCGGGGACGCCAAGACGGGCAAGGCCCTCCGCTACATCACTCGCAACGGCTTCAAGAGCACGCCGGTGTTCGCCGACGTCCAGGACGACCTGCCGCGGGTGGTGGTGCTGCTTACGGACTCCCCGTCTGTCGACGGAGTAAGCGAGCCGGCCCGATACGCGCGGGACCGCGAGATCTTCCTCATCACCGTGGGACCAGAGGCGCTGAAGGGCCAGCTCAATAACATCACTGGGAACCCCCAGCGCACGATTACATACGGCATGCCTGACGCCCTGTTCTCAAAGATACCGGACCTCAGGGCCAAGATCTGCAGTGTTGACAGCCAAGGTGCTTGCTCTACACTAAAACGCAGCCTCACATACTCTGGCACACATACTCACAGAGAAGCACACGCACACTCACACAAATGCACTCGTACACACATGCACATGCATGCTTTTTAGCTGAAATCTCAATGGTACATAAATGTTATGGTTATTAGAATCAAGGTGTTTAACAGACAGCTGCATGACCCTGGCCCAAGAGAATCATGGGGCCAATTCTGAGTTTAGACTAAATGGCTCTCTATACCCCACGTACAAGCTCAGGTAGCCTTCTCCCTGGAATGTAGCTTGGTGACCGGACACTTAGGCATGCTACTGCTAATGAGCTAGGTATGACTTAATGTTTTGAATTGGCAGTTTGTAGGATTTTGCATCAGTATTAAAGGGAGTGGGCTTTATGCTGATAGGATTAATCCATTTGGTGAAGAACAAATCAAATCATATCTGTTTTTTTACTGAATGAGGGCACTCACACAGGAAACGTTCACATTATGTTTTCAAACCCAGTCATTAACCTGTTGTTAAGATGGACCTGTTTGATTAGTGAAATCACAATAATTTACTTGTAATGGCATGTCATTTACAATAGCTTTTCGGCCTCTGTCTGTTCAGTGCTTCGCTGTAGTGTTACAGCAGCCAGCTATTGTGAGTGAGTAGTTTACAGCATAAGAGGTCAGTTGGAAAGCCGATGGCCCACCACTCAATACTTTACGTTCTTAATAATTAAAATACATTCATTGCAAGTTTGCAAACTATAGCAGGGTAGCAGCAAGTCAGATAATAGCTAACTAGTCTTATGCATTGTGTATGTTCACTGCAGTTGCAAGCCATATTATGATGCTACATAAAATTAAATTACAATTAACATTTAATTCACATTGTCAGCAAGTAGTTATGTTGTTAATATCACATAGAACATGCTCTTGTTTTTCTTCAGTCACGAGTTCAAAAATTAATTTTTGATATCAATACTGCTTATGACATGCAGCATACATTTTGTTGCACATGGTGATTGCAGTACTCTTGTGGTTGTTTGCTTTACATCCTGCGTTGATAACAAGTAAATAAAATTTCCATTCATCTTACTTTACTGTGAAAGAGCTATGAATAGCTGTTGATACAATGGTACATGATGCATCAGACAATGCAAGAGAATAACATACTGGTCAAACAACCTACCTGTTGATATCAAGGAATAAAAATGTAATTTGAAAAAGGATATGTGTTATGCGACAAAGTGTTATTGTGATTCACCCATGTTTACATCCATTAACTGACAAAGCAGTTTGCCATAAAGGCACCTCCACTGTGGTAAAGTCTTTTGATAAAGTCGTCTGGATTAGTGGTGGGATCACTGTGACTAATCCAGGTGGTGGCAGAGTAGTATAATGGGAAAGAGCTAGTCTTGTAAGGTCACAGGTTCGATTCCCAGGTAGAACATTGCCATTGTACCCTTGAGCAAGGTACCTAACCTGCATTGCTTCAGTATATATCCAGCTGTATAAATGGATGCAATGTAAATGCTACAGTATGTTAAAAAAAAAAGTTGTTTAAGTCGCTCTGGATAAGAGCATCTGCTAAATGCCTGTAATGTAATGTGACTGAGGTCTCTTTGTTCATGTCAGGCTGTTTGGGTCAGGCAGTGGACCTGGTCTTCGCCCTCGATGCCTCAGCAGGGGTGGGGCAGGAGAACTTTGCTCGTTTGCGGGACTTTGTGAGGAGCGTCTCCGTCCAGTTCGACATCAACCGGGACGTGGCCCAGATCGGGCTGGTAGTGTACGGCCGCAAGCCCGTGACGGCGTTCGACCTGGACGCCCACGACTCGGGCTCCAGCGTCCTGCGCGCCATCGGTGAGGCCGCTTACGTGGGCGGCGGCTCGTCCACGGGCAGCGCCCTGCTCCACGTCCACGGGCAGGCGCTGACTGTGCGCAAGGGGGCGCGGCCGGGGGTCAACAAGGCCGTGGTGGTCATCACGGACGGGGCCGGGGCGGAGGACGCGGCCGTGCCGGCCCAGAAGATCCGGGACGACGGCGTCCCGCTCGTGGCGATCGGGATCGGTGATGTCCAGAGGGAGAGCCTCCTGCGCATCACCGGCTCGCAGGATCACATGATCACTGTCCCCTCCTACGAGGACCTCAAGTACTTTGAAGATGTGCTGGTGCAGATGTTGTGTTTGGGTGAGTCTGCGCTTGAGTGTGCACAGACAGGTTGGTCTGTGAGGAAGGCCACATGCATGTGAGTGTGAATATGTTTTGCATGCTTACAGATGAGTGTCCATGAGCAAGTGCACCAGTGACTGTGTGGGTGTGCCTGTACAGGCAGGTGTCAGTTGAGTGTAATTGTGTGTACCAGTGAGGGACAGGTAAGGAGGTGCATAGAGACTCTCAGACTTCCCTATTTGTGCAGACTAACACTCAGTGCTCTCTCCCTGCAGAAGCGAAGAAGCCTGTGAATCTGTGCAGGCCGAACCCCTGCATGAACGACGGGATCTGCGTTCTACTGCACGGGAGCTACCGCTGCGAGTGCAGGGGCTGGGAGGGTCCCCACTGCGAGACACGTGAGCATGTTCTCCACCTGCAACAGGTTCTACCTGTAATAGGCTGTTCCCACCTGTAACAGGCTCTGCTTTACCTGTAACAGGCTTTATCCCACCTGTAACAGGCTCTACTTTAACTGTAACAGACTATTCCCACCTGTAACAGGCTCTGCTTTACCTGTAACAGACTGTTCCCACCTGTAACAGGCTCTGCTTTAACTGTAACAGGCTTTATCTCACCTGTAACAGGCTCTACTTTACCTGTAACAGGCTTTATCCCACCTGTAACAGGCTCTACTTTACCTGTAACAGGCTTTATCCCACCTGTAACAGGCTCTACTTTACCTGTAACAGACTATTCCCACCTGTAACAGGCTCTGCTTTACCTGTAACAGACTGTTCCCACCTGTAACAGGCTCTGCTTTAACTGTAACAAACTGTTCCCACCTGTAACAGGCTCTGCTTTACCTGTAACAGACTGTTCCCACCTGTAACAGGCTCTGCTTTACCTGTAACAGACTGTTCCCACCTGTAACAGGCTCTACTTTACCTGTAACAGACTGTTCCCACCTGTAACAGGCTCTGCTTTACCTGTAACAAACTGTTCCCACCTGTAACAGGCTCTACTTTACCTGTAACAGACTGTTCCCACTTGTAACAGGCTCTACTTTACCTGTAACAGGCTTTATCCCACCTGTAACAGGCTCTACTTTACCTGTAACAGACTCTTCCCACCTGTAACAGGCTCTGCTTTACCTGTAACAGACTGTTCCCACCTGTAACAGGCTCTGCTTTAACTGTAACAAACTGTTCCCACCTGTAACAGGCTCTGCTTTACCTGTAACAGACTGTTCCCACCTGTAACAGGCTCTGCTTTACCTGTAACAGACTGTTCCCACCTGTAACAGGCTCTGCTTTAACTGTAACAAACTGTTCCCACCTGTAACAGGCTCTGCTTTACCTGTAACAGACTGTTCCCACCTGTAACAGGCTCTGCTTTAACTGTAACAAACTGTTCCCACCTGTAACAGGCTCTGCTTTACCTGTAACAGACTGTTCCCACCTGTAACAGGCTCTGCTTTACCTGTAACAGACTGTTCCCACCTGTAACAGGCTCTACTTTACCTGTAACAGACTGTTCCCACCTGTAACAGGCTCTGCTTTAACTGTAACAAACTGTTCCCACCTGTAACAGGCTCTACTTTACCTGTAACAGACTGTTCCCACCTGTAACAGGCTCTACTTTACCTGTAACATGCTTTATCCCACCTGTAACAGGCTCTACTTTACCTGTAACAGTCTATTCCCACCTGTAACAGGCTCTGCTTTACCTGTAACAGACTGTTCCCACCTGTAACAGGCTCTGCTTTAACTGTAACAAACTGTTCCCACCTGTAACAGGCTCTGCTTTACCTGTAACAGACTGTTCCCACCTGTAACAGGCTCTACTTTACCTGTAACAGGCTTTATCCCACCTGTAACAGGCTCTACTTTACCTGTAACAGGCTTTATCCCACCTGTAACAGGCTCTACTTTACCTGTAACAGACTATTCCCACCTGTTTTATCTTTATTATGTGTGATGTTAATGAGTGTTTACTGTACATGGTGGTGGTGTGAAACCTTAAGTGCTGGTCAGGCTGTGACCTGCCATGGTCTCTCTTGGGCAGGTGTCACACGGACGTCAAATCGCGGCGACCTCCCAAGACCTGTGGCACAGCGGCGTCGGCCGAGGAAGGATCACAGAGAGCTGCAGCACTACAGAGCCCGCTATCGTAGGACACACTGAGCACTTACCACACACACACACACTGATCTACAGAGCCCGCTATCATAGGACACACTGAGCGCTTACCCCACACACACACACACACACACTGATCTACAGAGCTCGCTATCGCAGGACACACTGAGTGCTTACCACACACACACACACACTCACACACAAACACGCGCTCACACACTCACACACCCACACACGCATGCACACACACACACATTTATCTACAGAGCCTACTATCACAAAACACACTGAGCGCTTACCACACACACACACGCACTCACACACACACACACACACACGCATGCACACACACACTGATCTACAGAGCTCGCTATCGTAGGACACACTGAGTGCTTACCACACACACACACACACTCACACACAAACACGCGCTCACACACTCACACACCCACACACGCATGCACACACACACACATTTATCTACAGAGCCTACTATCGCAAAACACACTGAGCGCTTACCACACACACACACGCACTCACACACACACACACACACACACACAGATCTACAGAGCTCACTATCGCAGGACACACTGAGCGCTTACCACACACACACGCACTCACACACACACACACACGCATGCACACACACACTGATCTGCAAAACACACTATTGCAGGACACACTGACATACATTTCTACGCCCTTAACACACACACATACCCACACAAAGCAGCCCGTTAACACATATCATCATCATCATCAATCCCTAGGGGATGAAACTAATTTACTTTCACAGAGTGGGCATTAATGACACATACGTGCACGCACACAGACATACATGCACTTACTGATTTACAGAGCCCACTATTGCAGGGCACATACAAGACATATGGCATTATGTAAAGTATAGCTCATTTTGTACGAAATTCATTTGTGCAGGAAATAGTATAAACGGGAAATTGAGGACTGAGCCATATAGTGTGTTTCCTGTATACTGAACTGTTCTCTGAAGATGAGGACCAGACCTTTGCATCCATCCACTGTTACACAAAGCAAAACTGTCTTCCCCATGTACATAATGGCGTGTGACAACACAGGAATCCAATTCTTTGTATATTCAGTTGAATATTCCATTGATTTTCCCACTACTAAACATCTCCTCTGTCTGACAGTAAACTGGAGAGTACATGCCACATTATGACAGGTGCAACTATCATTTTATTTAATCCCGTTGAATTTGTGTCTTTTTACAATGTGCCTTGTCTATAAGCTGACTATATACACATCTCCTTATTACAAAAGTGATTTTCCTTGTATAAATGAGGCAGACTATTTTTTGTACTGTAAAATATTTATTTTTTGCTTACAAACTGTAGCCTTGTACTATAAAATTATTAAAAATATTACTTGTTTTCTATTCTGTGTTTGTGCTATTTTGGCCTACTGCATTTAAACAAATATTAAATCTAATATGTAATCCTCCTGCAAGTCTGGATACAATAGGTTAGTTATTATAGAAGCTTCTTTCTCCATGTATTGCATCGATTATTGTACCATTCATGCTGCGCAATACCAGTAATGGTTTCATAATGAAATGAAAAGTATGCTGTTTTAAACTTGTCTCATATTTAACATTGTTGCATCATTTTTGAGACAAATTTCAAATACTTTCATTCAAACAAGCTCATTGGCCAAATTTGGGAATTTTGTTTGAGCCAAATGTCTGTGAATATCCCTGAAGTACATAAGGGAGTCTAGTAGAATGCTAGTCTTATACATTCAGGAACCACCCCATGGTTCCTTTTATAAACAAATGAAACTAATTATAAAGCAGTTGAAAACTAACTGGAACCTCTGGAAGCCAGTGTAGGGATTTGAGTACTGGGGTAATGTGTTTTTTGTCCTTGTTAGTATCCTGGCTGCTGCATTTTGTATGAGCTGTTATTGTTCAATAACTTATTGACATCAGAAAACTGCCTCCCGAATGTGTTTGTCTGGTTTGTCTGGTTTGTCTGGTGTATACATGCACACACACACACACACACACACACACACACACACAGATATATATATAAAATATCTGTGTGTGTGCATGTATACACCTGACAAACATATTGTAGGACAAACAGAACAAAAACTTTTTACAAGAGATCACGTTTCTGCCTATGATGTGAACAAAGTGAAATGAATAGAAGAAGAAAAATGCACAAACATTACATTAAGCCTTCATCGCAGAAACAATATATTGAAATTATAATTATAATTTTAAATAATGGTAGGTTACCAGAAGATGCAATGACGGATGAAGCTGAATCTTATTTCAATCACTAATTGTAGCACTCCATGATGAGTGCTATAGCTGTCTTATGGAAATCAACATTATCATTTGCAAAAAACAAAAAAAGGACAAAAACCTCTTCTGAAAGTTTAGTTGCATGGGAAGAGACCCTATTGGAAATGAAGCCAGGTAAAAGCCTACAGCCTTCAGTTATATGAAGCTAGTAAAGACCCTTTACAGTATATACATGGTTTAATTGTTTAAGTCTGCCCAAAGATGGCTTTATTTCCTTATTATTAAAAGAGGATAAGATAATATAACAATCCTGTGTGATTAAGAAACTGAAGCCCCCTTACACTTGAATTTTGTGATTGAAAATATGTGAGAACATATGGCCCTTTGTCTCAGAGTTACAGTATATTATCTAGTATAACTCACAATACATATACAACTATTGTCTATTATAATGCACTATGACAGTATGTACAAAACCCTTAAATGTTTTCTCCCATCAGCTGTTAATTCTTAATTCGTTTTTCATGTTAAGAGAGATTGTTTGCCCTCTTATGTTACATTATGTCAGAGTTTGGGTGGCAAAGTTTTAGCTAAAACAATTATGTACATATTGGTGCTTTCCTGTCGGACCTTGCACAAAAAATAAGCTGAACAAATGCATTTTAAATGTTTGCTTTGCTCAAAGGAATGATAAGTAAATTCACATTTGAACACACACATCTATTTTTGCAAAAAATCCAGTTAGATTATTCACATTGTCGATTAAGTTATGCTCATGCACAGAGTTTTATTTTTCTTCCTAATCATATTGCAAGCATTCTTCTTTTTTAGGTTGTCAAATTGAGCCAAGAAGCAAGAGACAAGACTCAAAAGTCCTCAGTTCAAATCATACTTTGGGGTACCATCGAGAAATTGGCTGAACCTGCAATAAACTTTTGACAAGTATGGTTGAAGCGCCACACCTGTGGATGGTGCTATTGCATCATTATAATTTCCCGTTGAACTCACGCATGCTAGTTTCCAAGAAAAGGTGCACTGCGCCTCCTGCTGAACCAAATTTCCCACAGTTCTTTCAACCACATTTTTCAATATCAATATCAATTAAAATGGGCCTACTCAGGACGGTTTATGTATTTAGAATTCTCATTTAGTTTAATTGGCTAGTATCATACAAATTTATTTATATCAATGCATTTGAAGTTATTGATTTTGGAACTGAATTTGCGATTTAAAGCTATCTAGGATAGAGGTGCACAGTCAAGTAAATATACATGGCAATCCCAGTGCATTAGTTGGCTATATGACAGTTCAAGTAATGTTATTGACAAGTTGACATTTCTTGTGATTGATCTGAGCTATTAAGGTTTTGGTTTATTATAACCCTCATTGATCGCTTTATTCTGATTAGGTTGTTCTTTGACGTTCAAACACACACACACACACACGCGCTCATGCGCTCTTTCTCCGCAGGCTTCAGCGGGTTTACGCACGGGCGTGTGTGCTGGTCGGTTCCGGGTGCAAATTGTCAAATTGCCTCCCCCATAAAAGATGGCGATTCGGGACAGCTCGCTCTCTCTCATTGTTATTGTACATTACATTACAGGCATTTTGCAGACGCTCTTATCCAGAGCGACGTACAACAAAGTGTATAACCAGGAACAAGTATGTCGAAAACCCTAGAGAGAAGTACCAGTCCAAGTGCAGGGAACAACCGCATAGTTCAACTTGGACCCTGAAGGTTAAACTGATTAACACTAACACAAACGAGAACAGCAACAACGGAGTCTATGGAAAAATACAAGCAGTAGTTAAGACAGGTGCATTAACTAAGTCACCTACGAAACAGCTACCTAGTTACAACCCTAAGCTTACAGTCATTTAAGAGATTACAGGGAGGTAGGGAGGGATGGGGAGAGGTGCAGCCTGAAGAGGTGAGTCTTCAGTCATCGCTTGAAATGGGTCAGTGTCTCAGCTGTTCTGACCTCCACGGGGAGGTCATTCCACCATCGTGGGGCCAGAACAGACAGGAGACGTGTTCTGGAAGTGCAGGTGTGAAGAGGGGGAGGTTCCAGGCGTCCTGAGGTAGCAGAACGGAGGAATCTGGCTGGCATGTAGGGTTTGAATATCTTGTGGAGGTATGCTGGGGCTGATCCCTTGACTGCCTGGTATGCTAGGAAGACGCTACAAGCTTGCGAGACGCTACAAGCTGCAACTACTGTGTTTTGTTCTTTTGTTTAATTGTCATTGATCTTTGTCAAAATATCATGTTTGTATATTTCATAGACCATGTGGTAAGGTTTTCTTTTCTTTTGCACCTTTTTGTTGCTGTAGTTACTCAGGGTAGGCTAGCAGAGGTCCGGAAGACTCGCTTCCCCCTTTTTCCCCTTTTAATTTTGTTCTTTCTCTTTCTCCCATCCTCGGCCAAGTGAGTCTCGAAAGCATATTCTGTTCAGACAGCTCAGTCTGGTTCTGGACTGTGAGAATTAGGTTAGACCTGCTGGCTCTGCCCTGTCTACTTGTTTGTATGTGGGTTTGTATTGTTTTTGTGTTCTTTAATAAATATATACTTTGTATTCTTGCGAAAGAAAGTTGTGGTGTGTTTAAAATGTGTTTGGCTTTTGGGCTGACAGCCGGTTATTGTAACTCGGCAGTCTTGGGCCGTAACACACACACACATGCACACACACACACCCTGCTACAGCCCTCCCACTGCTAATCATTGTGAGGCTACACAACAGCCGCAGATCACCGGCAGTCGACCAAATGGGTGTCCCTGGGAAATATGGGTCCAATGTATATTCCTTCCCGGGAATGCTTACACTTGGCACGTTACACTTCTGACAAACTGACACGGTGCTCACTGATCGGCACATTAGTCATACAATCACTTGTCCCAGGTTTATCAGGTCCCGATACTACGCCAGCATATCGGACTGCAAGTGGCTACACTCAAAAAGCACAAATTGGAGATTTAGCATGTTTGCATTGTTGTCGTTTGCTCAAGGTTGCTCATTTACTGTTTCAGGACTATTGAAGAAAGAGCATTTGAATTACAGACTGAGCGGTGAAACCTTTATATCCAAGGTGACAAACAGCGCAGCACACGGAGGGTGCGCTACACTGAGGATGAGGAGCCCAGAGACGAAGATTATCTCTGTGAGCCATGTGGAAGGCTGTTTCTTTCTGACTGATGTCCAGTTATGACTGAAGTCTACTGTCTCTTAGATTGTGACGAGTTCCAGTCCTTCTTCATTGTTGAATGTCAGGTGCATGGCCCCCCTTCATTAATTTTGGACTCTCATGACAGGCCCCAGCTTACCCTAGACCCCGGTTTGGGGGTCAGAGACTCCAGTATACCTAGAGCCAGCCTGGGGGTGTTTAATTAGGAGTAGACAGGGCCCAGGGGAGTGCACTATGGACCTAATGAGAGAGATGATAAAGATGAAGCCATAGACAGCGTCTACTCCTGAATGATGAGACAGACCTTAATGCTGAGCAGTGTAGAGCTCTTTCAGTGCGATGTGGGAGCTCATAGTGCAGATGTGTTCTATAGGTGTAATACAGTGTGGGTGTTCACAGTGTGGAAATGTAAAATACAGAGAGACAGCAGTGTGTGTGTTCACAGTGTGGAAATGTAAAATACAGAGAGACAGCAGTGTGGGTGTTCACAGTGTGGAAATGTAAAATACAGAGAGACAGCAGTGTGGGTGTTCACAGTGTGGAAATGTAAAATACAGAGAGACAGCAGTGTGGGTGTTCACAGTGTGGAACTGTAAAATACAGAGAGACAGCAGTGTGGGTGTTCACAGTGTGGACATGTAAAATACAAAGAGACAGCAGTGTGGGCGTTCGCAGTGTGGACATGTAAAATACAGAGAGACAGCAGTGTGGGTGTTCACAGTGTGGAAATGTAAAATACAGAGAGACAGCAGTGTGGGTGTTCACAGTGTGGAAATGTAAAATACAGAGAGACAGCAGTGTGGGTGTTCACAGTGTGGAACTGTAAAATACAGAGAGACAGCAGTGTGGGTGTTCGCAGTGTAGAAATGTAAAATACAGAGAGACAGTAGTGTGGGTGTTCGCAGTGTGGACATGTAAAATACAGAGAGACAGCAGTGTGGGTGTTCACAGTGTGGAAATGTGAAATACAGAGAGACAGCAGTGTGGGTGTTCAAAGTGTGGAAATGTAATACAGGGTCATCATGCAGAGATTTAATACTAGTAGAGAGCTATATGAGTGCTTGTAATGCAGAGATGTACCACAGGTTCATAGTGTAGATAATTCAATGGTTGAGAGAAGTATACATGTCAATATTGTATTACTGTTTTAGTATAAACTCCTGCCTAACTGACCTTAATGGGACAAGATGAGAGGCAGGTACATGAGTTTGGATAAACTGATAAAAATTAAAATACGCACGACAGCTGACTTTTAAAATTTTCATATGCAAAAATGAATTCAGCAGTTTTTGTTTTTTTGAAGCACCAGTGAAACAGAGCTTATAGAATATGATGTATGCGCAAGTGAAACAAATCTTTAGGAGAAATTTTGGTAGGCCTGGGAGTCAATTTGATTGACGTCAAATGAGGAAAGAGAGGAAATAATTTTCTGAAATACATGGAAATGGAATATATACTCTTGTTCTTGTAGTTATTGAGAATTGACTCAATTTACTATACTAAAGTCACCATGAATTTTGATTTCACTGTGACTTTAATATAGTCAACATAGTCAATCCATTATTGTGGAGATCCAGCAGTCCTAGTTTGCACCAAAATTACAAAGGTGTATTGTACTGTAATGTACTGCACTATAAACTTGGCAGGCTGTTAAGCTTGATTAGACATTGGCAATGAAAGCATTAAATGTAGTCACTGGATAATCTGGTTTGTCACTTATGCAGGTATTACTTATGTGGTAATTATGTGTGTGTTTCCTGTACTTTTTCTGTGAAGATCAAGGACATTATACCTACAGGAGCAAGTGCTGTTCGCGGTGCTAACAAGGCTGTGCTAGATCTACAGGAGCAAGCACTGTGTTAAGTAGACAGATGCCAGGAGAGAAACTCACTCCAACTTGATGAGGTTGGTAGCAGTGTCTGGAGAGAACATTGATTGATTAATTATTATTAATAATAATAATAATAATAATAATAATAATAATAATAATAATAATAATAATACATTTATTTTATATAGCGCTTTTCATGAACTCAAAGACGCTTTGCAATAAGTGGTACATACATACATACATGCGTACAATGAAACATACAATTCAGAGAAAAAAAATATATAAATAAGAAAATAAGGGGGAAGACAAACATCAAGGGAAAGCTAGGGAAAAGAGATGGGTTTTAAGACGTGATTTAAAGGAGGTGAGTGAGTCTGAGGTACGGATGTCAGGGGGGAGGGCATTCCAGAGTTTGGGGGCGGCAACTGAGAAAGCACGGTCGCCAAAAGAACGGCGCTGAGAGGGAATGGTGGTGAAGAGGCTGGCAGTGGATGAACGTAACTGTCTGGGTGGCTGGTAGGGGAGCAGGAGGTCAGAGAGGTAAATGGGTGCGAGGCCATTTAGGGATTTGTAAACTAGGAGGAGGAGTTTGAATGTGATGCGTGATGTGATTGGGAGCCAGTGTAAATCTTTCAAGATAGGGGTGATGTGAGACCGGGAGGATGTGCGGGACAGTATTCTTGCGGCCGAGTTCTGAACCAATTGCAGTTTGTGTAGGAGGCGGGAGGGAAGAGGAGTGCATTGCAGTAGTCCAGTCTGCTGGAAATTAATGCGTGAATGAGTTTTTCTGCATCGGGATGGGTGAGAGAGGGTCTGAGTCTGGAAATATTGCGTAGATGAAAAAATGAAACATTGACAGTGTTGTTGATGTGCTTTTCAAAGGAGAGGGATGGATCGAGTATGACACTGAGGTTGCGGACCAGGGGGGAGGTGGAGACAGGGGTACCGTCAATGGTGAGGGAGAAGTTGTGTAGTTTTCTGAGCTGGGGTTTTGGTCCGATGAGAATGATTTCAGTTTTTTCACAGTTGAGTTTAAGAAAATTGTGTTGCATCCAGGATTTGACGTGTGTCGGACAGTTTTCAATGATGGCAGTGGGTGGCTGATTTGTGGATGTAGAGCTGATATAGATTTGGGTGTCATCTGCATAGAAGTGGAAATTGAGACCAAAGCTGCGGAGGATGGGGCCAAGGGGAAGCATATAGATGGTGAAGAGGAGGGGACCAAGAACAGAACCTTGTGGGACACCCTGTGTGACAGTAGCAAGATCTGAGGTGTGACCATGGATAGATATGAATTCTGACCTATTTGTGAGGTATGAGTGAAACCAGTTGAGAGATGGGCCAGTGATGCCTCGGTGAGACAGACGGGTGAGGAGGATGTTGTGGTTGACTGTATCAAAAGCGGCAGAGAGATCCAGGAGGATGAGTATGCTATATGCACCAGAGTCAGAGGATAGGAGGAGGTCATTTACCACTTTGGTGAGGGCTGTTTCTGTGCTGTGATGGGGTTGGAAGCCGGACTGAAGGGCTGAAGGGAAATCAATCATTGATTTATTGATTGATTGATTAAAATAATTCATTGATTTTATCTCAATATCTCACTTCCCTGTATTCCCATTGACTCAGATATGTGAACTGTACTCGTTAGGTGTGAAATCTTGTGGCTTTCCAGTATAGAGGACTGTTCTGTTCTGTATCACTGCTTTAAGCCCATTTTCCCAGGCTTGGAGCTCCTGGTGTGGTATGGGGAGCAGTACTGCATAGACCTGGGTATCATCTTCTGCTACCTATGGAGCAACAAGTGATCTTCTAAAGGTACCTGCATGCATCTCTGTTCATACTTTCTCTTAACACTAGATTGGCCAGGGCTATGGAATTTACAGGGTACCGTTTTAAAATGTAATTCACACTCAGTCAATTAACAAAGACTAATCTCTGGGTTTGGCTGTTTGCAGCTTTGAATTGACCTGTTTTACAGAATTATGGCCCTAGCAGTAGCATCCATATTGCTTTGTTTTAGACTGAAAAAAATCTTCATATATAAGACTTTGCCCTAATCACTGCCCACACTGCCCACTGGCACATATTCTTGACCAAGTTTGCACAAACATCGCGGGAGCATACAAAGCCGTCCCATCTCCACACCTTGGTTTATCAGACCACATTTAACTGGAAATGACTCCATCCTACAAACCTCTAATCTGTAGAACAAGACCAGCTGTTAAAACTGTCCAAGTCTGGAGTGAGGAAGCCACCTCACTACTGCAGGACTGTTTTGAAAACACAGACTGGGAAGTTTTCGCACAGGGGGCAGTCTTAAAGGAATACACCTCATCGGTCTTGGCCTACATAGACTTCTGTACTGAGACAGTACTAACCACCAAAACCATCAAGGTGTTTCCAAACCAAAAACTATGGTTGGGCAGAAATGTACGGTCTCTGCTCAGGGTGCGAGATGCTGGCTTCAGGAAAGGCGACATGCTGGCCTACAGGAATGCCTGGAGGGAACTGAAAAAGGGCATTAAGAAGCTAAGCGCAGGTAAAAGCAGCGCATTGAGGGGCACTTTGAAAACAACAACAACCCCCGTAGCATGTGGAGAGGCATTAAATCCATAACAGACTACAAGAGCAGCACCTCACAGAGCAGCCATGACGCTGCATTCCCTGACACCCTGAACCAGTTCTTTGCATGCTTCAACAACCAGAACAGCATAGTGAGAGCTCAAATGACACCGCCTAAGGAGGAGCATGCACTCGTCTTACAGCGCCACCAGGTGAGATCCACACTGATGAAAATAGACATCACCAAATCAGCAGGACCAGACAGGGTGTCAGGCCGCACACTGAAGTCATGTGCTGAACAACTAGCAGGGGTGTTCACCAGCATCTTTAACCTCTCCCTACAACAGGCTGTAGCACCCACCTGTCTTAAATCCACCACCATCGTCCCTGTGCCCAAAAAGACAGCAGTTAAAAGCCTTAATGACTATCACCCAGTTGCCCTAACACCAGTTGTTATGAAGTGCTTTGAGAGGCTTGTACTCTCTCACATCAAGGCCAACATGCCCACTGATCTGGACAGCCACCAGTTTGCTTATCGAGGAAACAGATCTACGGAGGATGCAGTCTCAATTGCACTTCATACAGCCTTGTCCCACCTGCAGCATCCAAACACATATGTCAGATCTCACAGTGAGGTGTATGTGTGGCTGCTCAGAGCAGGATCAGTCAAATCTCCAGCATTCAGGTAACTCCTACATGCACTGTACATCCTTTTATATGGTCCCAGATACGGTCAAACTCCTCACCCCAAAACAGTCAGATACTGGCAGCATGAGAGCACACACGCTCCTAATCTGGAAAGAGTTTCAGTCGAGCAAGAAGTCTTAAATGACACCAGCGAACTGACACAGGGGAGAGGCCGTACGGTACCACCGTGGTCTGCGTGGGAAATGTCGCAGTCAAGAGGGACACCTTAAACAACACCAGTGAATTGGGGGAAGGCCATACCACTGTGGCAAATGAGGGAAGAGTTTCAGTGGGGTGGGATAACTTAAACTACGCCAGCGAACTCACATAGGGGAGAGGCTGTACTACCATGCCCAGTGTGGGAAACGTTTCATGTGAATTCAAAGACTCATGCAGGGAAGAAACCTACACCACTGTGTGCAGTGTGGGAAGAGTTCCAGTTGAGAGTGAACCCTTGAACAACACCAACAAATTCACACAGGGCAGAGGCCATACCACTGCGGCCAGTGTGGAAGAGTTGTAGTCACTCCAAACTTGCACAAAAGTGCTGAAACAAGCACACCTGCCCTTGACCATGGGGTCAGGTTCATGTGATACATGTTGAAATGCTAATTTCTTTAATGCAGTGTCTGAAACCATTTTTAAATGACAGATGATACAAGTTTTAATGCATGTTTTGATTTTGTGATGGAACATTTTTAAGGCATACAAATACATACTTTCTCTACCAGCTGTTCTTTTTGGTTTAAAATTTGAATTTTGTTTGATAATTGAATATAAAAATTTTGCATCTTAAAATATGAAGTTAGTATTAAATCTTTGCCTGCTTCATATTTTGGGGTTAAATTAAAGCAGTGAAGAGGCAAACCACATTTTCCAAGTTTGCATTTAAGTGGGGTCCTTGCTTCATATTATATTCATATTGCTACATTATCTCTTCGGGCTATGGAGTACTGGTATACTGGAATTGTGTATAAGAAATTAAAAGTAACACTTAAGGTTGAAAAATAAATGACCCTTGCTGTTCTTCAGTAATGGTTCTAATAGAGCTCAATAAATGAAGATTGGAGTTTTCTTTTTCTTCTCCCCTCTTGTATTTGGCCAACTTTCTGAAGCATGTGCTCTACTACCATGAATGTGGATCCTTGGTTGCAGTTTGCATTTGTTGTGAAATGTAAAAGAGGGAGGAATTGGCATTGGGGAATGTCTCCAATCAAATGTTTTTATTAGCTACAGAATTTCTATGGATCCCTATTAATAATCATGTTGACTTAAGCTTTTCCCAGCAGTAAATTTGTTTTTTGTTGTTTATCCAGAGTAATTACTTATAAATTGCAGTCACACCAGTTGAAATGTCAAGCTTCAAGCTTTCAGTATCAAATTTTATTTGAATAAAAGTGCACCTTCGTTTGGGGGTACATCAAGAAGTCAAAGGGAACATTTATATTTCAGATGCTTAAAATGTATTTACAACCTTGGAGCCAACTTAAATGGGCAAAGATCTGCTATGTTGATGCCTAAAAGACTACCCTTTGGGGAGGGGTATTCTCTGTGATGTAGGAGAGTAGACAATCTGGGGTATATCTGTTGGCAAAATAAAAAAACTAACAAAAAAATTCTGAACTGTGTACATAATTTAAAAAAGAGAAAAGGCAGTCAGAACACAACATGACTTCTTTATAACATGAAGTTTCTCCAGTGATGTTTGTTTCTGGAGAGCTTTTCTTTTGGCAGAAGCCCCAGCCAGCGATCGCACCAGGTTGGAAGGGAAGTGGTGGGCCGCTAGGTTGTGGCCTTCTTTTCCCACTCCTGTGCAAAAGACCGGGGCGTTAATGGTTTAAACTCCACAAACAGGCACCATGCATGCAGTAACTACTGAAATTACTCCTATCCCCCACAGGACTGGGTATTATTATGTTCATATTAAACCCTTTGAAGAGCAGTTTTTTTTCGTCAAAATTCTATGTCAGTGTTCTAGAACTCCATTGCCTTAAATTACCGGTAGTGATTGTTATGTCAGCATTAGAATGTTCAGTTAAGAACATTCTAATCACAGACGTGTGATCTTACAGCTTAAAAATTATTACTGTTAACTTAATGTAGTGCTGCAATTTAACCTCTGACCTTGGCTTTCTGGAGGACGTTGCCTTTGCTGGATGCCATGATTGACAAGGGTCTACTTTTAAGGGCTGTGGCGGAGTTGACGGGGGAGGTATCTGTGCAGTTAGAGGAAGGTGCTGCAGGGGAGGCGCAGGATGGAGCCTTAGGCTGAAAGCAGACAGACTGTTACTCTCACTAGACTGCAAGCACAACTTGCTTCCCTCCACTGGAGGGGCAGTATACGGTCAGTGGCGCTGCAGTTAAACAGGTTCAATCAGACCAACTAGTTTAGGATGGATGGTAAATACAGAGCAGTGCATTGAACACATGAACCATAAGACAATATGGGTAATGGACACACAGACCATACATAGTTCAGGGTGTGGGGTAAAAACAGCATAGGGTAGGGTGAGGTAAACAGACTGAGCATGGGGCAGTGTGTGGTGTAAACAGTTTAGTTGTTCTTTGCTCTGACAGTGCAGGCTTTCAGATTGATCATGAAGACCCAGCATATTGACCGCTGAGTCAGAGATAGCGGGTTGTGAATGCAGACTGACCGTGGAGGCGCTGCCTGTGTCCAGGAGTCCGCAGTCCACCGCTGTGCCGAGGGTAAAGGGTCCTGCCTCCACCTTCTTTAGATTCTCCTTCACATCCACCAGCTGGAGCTCCAGCTCCACCCGCCTCCTCTCCTCCACACGGCAGGCCTCTTCTGCCTCTTTCACACGCACCTCCAGGGGGCGCTGCTGTGCTGTGTCTGAGCAAGTTCACAACATGCACACAAGCCTTCAGTCAGGACACGCATGTGTGCACACGTTTTACCTTTTTCTTTAAAAGCCAGTTTTATCAAGAAGCAGTTAAACCTATGTTGCAATTCTGCTTGATGCAAGAACAATTTGCTTTGTCAATCCGCAAAATCTGATATTCAGATACAACAAATAGCCAATCATTACACAACAAGCAAAAACCTGTTCACAACAGACCCTCAGACAAATGAATCATTACTCAGACTGCTCTGCTCCACTGAAAACTGTTCAGGAGACAGAAAACTGCCTCTTTTCTCTGAAATTCTTTCCACAATCACTTTAGATAAAGACCCTCCAAATGTCCTGTGAACAGAGAACATTCCAAATGAACCTTCTGTTAAATACTATTCTTTAAAATATGTTTTACTCAGACTGTTTCTTGGACTCATAAACATGTATGAGTTCATGAACCAGACAAAATCTACATTTTTTTCTGAATGGTTCCTCATAGTCTAGACTCATACAGTATCTTCAGTACAAGATGAGCTGTGTCTAGATGAGTCCCTCACATGGCACTAGAGGGCACTAACGCTTCCAGCTGCAGTTCCAGCACAGTGCCAGAGATGAGAGAGGAATGCAGAGTGTGTGTACCTATGCAGGCTGACAGCGCCTCCTTCAGCTCCCTCCTCTGCTGGCGCAGTGCTGCCAGGGTGTTCCGCACCTCCTCCTTCTCTCTTTCCAGACGGTCTCGCTCCTCAGAGAACCGTCGGACGTCTGCCTCCGTTCTGTTTTTTCCCAGCTTGATCTCGATCGACCCCAAGCCTGCTGGAGAAGATCACTGCTCAATGTGGATCCTAACTGTGAGGTCATACCCTATCTGTGCTATCGCCTAAAAGCTGCTAAGGAGACCTTAACAGATGGGACTGTTCAGTTGAGTGTGACAGTAAAATCTGCCAAATACAGATTTTTACAGGTTGTGTGAAGCATTTAAAAGTGTCAAAACAAACAACTGTGACTGATGGTAGATAGGATTAGCTCCATGATTATGATTGATCCTGTAAGATGAGGATATGATTGGTTTTCTGAGTGTGCTGAGAATATGATTGGTTGTGTGAGTGGAGATGCGATTGGTCCTATGAGTGAGGGTCACCTGCAGTGGTGGGTCTTGTCCGCTCTGAACCCTCAGTGTGGATCCGGGCATGCTGGGGGCTGGGAGCGCCAGAACCCGATCGCCTCTGGGCCTCGGTGGTGAAGAGGGGGGATTTCTGCGTGTCAGCATTGGAGAGGAGGGGTTTCTGAGGGTCCTTGTTGGACATAGGGAGTTTCTGGGGGTCAGCATAAGAGACAGGGGGTTTCTGGGTGTCTACATTGGAGAGAGGGGGTTTCTGAGGGTCCACAGTGGAGAGAGCAGGTTTCTGGGGGTCAGTGTTGGAGATAGTGGGGTTCTGGGGCTGGGCTTGGACCTGCACACTGGGACACATCTGATCCAGTTCTGCTCTTGATGGAACAGGGGGGATGGTACTGCTACATGATGGCTGTGGGGGCTCTGGATCCTGGAGAGACAGAAAAATGGACACTAAAATGGAAGATTCAATTTCTAATTAATCTGTTACATATGGGAGTATAGCATTACAATTTAATTAAGGTATAGCACAGCTTTATAGAATAGATTGGATTGCCCAGAGGATGTGTAAAACTGTAGAGCACTGTCATTATGGTAATATTTTTAATGTGTGGCCATCATCCTAAAGCAACAGGTACAGTGCCAAACAAATCTTTGTTCCTCAGGCTGGATTAGTCTTGGGTTAAACTAGGTTAAATGATAGATTACTCTGGATCAAAATGTAAAATAGGTTATGATGGAGTTAGTCAGGGTTAGCCTTGATAAAACTGTATTAAATTGACTTAGGATGTACTAAACTAGGTTTGGCCAGGTCTGGTTGAACTGAGTAAATGTCGTGTTGATTCCTGAGTTGTTTCTGGGACAGACAGTGTGTGTAATCCCATTCATGGGATGTCCCTGGCCATCTTGGGTTTACAGTTAATATGAGTGAAGTCCAGTCAAGGTCAGTTCACAGCCAGGGTACAATCAAGCCACTTGCCAGAGCAGGTCTGATAAACCGAGCTGAGGGTCTCCTGTATCAGTGGAGAATACAGCCCTCTCACTTCAGTTTCTGTGACCCTGTTTCAACCTTTCCCAAGAGTCCACATGTATCATTTAGGCACACTATAATTCAACCACTTTTTAATTTGTGGGCATGTTTTCAATATAAAGTCTTTTCATGTCCTTTGCGGGCTATGAAAGGAATCTTTTGCAACTGTCACTCATTGATAACTGCATGAGGAGATGATCTGGATCAATACTGACATTCTCTCTCTGCACTGGCTGGCTATGATTGTTTTAACACATACTGGGTTATGCCCCCTTCAGTAGTACAGTGGTTAACAAAAGGGAAAGATCATTCATTGTTGGATGTCAGGGGATGTTAAGAGATGTGCAGACCTGACTTGGCTGTGTTGGTTCTTCTGTGAGCTGTGTTGGGCTGGAGACCCGGGGATGTTGGGGGGACGTGTGACCACTGGAGGGGTGGAGGAATGATCGGACTGGGATAAGATCTAGGTACAATCTGTCTGCTGTGTCTTGCTCTGCATTGAGTCCCAGCTCCACCCTGGGTCCCTTTTGGCCAGTCTCTTGGCTCTCCTGGTAAGGTGGCCACAGAGGGACAAAACATTCAGCTCAGCACCTGCATGCTACAGATATGCCACCAATCAGCACTGACACCCATCAGCATAGTATTGAGCTCCATTCATTTCTTACATATGCCTTACATACAGACACACCCACACACACACACACAGCTCACACTTCAGCTACAATACATTAACACTGACTTCAGATGGGAGATATCACAAGGTGTGAAAAAGGTTCAGTGACAAGCAGTCAAGTCAAAGCTATTATTGCTGCATACTTAAACGTCAGATTCTGGTTAATTCACTGTCTGTTGTAACTATTTTAAATGAGCAAAATCACACAGTATTATATTAGTAACAACATTTACCTATGCAGTTGTTGCAAACAAATCCAAAGTTTCAATGCAGAACTATAGTTTTATTGCATTCTGGGAATTACAGGAGCACTGCATGTGAATTTAATTAATGAACTTTGTCACCTCTAGCTCTGGCTCAGGCTCTGTGGCAGCCACGTCATCGTAGATATCATCTGTGACATCGGAAACTGCAGGGGGATTGTCCGTGTAGGCATTTGGTTCAGAAAACCTCCTCAGCATCAGACTATAGAAAACAAACACACACGCACACGCACACGCACACACACACACACACATTCGTTTCACTTTACTTTTCAGTGTAAAAAACACCACACTACTAAAGTTGGTTTAAAACAATTGTACTGGGATTTTGTTGGTTAAGAAACTTTTTATAAACAAATATAGAAAACGCAAAGCTTAACAAGGTATCCTCAGCCTGAAATACATCTGCTGTACAGATACTCTTGGGCAGAAAAATAAAACAAGAATAGATTTTTTAAAAAACATTAAAGAAAAGCAATGTAAAAAAAAGACATACTGTGTGACAACCTCACCAGGATGTCGCAAAGCCCTTCTGAGAATACCACATGTTAGTTTGGGAAGAATGACAAATGAAAAGTAGACAGGAGATGACTGTTGGGGGTGGTGGGTGAGAATTCAGACTCACTACATGGAGGTTCGGGCTGCGTTCACGATGCAGGATACTCTGTCCGAGTCCACATAGTCATATGTCAGGTCCTCTGGGTCAGTCTTGGATCCGGTCTGTGACAGTAGCAGGCCTAGCCAGTGACCCATATCGGCTGAGGACTTGGCCTACAGGGAACACCCAAAACATCCCAACACTGAAGGCCTGAAGACAAACCCCACCCAAAGCATCTGAGCAATGAGATGACATCACAAGCTTGCAATGGCCCAAATATGATCAGTAGAGAGATGGGCAGAGCCCTGGACTTTAAATCTCAGGCCCCAGGGACATATGCACATCAGCAGGGAAGGCAAAACACATTGTGAGATGTCCCTACAAATTATTCTAGCTTCAGCTAATAGATTCAGCTGTGGAATGAAAACTGGTAGCACTACCTATTTTTATAATGAATTACCGAAGATGTTATTTTTCACATTTGACCCTATTAAAGTTTTTGGAATTACAAGGTGGGCACATCAAGTCAGAGGAAGTTGTGAAGCTTTATTGCTTAAAAATTAATAGAAATAATGAATGTACGGACGAACTCCACAGTCTGGGATTGAATAATGACCGGTGCCGACTGGGGCCAGAAGCCATGCGGGGCAATGCATAATTGGCTGTAGTGTCAGCTGGGATCCACGCCTCATTGCTCTCTAGCGACCCCCCACCAATCAATCCGATGCCTGCAGTCTGCTTGCTAAATTTGTATATAAGGTGTCTTCCTCTGACTCGCGTCTCGCAAGCTCAACTTGTGGACTGCAGTGTGAAAAGAAACATCCGGTGACATATGTTTTGGAGGAGCGCATGCTTCTCTAAACAGTGGCATCAGTTGCTTTGATTACAGCAAGAAAATGGGTGTATACATTTGGGCATTTGACATGGCGTAGAAAATAGAGGACAGCACTAAAAAAAGGAATTCAGGACTGGACTTTGGGTAGGCCTAAATTTAGTTCATATTTCTAGCACTCCAAAACTCAATCACTGCCACTGTTGCCAGTCAGGTGGTTCTGTTCTGTTCAGTCAATGGCAAGCATTTTAGTGTGAGCTAAATATATGAATGTCCCAGTTCTTCATTTTGCATAAGGAATTTGCCGTCATCCAATATAGTAAGCACAATTAGCATCAACTGTTACTGAATAGCTGTTATTTCTCATATGACAGTACCATAAAAACTTTACTATATATTTGAGATCTTGGTCCAGAACAGGCAGTCTTATATCCTGGGAGTGACCTGTCCAGATAATTGAAGAGCATTCTCATTGGATGGCTGCATAGAGGGGAGTGTTTTACCACCTAAATCCGCCTCTTCATGCCACTTGAAGGGGAGGGGTCAGAAGAAACTCTCCCAGTAATTATGTCACAGTCAGCCTTAGATGTACAGTAATGATTGTCAATGTTCTCATCCTAAACTGCTGCTGTGATTGACTCCTACCTCCTGTGGGTAATGACCATGTCCCTACTGCAGTTAACAGCACAATCCTCCTGCATTGATCGGTCAGATCCAGCAACAGTCAAACAGGCCCCTCCCAGCTGCTGAGACTGGTTTTCTCACCTCCAGTATGGCCAGCTGCTCTCCATCCTGCTGGATGCGGAATGAGTACAGATGATAAGGGCTGGGGTCAGGAAGCACCACACACCCGGCCAGAGGCAAGGGCTGCTGGGCCACTTTGGTCTTCGCCTTGTCCTGGTAGAACCACAGCTGCCCGTTCTTAATCTGACACCAGCGTGCCCGCCACTGGCTGTTCACCAGTACATTCAGGAAACCTGGAGTCAAAACAGAGAGAGAGAGACTACTACTTTACACAAAGAGAAACTATTCACCTGTTCATGGGGAGAAAGATGATTCACCTTTGTTTGCAGAGATTTTATCTTCACACAAGCAGAAAGACAATTCACATTTACCGACGCAAAGATCAGTTACCTGTACACAGGGTATAAGTATACAAGAGTATAAAGAGTAAAGAGTATACAAGTTTTACCTGTTGTGTCAACTGATTTTTCTGGACTTTCCAAAGATGAAGTCTTCTTTTTTCCAATGTTCATCAGATTACTGAACTTTAATCCTGGACCATGCTTCTTCTTAACTACGGTTAAATCATAGAGAAAAAAGATTGCCTCCAAAAATGTTACTTGTTAAACTTTCATAGCAAATCTTCATTTGTTCATATTGACTGATTGAGTCAGTGGGCGGCAGAGATTGTCTCACCATCTTTACTCTCTGGAGTTTCAGTGTGGCTGTCTGTGCTGCTGCCACTTTCCGATGCCACAGAGTACCTCTCACCCAGCTCACCCTGTGAGCATGGAAATTCATTATCACCCTACTTCCCGAAATATTACCCTACTCCACCCCACATCACCCTACTGGCCCTACATTACCCTACTACCCCATACATTACCATACTCCACCCCACATCACCCTACTGCCCCTACATTACCCTACTACCCCATACATTACCATACTCCACCCCACATCATCCTACTGCCCCTACATTACCCTACTACCCCATACATTACCATACTCCCCCCCACATCACCCTACTGCCCCTACATTACCCTACTGCCCCACATTACCATACTCCCCCCCCCACATCACCGTACTGCCCTACTGCCCCTACATTACCCTACTACTCCATACATTACCATACTCCACCCCACATCACCCTACTGCCCCTACATTACCCTACTACCCCATACATTACCATACTCCACCCCACATCACCCTACTGGCCCTACATTACCCTACTACCCCATACATTACCCTACTCCACCCCACATCACCCTACTGCCCCTACATTACCCTACTACCCCATACATTACCATACTCCACCCCACATCATCCTACTGCCCCTACATTACCCTACTACCCCATACATTACCATACTCCCCCCACATCACCTACTGCCCTACATTACCCTACTGCCCCACACATTACCATACTCCCCCCCACATCACCGTACTGCCTACTGCCCCTACATTACCCTACTACTCCATACATTACCCTACTCCACCCCACATCACCCTACTGCCCCTACATTACCCTACTGCCCCACACATTACCATATTCCACCCCACATCACCCTACTGCCACCCACTATTGCCCCATATATCACCCTGCTGGCCCACACTACTACCCCACTTCCCCATGCATCACCCTACTGCCCCCCACATCACCCCACAACCCCATACATCACCCTATTGCCCCATACATCACACAGTGCTGCTGCTGCATATTCTTGTTTGGACCGTTACTCATACCTGTGTACAGATGAGACGTGGGGAGTCTGAAGGATAGGGGGCCACCTCTGTACCTTCCACAGGTTTACTGCTGATCTCCTGAATAGTCTGTTAGAAGCAGAGCAGTAGAACTGAGACCCTGAAATGAATAATGTGGCAGCCTGTGTTTAATTATGACAGTGACTTTGTCTGGTATGTGTGAGCAGTCTGCTGTTTGTTCTGGTGTGGAACCATCTGGAACCAGGAAAAGTAGAGCAATTTGGATATTCTCCTTGTCCGGCCTCACTAACTGAAGTTTATTTGTGCTTTTAATTTAAGCAGTTTATCCACTCAGAGAAAAACGACATTAAAGCATATGACCCCAAAAATGTCTAGATCCCTTCCAATCAGAATTCTAAAGCCTGTTTTTATTTACCTTTCTGCTTTGACTCTGTTTTACAGTTAACAAGTACCACTTCCCTCTCCTACCTCCCCCCTCCCACGCTCCCCTCCCCAGCACACTGAAGTCCAGCCTGGTGACTCATACAGCACGGCAGACAGGGCGCTTTGTGCGAAGCAAGCTTTCAAAGAGGTGCTGTTGTCAGCAGTCTCCTCTCTAATTCTCTCTCTCACTATTCCCACACTCCCACCTTCTCTAGAGTCCATGTGCATATTAACCTTGCTGAACAATATGCATGTTGTTTGTGTATATGATGATTTTCATTTTACATTTTTCATGAACTGTTGTTCAGTGTGAGATTTTGGCTCCTGCTGCTTGGTTTAGCTGGAAGGGGGAAGGGAGATCAGGTCTCCTCTGAACTTCTCCCTTTCCCTCTGAATTCAGATCACAACAATCCAGTATGTGTAAGTAGTCTATGAGCCATGTTCTGTGTCATTTATTCCTTACGTTAATTTATATTTTTTCCTTTCCTGGACATAGATCTTACCTACTCTATATCTACAGTCTCTTTCCTTCATCCCACAACCCATCTTATAATGAGTGTCGCAGGCTTTCATCATCATGCTCTGCCCCATCCTCATACCTTCAGCCACTGTTGAGTCTGTTCCTTACTCTGCAGGCCCAAGACAATGGCTTCCGCCCCCACCGGGGTTATCTTCAGCTTGTGCTCCTTCTTCTTCAGCTGCTTCTCCTTGTAAACCACACTGCAGCCCACCAGGCTTACATCCAGCTGTGGCGCCTGCTCCTTAGAGCTCTTATAGCACTGCAGGGAAAGGGGAATGACTCTTATAGTACTATGCTAGCACAAAGAACACCTACAGTGCTGGGAAGAAGTGATGATTACAAGAATACTATATTTGTATATAAACCCTAGATGTGAATCAAAAACATAATATAGTTGCTGTTAATGACCCGTATACAGCAGTGGCGGCTGGTGACTCAAGAAATTTGGGAGGACAGGAAGAAAACCAACCCACGGCGTCATGTTATTTTACACTAGTTGTCTACTTATCTCTACTTTCTTAAGTTATGTTATGTCATTATGTTCAAATGTAGCAATAATCTAAAATCAATACACTACAAAATCCAGCATTCTAAAGCAGTTTAAACAGCAACATTATTCTTTCTCTTTTGAAAATGTTACATCCCCTTCCCTTTTCAATGTCCAATTTCACAATTGATGGCCATGTTGAATCACATTTCTAGTTACTGCTGCTAGCTTTATTTACGGTTGCCAGCCATCGCGCAAATCGGAATCGTCCCTTATTTGGACAGTAGAATAGGCATTCCGCATTTAACTCATGGCTACGGGACGCATTTTCATCCATATGTTTGTGAACGATTGCGTTTATAGTAACCGCTGTTTTGAATACAATTCAATAGTTAGCTAGCATGCCTAGGATAACAAGCATGCCGTGACCTCATTCTGACCTAAAACCAATAATTTTAATATTGGCTAGGTGACAAGTGACGGTGAACCTGTCATAAAGCTAGCTGGCATTCAAAACCTGTTTCAGAGGGTCTTAGAAAAACATTATGTCTACATTGCGCGACCACAACATTTAAAAAGTAAGACAGTGCTAGGGAGATGAATTTGATTGACTTATGGTTTCATGCAGTTTTATTAAATAATGTAATGACAAAAATGACCAAAATTGGTGCTAACTGTAGCTATGGTATAAAACGAGAAGGAACTATTTTTTCTTGATTGTCATTGTTTTCATAGAATTAACGACCAGACCAGAGGTTTTTGCTTAACAACAGTGCAAATGGAACTACCAACCAGAGTTTTGCTTGGAAACGGAAAAATAATATGCCCAAACGCCCGCGGAAGAATATTTCACTTTCAGCTGATTAAATCGATTAAAATCAATAAATATAAAAGTAACTAACCATATATAGTCATTGTTGGTAACCCGTTGTATAAGTGGAATAAACCCCTCCGGGCTGTCCCATTATTGGAAAATAATGTAGCCTACTTTGGGGCTGGTTAAGCGACCCTACATTATTTTCTCGTTGTGGTTTATTCCTTACATATCATATTACAACACAAAGGATGAATATAAAAAGGGGCCATGTGAACGAGAGGGAAAGACACATCTAATCACTGCGGGCTCTGGATGGGAATGAACCTCGTGTGTGCATAATGTGTCACTAGAATTAGAATTTTTGATCATGGTTATCTGTGGAGCTGGTCGTCCAGCAGTCTTGATCCTCACCTGCTGCGTAATCCAAACTGTGAGTGTGGCTGTGAGTGACAACAAATAATCCACAAGATGTTCTTCCCCATCCCACTCTGTGTCTGCGTCCATGCCTCTCTGTGACCCCCTCACTCAGGCGTTAATTGCCTCGTTAGCAATAGCAGCACCACTCTCCTCAAAATCCATTCTCGCCGTTAGCTCAGTCCTTCAGGGCTGCTACAACAAGCTACCAGTTGCGTTGGCTAACGCAAGTAGCTAGCTACTGCTCGATAAAAAAGGGAAACGTAAATCTAAAAAAAGGAAATTTGGACAACCTCCTCTGGTTGAAAAGGTTTAAATAAAATGTAATTTTTTAGTGATGTGTTTCAAAAGTAGTTTGCAATTTGCACGTTATAATACAATACAGTGGTGGAGAGTTGAAGACGAATTTTGGAAATTATCATTGGACCAATGCGATGTCAATATTGTATTCTGGTTGTTGATTGGTTAGGGAGGACGTCCTCCCTTAGAGCATCATTTTACGTGTTTTGGCCAATAACAGATTAGCATGAAAAAAAATGAAGTACATTAAATGGTAAATGGACTGCATTTATATAGCGCTTTTATCCAAAGCGCTTTACAATTGATGCCTTTCATTCGCCAGAGCAGTTAGTGGTTAGGGGTTACTCTCCGACCTGAATTTCATTGAGTGAGCGTGTGTATGTGTGTGCTTGTATGTGTGAGCATGTTAGTATTCTTGTGTATATGCATGTGTGCATGCATGCATGTATGTGTGTGTGTGCAGTGCCCACCAGGAGGCGCTGTTCCTTGATGACACACAGCTGCTTGGCCCACTGGCCCAGCCACTTCTTCCTCCACAGGAAGGCACAGATCCTTGCATCCTTCATCAGCTCGATGGACGCCTCAGTGGACGGCCACTGGTGCGGCGTGGAGGACTTCCCTTTGGACACTTCCTCCTCGTCGTATGATTCGTACGAGCTGCTCACAGCCTCGCAGTCCTCTGCAACACATGGAACATAGGTACAGAGGTTGGAGGACAGAGGGGTAGGAGGAGGAGGTGCGATCTGGGGATAGCAGAAAGAACGGGGTGGAAGTGTAACCCAGAGTAGGGGGCATAGTTGGGGGAGCGGTATGGTTTGAGGACACTAGAAAGGAAAGAACACTACACATGCAGGAAGATCACCAACATGCGGGAGGGACAGAGGATGTCATGGTGACACATGCCCATCACAGTAAGACAAACACAAGGTCTGCATAATCCAGGGGTACATGACCTGGGCCAGCCTGTGTCACATCTCTCTGCATACCTTAACTTTCACATGGAGGGTCAGAGTGGGGTGAGCTATGATCATGTGGAGGAAAGACCTCAGGGTGCCAGTGTGCTTGGATGAGGAGCTAGCCATTGTGACGGTATGATTGTAGTGTTTTAGTTCTGTGCCTCTGATGAAGAAGATGGGCAATAAGAGGAATACAGATACCCCTGGAGATGGTGGCATACACCACACCCTCCTCAGCCTCTATACGTCTCTGGGACACCATACGTCTACTGAAACAACCCACGTCTACAGAGACAGAGACAGTGGGGAGAAAGAGCAGAGAAAGAAAGAATATGGAGGATAGGGAGGGGAGAAAGAGCCATAAAGACCAATGTGCCAGCTTGGTTCCTTGTCTACAGTGAGAATGGGAATAACAACCAGCCTGGTTGCAGCTCTGCGATGGAAAAGGGTTGTCTGTTTGTTTGTTTGTTTATTTAGATCCCCATTAGCTACTGTATTGTAACAGTAGCTACTCTTCCTGGGGTCCCCATAAATCTTTTACAAAACTTCAATACATAAAAATACAACAATACACATCTGTAACATTCATACTCACAATAAGACTTACAATACACTACATAATACACAATGCATAAGAACCCACAATACATAACATAACCACTAAGACACACAACAACCAACAACAACTCAATACATGATAGCTCTATATAATAATTTCATCTCTTGAATAATTGACAAAAGAAATCATTTAGCAACTCATCCTTTAAATCACAAATAAAGTGGGATGGATAGCTCTCTACAACCAATTACATCTTCAAGAACAGACAAAAAAATCATATAGTGTTCTACACTATTCCTTGTGTGAATACAATTTTAACTTTTTGTTAAAACTTCTTGTATTACTTTCTGAAATCAAAAAACTTGGTAATGAATTCCATGTCACCATTGCTCGATAATTAACTGTTCTCTGCATTAAACTAGTTCTACACTGAGGCAACAGAAAACGACTCTCAGATGACTGCCGAGTAGAATAATTAAATTACTTTCTGTTGTGTTGGACCAAATCACTGAACAATAATCTAACTGTGATAACACTAATGCTTGCACTAATTGTTTGGTTAAATAGATAGGAATGAATTTTCTACAGTGTTTTATACCAGCCATGCCACCGCCCATTTTTACCACCATTTGATCAATTTGGCTGTTCCAAGACATTATACTATCAGCAGTGATCCCTAATAGCTTTGCTTCTGTTACTTGTTCAATATCTATATCTCCTATAGTTAAGTGTAAAATTGGTGCGACTTTTAATGAATATTTTGAACCAAATACCATACATTTTGTCTTTTCTATATTAAAGTTACAATCTCAAAGATTTCCGTTTCGTTCTCTGTGGCGGTACCAATGGCGAGAAGCGGTAATTGCAGGTGTGTTTTTGGACCTCACTTCCCATAGATCCAACCGGATCCAACCAGTGTCGCCTGTGTGACGTCAGTCAGTTGGCACCTGGGCCACGCCAACTATAACACTTACTATTTACTGAATAAAAAATGGTTGTTATAAAAGCAATGTTATGTACATACTCATTCATTGTCTAACATTAGGCTAACTTAAGCTGTCTTTACATTGCCGAGCTGGGTTAAAAAGCTGTAGCAGACCTGGGGTAGAATTAGTGACAATCAATTTCCACAAACGTTCTTTATCCACCTTTTGCCCGGTATGAACATCTTTACACTGCAGAGAAGAATTTGCGGGATTCGCTGTGGCTCGTGCAATTAAGTATCTCATGCACAATAAACAGTTTTTTTCGTGAATGATTGTTGTGTGATATTTTTGAAACAACTGCCTTGCAAAATGTTACGCCTGGTGTTTCTGGTTTTGCTAGCTAAACTGTTCGAGAATAAAGCTGAGCTGGGTGTTAAATTAGCAATCAGAACAAGAAGGATAAAGCAAAAACAAAGGAGATTTCATGAAAAAAGGGCATCAAGGCTGAAGGAACATATGAGGAAGCGTAATAAAATAACAACGCTAATTAATTCATACTGCTGTATTCATTTATTTAGTTTTCTTGGGCTTGACATCATTACATAGAAATCAGACCCGGCTCTGCTCCACCTATACCCCGGCTTTATTCTGATCAATATATTGATGAACTTGATGGCAATGTAAATAACGGTAACGTTAAGGCCAGTTCGTTGGCAACGAGACGAAACGGTTTTAGAATGTTGCAGAGAAAATTGCAGCGGTGTGAACTGGTTAGTTGCAGGGTGTCTGAAGCTGTTGCCTGGGGTCTCAAAAGACCCACCTTGTCAAATCGCCAAGTACAGTTTTAGAATGTTTGCAATCAGACGTCTTGGAATTTTGCAAGTTGCATCCAGTCTTGATCTGATCATTGATCTGAACTGGCCTTTAGTTAGCTACATTGCAACATTGCAACAAGGTAGCATTGCATTCGAGAGACGGTTTGCGAGGTCGGTACCGGTCGGTAGCGTTAGCTAGCGCTTTTTCTAATTGTTAGTTGACATTAGATTGTGTTAATTACATTAGCTAGCTAGCTAACACAACGTTACCTGATATGAGAGATGGATACTGTGTACACCGTTGTCTAAACTAATGTTGCCTTTCTTGACACGGTCCGGTAGCTAGCGTTAGCTGTGCAAATAGCTATGTAATTTAGTAACGTTACATTGTCATCAAATGTAATACAAAGTCTACATCAACAAATAATATGACCTCTCATGTTACACAAAAACTTTTTAGGGTTTTTGTTAGTATTCTTGTGTAGTATTCCCCCCCCTTCTCTGTTATTGTAAGGCTAGCAGACACCGGAAAAAACAGTACGCCGTTCACACACAAGTGAGTTGAAGAGCGAGCCTGTTGCATTAGCTCCGCCTACCCTCTCTGGCGGACCAACCACTGATGGGTGATGGAAAACGCGTCACTATCTATGCGCCGCTTGTGATTTTTTCCTGGGAATGTCGCCACAGACACCCAGTTCTTTAATCATAAATTATTATTATAATAATAATAATATAAATTAATATAATAATAGGCTCAATCACCATTGTGTTACCTAATTTGGTGATAGATAGTGACTTAACAGACATTTATTTTAATGAAAATCTTCGAGATTATTACTTTAAGAACCAATTTATTTGCCGGTACCCATTCTTCTATTAACTTTAATTCTTAATTTAAAACCCTACCAAGTTCTCCAGGTGTGTGTGCTAATTTATATATTGTGGAATCATCTGTATAAATCGCAATGGTGGCATAATTCAAAATTAGAGGTAAATCATTTGTAAAAATTGAGAACAAAAGTGGCCCTAAACAACTTCCTTGAGGCACTCCACAGCTCACTGCTCTTGCCTCAGAATGACTACCATTAAAATGTACAGTATATTTCCTGTTGGTGAGATAACTTTTGATCCATGCAGCAGCATATGCTTCAAAACCATGATAGCTCAACTTATTCAATAACAACTTATGATCAAGTATGTCATATGCTGCACTCAAAGTGTAGTGACCTTGACTGGGGTCAGCTCTGTAGTTTGGGAGAGATATAATTAGCCAGCTTGGTTCCAGTTGTACAGTGAGAAAGCAGAATAATAAGCCAGACTGGTTCCGGTTGTACAGTGTGAAAGAGGAATAATTAGCCAGTCTGGTTCAAGTCATACAGTGGGAAAGGCGAATAATTAGCCAGACTGGTTCCAGCTTAACAGTGGGAAAGGGGAATAATTAGCCAGACTGGTTCCAGCTCTACAGTGGGAAAGGGAAATAATTAGCCAGACTGGTTCCAGCTCTACAGTGGGAAAGGGAAATAATGAGCCAGACTGGTTCCAGTTCTATAGTGTGGAAGGGGAATAATGATCCCTTTCCTCAGCCTTTACAACAGACTGACTGAGTGAAAACCTTGAGTGCTTAAGTGTTAAAGCATAAATAATCAGAACATCGAAGTTGGAATGATGGACCTTTCTCATTTTTAAAAAATGGAACCACCACTGTTTTCTCCCATAATACTTTTCAGTGCATAGTTCAGGCCCATGGCCTGTATTCATGAGTAATATTCTCTTGCTGTGTGTGTGATGGCAGTGGACCAGTGCTGGAGAACAATGGAGACTGTTGTTCTCTCTTCACGGTTCTCCACTCACCATAGTTCTGGCCGGGGAGACAAAGAACGGGCATCGGTGCCTGAGTCCAAACAGGCCCACAGTGGGAGTGATCGTGCAACAGCAGGACGTGGAGACCACGCGCAGCGGAGGGGGGACATGGAACACTGAACGCGGGAAAGGTATGAAGCCAGGCCTAGTCACATGGTCTACCACACACGGGCAGTCACGTGTCCCCAATTTTGAACTTTTTGGAATAATTATCATTTGGCAGGAACATAGACGATGAACAAAGGACAGTTTCAGAGTTTTATTCAATCTTCCTTGCTGGGTGCAGTCTTTGGTTATATGGTGCAAAAGTGGGTCCACTCTCAGTTCATCAGTGGGTGAGGACAGGAGGTCATAGGTCACAGCTAACGGGTCTGTGTAAGTGCATATGTAAGGACACAGGTAAGTGTGCATCATTCTCACTTGTAACCCCCGACCTCCAGCCTGCTCCATGAAGAAAACATCTCTGTATTTCACAAATTTGTAGCTGTATTGCAAACACTGAGTAAACCATGGACAAGCTGATATGATTTTATCTATTGCAGTACACCATGCACCAGGGTGGAGTGCATTTACAATGCTGTAAAAAATGATTTGCCTAATTTTCTGTATTATTGCACATTTGTTACACTGAATGGTTTCAGCACTTTAGACTAAATGCAATATTAGACAAATGGAACCTGATTTAAAAAAAGAATAATTTATCAAACACCCATGTCACCCATACGAAAAAGTAATTTCCCCCTTAAACTTAATAACTGGTTGCACCACCTTTATCAGCAATAACTGCAACCAAAGGCATCCCGTAATTTGGTATCAGTCTTTCACATTGCTGTGGAGGAATTTTAGCCTATTCCTTTTTGCAAAACTTCTTTAATTCAGACAAATCGGTAGGGTTTCAAGAATGAGCATCTTGTTTAAATTTCTGCAACAGCATCTCTATTGGGTTCAAGTCAGGACTTTGACTAATTCACTCCAAAACGTTCATTTCGTTTCTTTTCAGCCATTCAGACGTGGACTTGCTTTTGTGTTTTGTAACATTGCTCTGCTGCATAACCCAATTGCTCTTCAGCTCAAAACAGATGACCATACATTCGCCTTAAGAATTTGGTTTCTTCAACAATGCAAGTTGTCCAGGTCCCGAGGCAGGAAAGCATCCCACACGATCACACTACCACCACCATGTTTTTTTTTTGTTTTCTCCAATTTTCGTCGTTATACCAATTCCCCGTGTGGACCAGCCACAGTCCTGGTCGATGTGCTATTCTCTGTTGGTCTGGGGAGGATGTAGACTGCCACATGCCTCGTCCGATACATGTGGAGTCGCCAGCTGCTTCTTTGGTCTGACAGTGAGGAGTTTCACTGGGAGAGTGTAAAGCGTTCACGCTATCTCCCCCAGATCCCCTCCCTGCTGGACAGGTGCCCCGACCAACCAGTAGGAGTCGCTAATGCAAACGATCAGGACTCATACTGGCTTCCCACCCGCGAACACTGCCAGGATCAGAAACGCTGCATGGCTACATGTCTAACATCTCCCTTTCCCACTTCCTCTTTAAGTTTGAATGCAATCTTTAGGTAGGTCAGTCCTTGTCATAAATTAGTCTGACCCCCAATCGCTTCTCTCGTCATCACCCAATCAGGGCAAACATCCTCAAGCCATGCTGAGTATTTAAAATAGCCACAGGGTATTTATTTGGGTGGTGGTTCCTTGGTTGTGTCTTTTTCGCTGGTTTCCTTTTATCCTGTGCACTTAAACTGGAAGTGGGTGATACTTTGGCAAGGTCTGGCTTATGCACCTCTTTCTCTCTTTTCTGGTATTTCATAGTCAATTGTTTAATGTTTTGTTGTATGGCTTCTGTTTTCTAATTTAGAAGTAGTGAGCCTGCATTCAATAAAGAATGTATGATTTTAACGCATTGATATAATTGACTGCTTTGTAGTAAATTCAATTAGTTAATCTAAATCCTGATATAGAGTTTGTTTTGACTTGTTGGTTGATTCCACTAGTTTTCTGTAGACTGACCTATCAATGAATTTGGTGATTTAATCGATAATTATAATTTTAAACATAATTATTAAATTAAATCATGTCAAATATATTTTATATGTAGGTTAAGTAAGGGGTTCTAGCATGCTGTAGGATATGTAGTGTTTAGATTTTGGCCTTAGAGAGGGGAACAGTGATTAAGAATGTGGTCTGGCCTCCCCATCACAAGCGTCAAAGAAAATGTGATTGGGGCAATTTTAAATTCCACTGATACCCTAATCTAGGCTGACAATCTATGGGTCTCACCTCCTCAGAAGAGACAAACCAGATGACACAGGACACCACATCGGGGGTTGGAGACGCTGCATGCCTAACATTTCCCATTACTTTTAGTTTGAATGTGATCTTTAGGTAGGCCAGTCATTGCCATAAATTAGTCTGACCCCCCTTCCCTTCTCTCCTAAACCTTAACCCAGCATCACCTAATCAGGGCAAACATCCTCAAGCCATGCTGGGTAAGGTATTTAAAATGGCCACAGGAGAAAGTTGTGTGTGGCGTTTGGTTTCGGAGCCTGGAAGAAGAAGAGTTTTCCTCTTTTTATTTTGGTGGTGGTTGTGTGCTTGTAGCTGGTTTCCTTTCATCCTGTGGCGTTTATACTGGAAGTGGGTGATACTTTGGCAAGGTCTAGCCGATCTGTTCCTCTCTCTCTCTCTCTCTCTTATCTGTCTCTCTCTCTATTTTCTGGTATTTCTAGATTAGTTGTTTAATGTTTTGCTGTATGTCTTCTCTTGTGTAATTTAGAAGTAGTGTGCCTGCATTCAATAAAGAATGTATGTTTGACTGCTTCTTATTGAATTCAATTATTTAATCTGAAAACCTGATATACAGCTTGTTTTGACTGTTGGTTGATTCCATCAGTTTTCTGTAGACTGACCTATCAAAGAATTTGGCGATTTAATTGATCATTCTAATTTTAAACATAATTATTAAATTAAATCTAATAAAATATATTTTACATGTAGGTTAAGTGAGGAGTTCTAGCATGCAGTATCACTTGGTTCAGTATTCAGAGTGCTGAACATTTTAACAAGGGCATTGATTGTTGGAAACACTGGATTCAGAAAATAAACATATTTTTAATTAATCCTTGCTTGTCATAGATGTTTCTCTTGGTTAGTGATTGTTTCCACCTTGCTACTCTCCCATGAATCTCATTTTTTCCCAGTCTCTTCCTTATTGTGGAGTCATGTTCATGTCATGACCTTAGCTGAGGCTACAGAGGCCTACAGTCCTTTGGAAGTTCTTCTAAGATCTTTAATGACTTCCTGAATGAGTTGTTGCTGCGCCTTTGGAGGAATCAAACATGCAATTCTCTGCATGCAATGCTAGTTCCCCACCACACCACACTGCCATCCAAATCTGTCTCATGTAGACTTTAGTATTCTGTCACATGCGCCAACATCAGCCCTGTCCTAGATTCTCTCCACTGGCTACCTGTTTATAATTGATTTTAATGTATTGCCACGTTGGTTTAAAGCATTGCACACAGATGAGCATAGAATACAGGTGAATAGCACCTGCATACACTGTTCATACTATTTGACTGTGTATCATCTTTAGCGAGTGCTCCACTCTGCAAACACTTCCCAGTTATTCCTATAGTTAAACTTAAACTGAGAGAGGAGGCTGCTTTCTGTGGTCCCAGACTGCCAATCTGTAACTACAGTAGTTTAAATCTCATCTTAAAATTTCCTTGGTTTACTATGGCATTTCCCTGTGTACTGATCATTGTATGTATTATAATTTCTTAATTGTTTTTTAAGAGCAACTTTTAAATATTTAATAGTGATAACCATTTTACCAGGTTATTGTATGGATTCCTGCTTATTAAAAGTCTAGCAGCAGTGATTTGAATCAGCAGAAATCTTTTCAACATTTTGACAGGAGAAAATGGCTTTACAATAGTCCAGCTATGATAACATAAAAGCATAACTAATTTTTTTATTTAAAAGATATCTTAGCCATGTTTCCTACCTGATAATAATTCTTCAATACTCCTTAAATGTATCTTACAAAGTTCATGCTTGCATTTAAAATGACCCCAAAGTTTCTGACTTCATATTTTAGATTAGGCAGAAGGCCCAAACATGACTGAACAAATTTAGTGAGTGGTTCTGAAACTAATGTAGTTGGTCAAACAACACTGATCATTGCACAGTAATGATGTTTGTCCACTAGATTAAATGAAATGGAGTGCACACCATGTAAGAGATCTTGTCCCTGTGGATGATTTGTCCAAGTAACAGCATGTAAATGAAAAACAAAATTGGCTGTAAATGGGACCTTGAGGCACTCCACACGACAGGAGGAAACAAGATTGCAAATTTTAACACAGAATTCACTGCGTGAGACATCAAACCACTTGAGTTCAAGTGCAGTGCCAGTTTGATAATGCATCAGCTTAAATGATCAGTTAATATAGAGTGCTCAGCAGTGTCAAATGCTGCACTCAGAAGTACAGACACTCGAATGGATGCCTGTGGTTGACCCTGCATAGCGATGACTCACCACAGTCAATATTGTTGTTCTCTTCTCAGAGTATCTGAAGATGGTTTCGAATAAACTAAATAATAATGACAACAATAAAGTAGCTATATCTTTGCATGTTATTTTTGCACCGATGAACATGAAAAAAAAATTGTATGGTCATTTGTATGCAAACCTTTTGCACCAGTTGCAAATGGTGAATTTTAATGTATTTTCTGATATTGGCAAACATTTTACACCCTTTTCAAGCTCTAAGTCCCTGAAATCACTGCTTGTGATATCATGTCATGAATATTACAGAGGCTCAGTCCCTTACATAGGATCAGTCCCTTACAGAGGATAAGTCTCTTTCAGAAGATAAGTCCCTTACAGAAGATCAGTCCTTACAGAGGATAAGTCTCTTTCAGAGGATAAGTCTCTTTCAGAAGATCAGTCCCTTACAGAGGATAAGTCTCTTTCAGAGGATCAGTCCCTTACAGAGGATCAGTCCCTTTCAGAAGATCAGTCTCTTTCAGAGGATCAGTCCCTTACAGAGGATCAGTCTCTTTCAGAGGATCAGTCCCTTACAAATGGATAGAAGGTCCACACAGAGGGTTAGAGTCCCATACAGAGGAATAGGGGGCCCTTTTAGAGGTTCCTACAGAGGGTTAGAGTCCCATACAGAGGAATAGGGGGCCCTTTTAGAGGTTCCTAGAGAGCAACAGAGGGCCTTACACAGGAATAGAGGTCCCTTATAGAGGGATGGATGAGCCTTACAGAATGACAGAATGATTACAAAATGACAGGGGGCTCTTGTAGAGGTCCCTACAGAGTAACAGAAGGCCTTGCCGAAGGCTAGGCTCCCTCACAGAGAGATAGTGGGAGAGTGGAGCCTATGAGTGCAGCTGGAAAGAATGAAATAGATGTGCCCATAATAGATCTCACCATTGGTGGCTGTGTCATAGGGTTGTGCCTCTTCATAGTATCCCTCAGGAGAATCCAGCAGGGGCAGTGGGAGGGGGTCTCTTCCCAAGCACTGAAATAGGGAAAAAGAAAGAAAGGGAGAGAGAGTGAGAGAGTTAAGAATGAATCATTTTTGATTGATTAGTATTTGCCAGGGCTAATACTAAAATAAGCTCAGATTCATGGGGGTCTTGAGTGCCATATCTAGCTTAATCCACGTTAAAAAATCCATGCTAATTATCTGATTGAATACAATTCATTCTTTCAGGTGATTTCATTTCTTAACGGATGAATTGTTGGATTAAAAAATTAATGCACTTGGCAAATAACAAATGCACAGAAAAAACACCCAGATGCCATAACAACAACCGCAAACAGTGCCTCCAAAATGTCTCAACAATATGTCCATACCTCTTCAACAACACTTCAAGAACTGATTCATACTTTTCAATAACACCTCAGTCACATGTGATGGAAAATTGATCCAGAGTTTCAACTATGGTTTTTCATCTCATTGGTTTTGGTCATTGCCAGCTTACTGGCACATCAAACTCCAAAATCCGAAATATTCCATACAGTGCAATACAGAGATTATGTCTTCCTCCCCTGGCACATGTCCTCCATTGTGGGGAAATGATTTTTGTGAGAAAGGTGGTATTTCTTTATTTTTACTGCCTGGGATTCTCGGAAACAGGGGAGTTGACAGGCTGTCTTCCTTCTAGCAGAATGTGACACAGGATATTACCACTTATAATGAAGGCACTTTAGTTTCTGACAGTGAAAAATATTTGGAGAAGACAGTGTTAGAGCTAGAAGTATAAATCACTTGTGTGTGATGTGTTGAAAAAGTGAAAAACAGTCCACAGGAAATTCACTGGAATTGGGAATCACAGTGACACAGTTCCACAAAGAGCATATAAAACACACACATACATGCACACATACACATACACATACACACAGACACAAATACACACACAGGTGAGAGTGGGGCCAAATCTAACATGGAGTAAAATGTAACTTTGAAAGCGCAGAATTACCTTCTCTTTGCCTCCAACCAATAACGGAAGAGTTCAATAAATATTTCGGGAGTCCGTTTTGACTACATGCAAGTGAATTTTTTTTACTGGAAGTGTTTTTTGGCTACAGTATTGTGTGTATGTAAAGGAGTCCAAATGTATGTAATTAACAGATCATTTAGTTTTGATATAACATGCTAGCCAGGCAAAAGTGCTGACCCCCCCCCCCCCCCACCATGGGGTTAAACCTAACATGGTGGTTCAGCAATTGATTAACCAATTGATTGGTTTAAATTTAATTAAATTTTAACTTGTAATGGTAACATGTGACATTGACTAATACAGATGTTTGGATCGAAAAGACATTAAACAGGAAACAAAGATAGGCTGTGATAGATTTTCACCGATATTGGTAGACCACGAAAAACATAAATGTAATCAAAAAATAGATGAAAGACTGTGTCATATTCCATGGAATTGTATTTAATTGCCTAACTTTGTGTTAATTTTGCAGCGATTAAGACTGTTAGGTGTACCCTGTACCACATTAGTTTTTACCCCACCCACAGTGTTAAATGTAACATTTCCCTCTCGATAAGTTCGGTCAGATTGCTAGTGAATGGTATGTCCCAGAAACTTCATTGCAGTGTGTAATTCTAGTGAATGGATGTAGGTTGTTTGTATTAAAAAAGATTACTCTATCTCAAGTAATATATTCAGAAGTGAGCCAAACACAAAAACTGTCAGTTATTCCCTCAATCTGCCCTACATACATGCACACACATGCACACATTTACAATCCATAATATTGTGAATATTGGCCAAATATTCACTGCTTCTCCTTTTTTCGCCCTGCAATCCACCAAATGAGTTGCTCACCACTGAAACAGAAAAGACCTGGGTGACACTATGTCCCTGGGTGAGTGTTCTGTTTGGCAGCTAGCCAAACCCTTTTCAAGCTCTAAGTCCCTGAAATCACTGCTTGTGATATCATGTCATGAATATTTTAGAGGATCAGTCCCTTACAGAGGATCAGTCTCTTTCAGAGGATCAGTCCCTTACAGAGGATCAGTCCCTTACAGAGGATAAGTCTCTTTCAGAGGATCAGTCCCTTACAGAGGATCAGTCTCTTTCAGAGGATCAATCCCTTACAGAGGCTCAGTCTCTTTCAGAGGATCATCCCTTCAGAGGTCAGTCTCTTCAGAGGATCATCCCTTACAGAGGCTCAGTCTCTTTCAGAGGATCAATCCCTTACAGAGGCTCAGTCTCTTTCAGAGGATCAATCCCTTACAGAGGATCAGTCTCTTTCAGAGGATCAGTCCCTTACAGAGGATCAGTCTCTTTCAGAGGATCAGTCCCTTACAGAGGATAAGTCTCTTTCAGAGGATCAATCCCTTACAGAGGATCAGTCTCTTTCAGAGGATCAGTCCCTTACAGAGGCTCAGTCTCTTTCAGAGGATCAATCCCTTACAGAGGATCAGTCTCTTTCAGAGGATCAGTCCCTTACAGAGAATCAGTCTCTTTCAGAGGATCAGTCCCTTACAGAGAATCAGTCTCTTTCAGAGGATCAGTCCCTTACAGAGGATAAGTTTCTTTCAGAGGATCAATCCCTTACAGAGGCTCAGTCTCAACTGGCCACAACTGGCATAACTTTGATTCCTGACCATGTGCACCGCCCCATTTCACACAAAGTACTTTACACAAATTATTTATTTATTTTACTCATTTAATTTTCAGTTGACTGCCAGGGCCCAGGGCTCCCATTTATAAAAAATGTTCCTGGATTTAAACTTAAATGTGATCTTAAGATCACTGTGCTTACGCCCGCCTTATAAAAATAAAATAAGATGAACTAATAAGTTGCTTGCATTGCTTTAAAATGGCGTATCTGTGATATATAGATCTCACGTGATGTAGAACTCACGTGAACATGCTTTACCATTACCCCTTATGAATGTGGCCAATAACAGCCATTTTTTAAAAATAAGCTTGCATTTCTTGTACTCCTCAGGACTAAAATTATTTTATCAATTGAATGTCATTCTTAAAGCGTGAACACTGTTCTCAAACATCCAGTGCCTGCCTCTAAGTAATCAGCAGCTAATTAACATACATCTAGTATGAACTTTACATAGATCTTGTCTACATCAAAGTGTGATTTTATAAATACTACTTAGTCATGGTTTTCTGCGTAAGCCGCTATTTAAAGTTACAATCTCGAAGATTTCAGTTTCGTTCTCTGTGGCCAATGGCGAGAAGCGGTAATTGCAGGTGTGTTTTTGGACCTCACTTCCCATAGATCCAACCGGATCCAACCAGTGTCGCCTGTGTGACGTCAGTCAGTTGGCACGCCAACTATAACACTTACTATTTACTGAATGAAAAACGGTTGTTATAAAAGTAACGTTATGTACATACTCATTCGTTGTCTAACATTAGGCTAACTCAAGATGTCTTTACACTGCCGAGCCGGGTTAAAATGCCGTAGCAAACCTGGGGTAGAATTAGTGATGATCAATTTCTGCAAACGTTCTTTATCCACCTTTTGCCCGGTATGAACATCTTTACACTGCAGAGAAGAATTTGCGGGATTCGCTGTCGCTCGTGCGATTATGTATCTCATGCATAATAAGCAGTGTTTTTCGTGAATGATTGTTGCGTGATATTTTTAAAACAACTGCCTTGCAAAATGTTACCCCTGGTGTTTCTGGTTTTTCTAGCTAAACTGTTCGAGAATAAAGCTGAGCTTGGTGTTAAATTAGCAATCAGAACAAAAAGAATAAAACAAAAACAAAGGAGATTTCATCAAAAATGGCATAAAGGCTGAAGGAACATATGAGGAAGCGTAATAAAATAATAACAATGCTAATCCATACTGCTGTATTCTTTTATTTAGTTTTCTCCTGCATGACCTCTTCAGAAATCAGACCCGGCTCTGCTCCACATTCCCCGGCTTTATTCCAATCATTATAATATATTGATGAACTCGATGGCAATGTAAATAACAGTAACGTTAAGGCCAGTTCAGATCAATGATTCGCAACGAGACTAAACGGTTTTAGAATGTTGCAGAGAAAACTGCAGCGGTGTGAACTGGCTAGTAGCAGAGCCGTTGCCTGCCCTGAGGTTTTAAAAGACCGTCCTTGTCAAATCGCCAAGTGCAGTTTTAGAACGTTTACAATCAGACATCTTGGAATTTCGCAAGTTGCACCCAGTCTCGTTGCGAATCATTGATCTGAACTGGGCTTAAGTTAGCTACACTGCAACGTTGCAACAAGGTAGCATTGCATTCGAGAAACGGTTTGCGAGGTCGATACCGGTCGGTAGCGTTAGCTAGCGTTTTTTTCTAATTGTTAGCCGACATTAGATTGTGTTAATTACATTATCTAGCTAGCTAACGCAACGTTACCTGATATGAGAGATGGATATTGTGCACAACGTTGTCTAAACTAATGTTGTCTTTCTTGACATGGTCCGGTAGCTAGCTTTAGCTGTGCAAATAGCTATGTAATTTAGTAAAGTTACATTGTCATTAAATGTAATACGAAATCTACATCAACAAATAATATGATCTCTTATGTTACACAAAAACTTTTTAGGGTTCCATAACTCCCCCAACCCCCCCTCCCCTTTCTCTGTTATTGTAACGCATGCAGACACCGGAAAAAACAGTACGCCGCTCATACACAAATGAGTTGAAGAGCGAGCCTGTTGCGTTAGTTCCGCCTACCCTCTCTGGCGGACCAACCACTGATGGGTGATGAAAAACGCGTCACTAACTGTGCGCCGCTTGTGATTTTTTCCCGGGAATGTCGCCACAGACACCAAGTTTTTTAATCATGAATTATGATAATAAAAATAGTATAAATTAATATAAAAATAGGCTCAATCACCATTGTGTTACCCAATGCAGCGATAGATAGTGACTTAAAAGACATTTATTTTAATGAAAATCTTCGAGATTATTACTTTAAAGTAATAATCTCAAAGATTTTCATTAAAATAAATGTCTGTTAAGTGGTGATTGAGCCTACTGCTCAGGCAGAACCAGGGTCTAGCATAGCTGTGTGATGTGGACAATTTTACAAAATTTGGAAAAATAATAATTTTTGTTTAACTGAAAAGCTTTTGGAAAATCCAAAATTAAAGCAAATATAAATTTTTCTGATGGAATTCTTTCATTTATGAAGCAAAGCAAGTCCCACGGATTACTATTCACATTAGTCTGTCTCCACTCTTGCAGAGAGGGTCTTTTAGTCATTGAATCCAAATTTCAGCAAAGTAGCCCACACACAGGGTAAGTACCTCACACTCGCAATGAAATTTAACAGTTAGTATTGCTTCCTTCCATTTCCCTGAAGTCTCTACTTTAGCTCTAGATCAATAATAAGTATAAATAAATACATAATAAACAGTAAACAATTTTCCATAGTACTGTCCAAGTAGGTTCCAGATAATTCTCACAAAAAAGAAAAAAAATTTGTTTTGTTTGTCTCTTTCTCTTATATTAAAAAGCTGACTTTTTCAGTATGTTTCCATTGTGTATCAAATCATTTTTCTAGAAGTTTTTTTTCTATTAAAGGGTTTTGTTTTTCAAATGAGCAAATTTAAAATAAAAATAAAACATTTTCCACAACAAGTTACCACGTTTTACTATGAGAACATGTAGCGACTAGTAGTGTGTCATTACATTTTTAAAGGTTAAGAGCTTTCTTTCTCTCTCTTGCTTCTCTCTTTCTAACTCTCTTTCTCTCTTCTAAAAAAGAAACAGACCCAGGAAACGATAAGTGGACAGGCTTACATGATGATATAAGGCCAGCTTTTGAAAAACATTCAACACATGGAAAATCCCTCTCTCCTGCCAAGAATCCATTGCAGTATAAACAGAATCAGCCTGGGAACAAGGCCTTTTGGAGCAGCATGTTGGTAATAATGAGAAACAAACTGCACTGCATTTTTTAAATAAAGAGGGTTTAGCTGTTAAAGCAAGAAACTACACTGCTGGGTGATATATAGACACTACTGCTGCCACCAATGTCATCACTCATAACCAGAAAAAAATTCCCAGCTTGTCTAGGTACCTTCACATTTTTAGGTAAATCTGAACAGTTTTCCTTCAATGGTTCAAACCTGCAATGTAGTAATAAAATTGTATCACAGATGTTACAGATTAATACGCAAAAATGCTGCCTGTGTGAAAACAGCAGCAAAGCAGTTTTTCACAGCTCTGCATCTGAACTTGTAAGAATGGGAAGATGTAATATTTCACTCTGGAGCAAAAGGAAACCAAAAAAAATAAAGGCAAAACATGCTGTCCAAGAGTATGAAATAGAACATCGAGATTTTTACAGAAAGTAACAGAAAGGAGTGAGGATTCGCACAAAAGCGAAGCATCACAAATATCCAACAGTTTGACAGTTATGTAACAGTTTGATTGTTGAAATTACCTTTGAGATGGAAAGCATAGTAAACATCAGTGTTATATGATAAAATGTTTATCATCACAAACCCATATCTTAAAACTAGCATAAGGAAATATATACACATACAATAACAGACAGACTGAGTTATTGCTACATTTCTTCAAGAACCCAAAAGGTATAGAACTGTAGACATAACGTATAGAACAGCACACCATAATGAATCCACACTATAGTGCCCAATGATCTGTTGTAGCACCACACTGTAGCATAGCTGATCTGCCCCTCCTCTGAGTAAATGTTCCTTTGCCCTTTGACCTCACAGTGCATTGGCTGACTGTCACCAGTCCCTCTGCTATCTATAGCCCATATTGTATTTATAGCTGGGAAAAGAAACAGACACCCCCCTCCCACCCCCCTGTGTGCCTGCTGTGTGCGGATTTGTTTCTGTTCAATACCATGTCTGGGAAATGTCTTGGGAGGAAAGCTGCATGTCAGAACAGTGTGGCACAATTTAGCCAGTTCAACCAATTTTTTTTCTGCCTGAGTTTAATGCCACGGTAACGTAATGGAGACCGGCAGCAGCAGTAATTCAGGCAGGGGGAGCGGGAGGCCAGATACAGCCGCCACCCTCCGGGTGCGTGTGGAGGACAGCGTCTTCATGGTGGACAGAGCCATGCTGGTGCGCGGCTGTGACTACTTCCGCGCCCTCTTCCGCTCGGGGATGAGAGAGTGCAGGCAAGAGGAGGTTCACCTGAGGGGCCTGCGGGTGCGCGGCTTCCTGATCGTGCTGGCTGTGCTGAGGGGGGACCGGCCCACCCTGAGCGACGACCAGATCGTCGACGCCGTCGAATGCGCTGCATTCCTCCAGGTGGGCGCTCTGGCTCGGCACCTCGCTGACCTCATCAACTCTGACAACTGCCTGCTGCTGTGCCAGGCCGCCGCCGTGTACGGCCTGTTGGAGCTCTACCTCAGTGCCGCGCTCTTTATCCGTGACATGCATGAAGACCTGCAGGAGGCGGCGGAAAGCCTGCTGTGGGAATCTCGGCAGTATGTGCAGTCTCTCACCCCCAGCTCCTTTGTGGCAGTTGGCACGTACTCTCCTTCCATGGAGATACTACAGGACTCTTTCAGGACTCTCTGTTACCTGGATGAAGGCGAAAAGGACTGGAAACACCTGACTGACCTGCCGACAGAAGCTAGCACCTCCATGGCAGGCCTGGCAGTCCTCTCCAACAAGCTCTACATCGTGGGGGGCGTGCGGGACGTCAGCAAGCAAGTGGTGGAGTCTTGCTTCTGCTACGACGCGATGGCTAACAAGTGGACCACCTTCAACGGCCCCCGCCAACTCCGCTACAACTTCACGCTGGTGGGGCACGAGGGCCGGCTCTATGCCATCGGTGGGGAGTACGAGAAAACCGCCATGTCGTCGGTGGAAATGTACGACGTTGCGACTGGCAACTGGTCCTTCGTCCACCATGCCCCACGGCCTGTGGCCGACGCGGCATGCGCCAAGGCGATGAGCCGGATATTTGTGTGCTTTTGGAAGCCCAAGGAGACTACAGACATCTACGAGTATGTCCCGGGACGGGACGAGTGGTCCCTCGTCACCACACTGATTCGTCCTCACAGCTACGGTCACTGCATGGTGGCGCACCGGGATAACCTCTACGTGATGCGGAACGGGCCCTACGCCGACTTCCTGCGGTGCCTGATGGACTGTTACAACATCACCACGGGGCAGTGGACAGCCATGCCGGGGCACTATGTCAACAGCAAGGGCGCCCTGTTCACTGCTGTGGTGAGAGGTGATTCAGCGTTCACCGTCAACCGCATGCTGACGCTGGAGTATGCCATCGGAACAGGGGGGTGGAAGCCACGACGAGAGATGAAGGGTTTTCCAAGGAGCGGTTCGGTCTGGACATTTTTCCTGAGGCTGCCAAAAACGAGGGCACATCCCAAACAGAGGGAAGCGCTGGACAGCAATGGTCAGGACGATGCCAATGACCCCAATCCGGCTTAAACTATCCTTGCACAAATTCAAAAGTGCTCTGAATACTACCTAAGAAGGCTGGATGGATCATAAATTATCAGCGGCTCAAAATTTTTTTGTATGTTTTTATTTCCTACTCACTCATTTTTGAAAGTCTTCTTACCCATGATTCCAAGGCCCTCTGCATATACAAGCTCAGCCCAGGTAGGCTCTCTCCTCCAAAGTGAATGATTGCAGCCACCACATATATTCCACTCTACAGTCCTCCAGCTGAGCTGTGTGACCACTGGTGAGGAGGAATGCAACTTCATATGTAGCTGGTGCAGGCAGACCACAAGTTCCTAACGAGCCAGTGAAATCACTCTTAGACAAGGAGAACATGCTAACTTCAACGCTCCCTGAGTGATGCTACAGCTAATTACGTGCCACCATAATATGGCAGTTGGCACTAGTTAAATTAGGATTCACTTCAAAGGATCAATGCTGACTGAGCTTTAGCTGGACATGTCACTGCCCGTTGAATGGCTCACTAAATTAGAATATTCATATAATGCTTTTCTATGGAAGTCACATGGTTGTCTCGTGTGATTCTGTGATTGACAGTGCAGGGTATCTCTGCTTTATAAATTGTTAGAAAATGTAATAAATAAAGCAGAGATATTTTCTTATTAAAAATGTATTTGTTTGTATGTTACAGTAATACCACAGAATACACATACAGGGCTAATGCAAGTATATGAGAGTTTTAGATAAAGATACAACAGGTCTGCTGTGAGTAAACAGTGGCGTCTCTGCACAACAAATGACATGATTAGTCCCCTGAGCTGCAGTCCATGTGCTGCAGTTTGTGTTCTTTGCCAGTTTTCCAGTGCCGTTCCAGCGTTTTTCTGTTTATTCTGATTCCTAGTTTTGAACTGTTTTACGATTTTTGCCTGCCGTCTCTGTATTCCTCTTACCGGTTATGACTTCTGCCTGTTTACCCGACTTTGTTTTTGCTACCGTTTTTGTACTTTTGCCCTTTTGGATTTTTTGGTATTTGACCCATGCCTGGATTTTGATTACAAGACTGTCTGCTGATCTTGTACTGCTGAATAAATCACCTATATTTTCATCCGTACTTCCTGATCTCCTTTTCGAGCCTGACAGTATGATCTGGCCAGGATGGACTCAGCGGGCTTCAGTCAGCTGCAGACAGCCCTGGGGAGACAGGGAGCCATGCTGGGAGAACACCAGAGTCAGTTGGAGTCTGTGAAGCAAGCGTTGGAATCCTTCGCCGGCAACATGACCCAGATCGCTACACAGCTACAGCAGCATCAGCAGGTGCAAACCAGCACTCCACCACCGCCAGCGACTTCTCCCATCCTGCCTCCTCCTGCCCTGCCTACCCGAGAAACTCGTCTGCCTCCTCCTGAACACTATGTTGGCGAACCAGGTACATGCAGGTCTTTTTTGTCCCAATGCGTGCTCATTTTCGAACTGCAACCATCGGTTTTTCCTACGGAGCGAGCGAAAGTCGCCTATATTATCACCCTGCTGTCGGGTCGGGCTAGGGAGTGGGGAACGGCCGTATGGGAAGCCGGTTCCATTTTTTGCAATGACTATCATTCCTTTGCTGATGAGATGCGCAAAGTATTTGATCGCTCCATGCACGGAAGAGAAGCCGCTCGTCAGATGCTTCAGGTACACCAGGGGCGCAGGTCCATCTCCGACTACGCCATAGAATTCTGCACTCTCGCCACGACCAGCGGGTGGAATGTGGCGGCTCAGTTTGACACCTTCCTTAATGGTCTTGCCGAGGAGATTAAAGACGAGATTGCCACCCGTGAGCTGCCCTTCGCCTTTGATGACCTGGTGGATTTGGCGATCCGCATGGATAAGCGGTTGACTCAACGTCGCAGAGAGAGATGTGTGAGAGACATCTGCAGAATTGCAACCTCAAGTATTGCCGGTTTCAAGACCATCACCACCTCGCGAACTGGAACCTATGCAGATCGACCGCACCCACCTGACTCCTGCGGAGAGACAGAGAAGAATCAGCACTAGGTCCTGTCTCTACTGTGGCACGACTGGACACTTCATTGCCACTTGCCCAGTAAAAGACAACGCTCGCCAGTAGACTGGGGAGTACTGGTGAGTGTCGCCCCCGTTCAGAACTCCTCAACCCTCCGCACTCTGTTGCCTACCACTCTCTTGTGGAAGGATCAGCAATATCCCCTCTCCATCCTGATTGACTCCGGTGCTGATGAGAGTTTCATTGACACCTCTCTGGCAGCCCAGTGGGGTCTGCCCACCACTGTCATCCACTCTCCATTGGTGGCTAATGCTTTGAACGGGCAGAGACTCGCCAGCATCACCCACATCATAGCCTCGGTGAGTCTTCTTTTATCTGGCAATCATCGTGAAGAGCTTGTGTTACATGTGTTTGACTCATCCTAAGTTCCTGTGGTGTTGGGCCATCCCTGGCTCGCTAAGCATAACCCCCACATAAACTGGACTGAGAATTCTGTGGTGGGTTGGAGCCCATTCTGCCACGCACACTGCCTCCGGTCTGCACCGTGTTCCGTGTCTTCTCTCCCAGTGTCTCAGAAGGATTACTCTGACCTGTCTTCTGTTCCTCCTGAATATCTGGACATACGGACGGCCTTCAGCAAGTCCAGGGCTACTTCGCTGCCCCCACACCGCCCATATGACTGCACCATCGACCTGTTGCCAGGAACTTCACACCCCCCGGGACCGCCTCTATTCGCTGTCTCCTCCAGAAGTCGAGGCTATGAACAAGTATATCAGTGAGTCCCTGGCTGCTGGTATTATTTGTCCCTCATCATCCCCGGCTGGTGCAGGGTTTTTCTTTGTGGGGAGGAAGGATGGCTCCCTCCGTCCATGTACTGATTACCGGGGTCTGAATGAAATAACTGTTAAGAACCGTTACCCGTTACCCTTCCTGTCATCAGCTTTTGAGCTCCTACAGGGAGCTGCTATTTTTTTGTTGGACCTCCGCAACGCCTACCACCTGGTCCGAATCAGAGAAGGAGACGAGTGGAAGACTGGTTTTAATACCCCTACCGGCCACTACGAATACCTCGTCATGCCCTTTGGGTTGACCAACGCCCCTGCAGTGTTCCAGACCCTAGTCAATGACATTCTGCGCCATATGGTAAACCAGTCTGTCTTTGTCTATCTTGATGATATTTTAATTTTTTGTCTGTCCAGGAGCACGTGCAACACGTCCGGCGGGTTCTACAACGTCTGCTGGAGAACCAGCTTTACATCAAGGCAGAGAAGTGTGCCTTCCAGCAACTGTCAGTCTCCTTCCTGGGGTTTATCGTCTTGGCAGGTGGCAACCAGATGGACCTTCGTAAGGTCAGAGTGGTGACTGAATGGCCCATCCCCAAGACCCATAGGGACCTCCAAAGATTTCTGGGCTTCGCCAATTTCTATCGAAGATTCGTGTGGGACTCCAGTAAGGTCACCGCCCCTCTCACTGCCCTCACTTCTACCACCATCAGGTTCAGCTGGACGGACAGCGCTGATAGAGCGTTCAGTAAACTCAAGAGGCATTTCACCACGGCACCCATTCTGACCCTCGCCGACCCCTCCCATCAGTTTATTGTGGAGGTGGATGCCTCGGACATGGGCATGGGGGCTGTTTTGTCTCAACGTTTGGTTAAGGATAATAAGCTTCACCCCTGTGCCTTCTTTTCCCACCGTCTCACCCTCACCAAACAGAATTATGACATTGGTAACCGCGAACTACTGGCTGTGAAACTGGCCATTGAGGAGTGGCGCCATTAGCTTGAGGGCACAGAGATCCCGTTCTTGGTCTGGACCGATCACAAGAACTTGGGGTATATTAAGACGGCCAAACGCCTCAACTCTCGCCAGGCTCGCTGTTCCCTGTTTTTCGCCCGTTTTAATTTTAGCTTGTCTTACAGACCCGGCTCCAAGAACATCAAATCTGACGCCATCTCCCGCCTGTTCTGCACCTCTGAGGGCAAGCCTAAGCCTGAAACTGAAAGCATTCTGCCCGAGCAACGTTTAGTGGCCGCAGTGGCATGGGACATCGAAGCTGCGGTGCGCAATGCCCAGCAGCACGAACACACTCCTGCTCAATGTCCTGCTAACCTGTTATTTGTTCCCAGCTCTGTACGTGCGCAGGTCCCTCAGAGGGGACACTCTTCCCGGTTGACCTGCCACCCCGGTTCCAGAAGAACTCTAGCCTTCGTTCGGCAGCGGTTCTGGTGGCCCTACATGTCCAAGGAGGTCAACAGCTTCGTTGCCGCCTGCTCAGTCTATGCCAAAACAAGTCCTCCAACCAACCCCCTGCAGGTCTGCTACAACCCCTGCCGATACCCAGACGTCCATGGTCCCACATAGCCCTGGATATCATAACTGGTCTCCCTCCGTACAACGGTAGCACTACCATCCTTACGGTCGTAGATTGTTTTTTCCAAATCTGTTAATTTCATTCCCCTTATCAAATTACCATCTGCTAAAGTGACACCTTTAAAGGTGACACTTTTAAAGTGATATCATGAGCTCAACTCATGATCAACCACGTTTTTAAAATACATGGACTACCTGTTGACATTGTTTCTGACAGAGGCCCTCAGTTTGTCTCTCATTTCTGGAAGGAGTTTTGCAGGTTCACTGGCACCTCCGTCAGCTTGTCCTCCGGATTTCACCCTCAGACCAATGGCCAGACTGAGCGGGCTAATCAGGACCTGGAACGTATGCTATGCTGCCTGGCTTCTCAGAATCCATCCTCCTGGAGTCAGCACTTAGCCTGGGTGGAATATGCGCACAATTCTCTTCCGGTATCTTCCACTGGGCTATCCCCTTTTCATTGTTGCCTCGGTTACCAACCCCCTCTGTTTCCCGCTCAGGAGGAGGAGACCAGTGTGCCCTCTGCTCAAGCGTTCATCCAACGTTGCCAACAAACCTGGAGACGAGCCTGTGCAGCCTTATTTCGGTCCAGTGAACGTGTGAGGAGGTCAGCGGACCAGCGTAGAACCAAGGCTCCCCGTTACCATTGTGGTCAGAGGGTTTGGTTGTCCACTCGGGACATTCCGCTGAGGGCGTGCTCCCGGAAATTGGCGCCCTATTTCATTGGCCCTTACCTCATCTCCAAGGTCATCAACCCATCGGTGGTCCGCCTCAGACTGCCCAGTTCCCTCCACCGAGTGCACCCATCCTTCCACGTCTCCTAGATTAAACCCATGCATCACAGTCTCCACTCGACTCCTACCCCAGCCCCACCCCCTCCACGACTCAACAATGGATCAGCCGCCTGCACTGTCAGGCGACTATTGGATGCCCGCCGTCGTGGACAAGGTTTCCAATACCTCGCCATGGTTTTGTTTTTGTTTTCAGTGCCCATGTGTTTCCTTGGTCCCCCCTTTTGGATTTTTTTTTTGGATTTGATTTGACCTTTGTCTGGATTTAGATTACGAGACTGCTTGCTGATTCTGTACTGCTGAATAAATCGCCTATATTTTCATCCGTACTTCCTGGTCTGCTTTTGAGTCCAACCCCCAAGCCTGACAAACCCCCTTACTCTATTACCACTCCACCCTACCACAACCCACCTTACTCTATTACCACTCGACCCTACCAAAACCCGCTTATTCTTTTACCACTACAATCCCTTACTGTATTCCCACTCCACCCGACCACAACAAACTTATTCTATTACCACTCCACCCGACCACACCCCCCTTACTCTATTACCACTCCACCCGACCACACCCCCTTACTCTATTACCACTCCACCCTACCACACCCCCCTTACTCTATTACCACTCCACCCTACCAAAACCCCTTACTCTATTACCACTCCACCCAACCACAACCCCCCTAACTCTATTACCACCCCACTCTACCACAACCCCCTTCACTCTATTACCACCCCACCCTACCACAACCCCCTTAACTCTATTACCACCCCACCCTACCAAAACCCCCTTAATCTATTACCACTCCACCCTACCACAACCCACCTTACTCTATTACCACTCCACCCTACCAAAACCCGCTTATTCTTTTACCACTACAATCCCTTACTGTATTCCCACTCCACCCGACCACAACAAACTTATTCTATTACCACTCCACCCGACCACACCCCCCTTACTCTATTACCACTCCACCCAACCACACCCCCTTACTCTATTACCACTCCACCCTACCAACCCCCCTTACTCTATTACCACTCCACCCTACCAAAACCCCTTACTCTATTACCACTCCACCCAACCACAACCCCCCTAACTCTATTACCACCCCACTCTACCACAACCCCCTTCACTCTATTACCACCCACCCTACCACAACCCCCTTAACTCTATTACCACCCCACCCTACCAAAACCCCCTTAATCTATTACCACTCCACCCTACCACAACCCACCTTACTCTATTACCACTCCACCCTACCAAATCCCCCTTATTCTATTATCACTGCAACCCCATACTCTATTACCACTCTACCCTACCACAACCCCTCATTCTATTGCCACTCCACCCTACCACAACCCCCTTATTCTAACACCACTCCACCCTACCACAACCCCCTTACTCTATTATCACTCTACCCTCCACAACCCCTCACTCTATTGCCACTCCACCCTACCACAACCCCCTTAATCTAACACCACTCCACCGTACCACAACCCCCTTACTCTATTATCACTCTACTCTACCACAACCCCTCACTCTATTGCCACTCCACCCTACTTTAACCTGCAGAGTTAGTGAGTACTATACCCTATGACTGTACTGTTACTCCAATCGCCCCTTCACCCTATCAGAACCCCTTTACTATACTACTACTTTGCTGTACAGCACAGCCTCGCTCCCACGTCAATCCACCCTATCCTAAGTCTCAGCTCTCCAGATCTCTTTGAAATTATTCACTTCTCGTGTGGTCTGTCTAGACAACACTGTTCCCTAAATCCAAAGAGGGATCATTTCCATCCACACCTCTTCATATACACCATTTCCCTGTGCCCCCCGCCTCCGCACTCCCTGACCTCACCATGCCCCACAAGCAAAGCCTTCAGGGAGTATGACACAGACTATCCACAGCCCTGCCTGTTCCGCTGTATGCCGTTTCTTACTGTATCATATGATAAGACACAGGTTGTGGATCAGTAAGATATGATGTCATTGCCAGCTTGCCTGTGCATGCCATCACAGGTAATACCACCAAACAGAGAGTTCATCTGAGCCTTTCTTCCTGGTCACAGCACACAGCGCACAACATACTGCATTGTTCAAGCATCGCTGTTGTGTATATCTCTCAAACCATTACAGAGACTGAATGTGTGTGTGAAACAGGTGTGTTAGATTGGGTATGGGGGAGCCAGGTGTGTTAGATTGGGTATGGGGGAGCCAGGTGTGTTAGATTGGGTATAAGTCAGTCAGGTGTGTTAGATTGGGTATGGGGGAGCCAGGTGTGTTAGATTGGGTATGGGGGAGCCAGGTGTGTTAGATTGGGTATAAGTCAGTCAGGTGTGTTAGATTGGGTATGGGGGAGCCAGGTGTGTTAGATTGGGTATAAGTCAGTCAGGTGTGTTAGATTGGGTATGGGGAGCCAGGTGTGTTAGATTGGGTATGGGGGAGCCAGGTGTGTTAGATTGGGTATAAGTCAGTCAGGTGTGTTAGATTGGGTATGGGGGAGCCAGGTGTGTTAGATTGGGTATAAGTCAGTCAGGTGTGTTAGATTGGGTATGGGGGAGCCAGGTGTGTTAGATTGGGTATGGGGGAGCCAGGTGTGTTAGATTGGGTATAAGTCAGTCAGGTGTGTTAGATTGGGTATGGGGGAGCCAGGTGTGTTAGATTGGGTATGGGTCAGTCAGGTGTGTTAGATTGGGTATGGGTCAGTCAGGTGTGTTAGATTGGGTATGGGGGAGCCAGGTGTGTTAGACTGGGTATGGGGGAGCCAGGTGTGTTAAACTGGGTATGGGGGAGCCAGGTGTGCTAGACTGGGTATGGGGGAGCCAGGTGTGTTAAACTGGGTATGGGGGAGCCAGGTGTGCTAGACTGGGTATGGAGGAGCCAGGTGTGTCAGATTGGGTATGGAGGAGCCAGGTGTGTCAGATTGGGTATGGGGGAACTAGGTGTGTTAGATTGGGTATGGGGGATTCAGATGAGTTTGACTGGGTATGGAGGAGCCAGGTGTGTTAGATTGGGTATGGGGGAACTAGGTGTGTATAATTGGGTATGGGGGAACCAGGTGTGTATGATTTAGTGGTAGGTAGGTAGGTAGGGTTTAGTCCTCTACAGGAGACACATAGTCCTCTACAGGAGACACGTCTGACCTCAGTTCTAGGTCATTCACAAATTCTCCAAAACCCAGAGTATTGTTTACATTTACGGAATTTACAGTGAAACGCATAGATGTGAATAAATCAACTGGAGAGGATCACTTAGTCCCAAATCTTTTGCGTCTCGCAACCACATTGATTGCACATTCGGTAACTAATATTTTTAATTTGTCATTATCGACTGGGACTATTCCCAGTGTATGGAAAGCTGCTCATGTTCTTCCATTATTCAAGGGTGGTGATGCCAGTCCAGTAAACAGCTATCGCCCATTCAATGTCTGTCTGCTAGATTTAGAACATTGTTACAACAACTATGAGCTTTTAATCACATATTAATCACAGCAATCTGGCTTCAGGCCTGGTCATAGCACCATTACAGCAACTTCACTGGTTATAAATGATATAGTAACAGCATTGAATGATAAACAAAAATGTGCAGCCCTATTTATCGATCTAGCAGAAGCTTTTAATACGGTAGACCATACAATCTTCATTAAAAAGTTGTCCTCCATTGGACTTGATAGCATAGCCAGTTCATGGTTCCAGGATTACCTTTCTAATAGAACTCAAGCTATTATAGCTGGGGATATGAAGTCTCAATTTTTAGAAGTAAAGAAACGAATTCCCCAAGGAGTCATACTTGGACCAATTTTATTTTCAGTCTATATAAATGATATTGCTAGTAATATAGCAAATTGTAAGGCTCATTTTTATGCAGATGACACAGTGCTTTACTCCTCTGCACCAACGGGCACCTAGGCTCTTACATACGTACAATCTGCTTTTAATGTTATACAGCAAGCTCTAGCTGGTCTTAAACTCGTTTTGAATACCGAAAAAACGAAGTACATGATCTTTTCTACTCGGAATACACCTATGCCAAATGCTTCCATATCCTCATTGACTGGTGCTCAAATTGAGCAACTTCAGTCCTACACATATCTAGGTATCTGGCTGGATCATGATTTCTCTTTTAAAACTCATGTGGCCAACTTGTCCATAAAAATTTAAACTAAAATTGGGTTTCTTTACAGAAATAGATCCTGTTTTTCATTGGACAACAGGAAGAGGATTGTGCAGGCGACAATCTTACCCATATTTGACTACGGAGATGTGTTGTACAGGCATGCCTCTAACAGTATTTTAAGGCCCTTGGACGCAATTTATCATAGCGCATTGCACTTCATTACAGGAGATGGTTTCCGAACACATCATTGTCATTTTTGTCCTATATAGTTCAGTAGGGTGGTATTCTCTTCATTACAGAAGGAAGCAACATAGCATTTTATTTATTTATAAAGCCTTGCTACGTAAACTTCCTCTCTACCTGACCAGGCTTCAAAATCATCCATCAAAATCGCAAGTCATCGTACCAGATCTCAAAATTGGATTACGTTAGAGGCACCCAGAACTAGAACAAATCTGGGTAATACCGCTTTTAGCACATTTGTGCCTTATATGTGGAATAAATGTCAGGATACACTAAAGCTAGATTGCCTTATCACAATCGAGTCCTTCAAGAAACGGATATGATAGTAATGGATATGATACTAAAAGAGGCCGAATGTACTTGCTTTTAGTGATAAATTAGGACAATCAGATCATTATTCCCTGTCTTTTTATGTTTTTTAAATGTTTTTTCCATATATTTGCGCTTGGTGTATGTGAATTCCTTGTATCTTAACTGTAATTTATGTTTTGTAAAACTGTCAATCAGGGCTCCTCTGAAAAACAGACCTTGGTCTCAGTGGGACTTCCCTGCAATAAAGGTTTCAATCAATTTAGCATGGGTGAGCCAGTGGGTAAGACTGGGTATGGGGGAACCAGGTGTTTTAGATTGGGTATGGGTGAGCATGTGTGCTAGAGTATGAGTGAGCGAGGTATGTTATATTGGGTTGAGGTGAGCCAAGCGTTTTAAATTGGGTATGGGGAGCCAGGTGTGTAAGATTGTTTAGGAGTGAGCCAGGTTTGTTAGACTGAGTGTGTTACATGAGAAATTCACTTTGCTGGTTCTATAAGGAACTTTCCAAATTGCATTCAGTGTAAAAACCACAGTATCACACCGGAATGAGTACGGGGGAGCAACAGCAGACATATATGCAGTCATGCACCCAGAGAGGGGGAATTGAGGTACGGGTCATTAATTTAGAACACTTTACAGCTTTACTGTGAAGCAGGACATCAGTAAAGGTGTAGCACAGTTTTACTGTGGAGTAGGGCATCTGTAAGGAGTGTAGAACAGTGTTACTGTGTAGAGGGGCATCAGTAAAGGGTGTAGCACAGTGTTAATGTGGAGTAGGGCATCAGTACAGGATTTAGCACAGTGTTACTGTGTAGCAGGGCATTTGTAAAGGGTGTAGCACAGTGTTACTGTGTAGCAGGGCATCAGTACAGGGTGTAGTGTAGCATTACAGTGGAGCAGGGCTTCTGTAAAGGGTGTAGCGCACTGTTACTGTGGAGCAGGGCTTCTGTAAAGGGTGTAGCACAGCATTACTGTGTAGTAGGGCATCAGTCAAGAGTGTAGCACAGTGTTATTATGTAGCAGGGCATCAGTAAAGGGTGTAGCACAGTGTTACTGTGGAGCAGGGCATCAGTAAATGGTGTAGCACAGTGTTATTGTGAAGAAGGGTATCTGTAAAAGGGTGTAGCACAGCGTTACTGTGTAGTAGGGCATCAGTCAAGGGTGTAGCACAGTGTTACTGTGGAGCAGGGCATCAGTAAAGGGTATAGCGCAGTGTTACTGTGGAGAAGGGTATCTGTAAAAGGGGGTAGCACAGTGTTACTGTGTAGCAGGGCTTCTGTAAAGGGTGTAGCATACAGGCCAGTGCCTCAGTCATATGAGGACAGAGGCGCTGGTTCCTGGACTGGACTTCTTCTCTGTGGCCCTGCTCCAGAATCTGCCACTTCCCAAACACTCCAAGAAACTGCTGCTAATCTTAACCAGTGTCCTGCTGGGCACCACAGAGTTCTAAGGAAACACCGGCTTTTTCGTTCCAAATCAGCACTTATCCCAATAGTAGCCTTACAACCAGGCCTAACTGAAGAGAGCACAATTCTTTGAACGGACTGCATTTATACAATGCATTTTCCAGCACAAAGCACTGGAATGCCTCTCACTCACGCTCATACTCACGCACCAACGGCGAAGCAGCCATGCAATGCGCTAACCAGCTTGTTGGGAGTAATTTGGGGGTTAGGCTCTTGGTAAATGGTAAAATGGTAAATGGACTACATTTATATAGCGCTTTTATCCAAAGCGCTTTACAATTAATGCCTCTCATTCACCCATTCACACACATACTCACACACCAACGGTGAAAGGCTGCCATGCAAGGTACCAATCAGCTCGTTGGGACTAATTACTGTAGGGGTTAGGTGTCTTGCTCAAGGACACTTCGACACACTCAGACCTTCCAGCTGCCGAATGACCACTCTACTTCCTGAGCTAATGTCATCCCCTTAAACCTGTCTGACAGCAGGCAGCACGATTTGCTGTGGATGGATCTCACTTAAATTGTAAAGGTAAAATGTCACGATAGTATTATTTCTGGCCAAAATTTCAGCTCTGCAATGGCACCTCCAACTCCAGCTCAATATGGAGATAAGTGTGCATGGTCACAGATACTATACTATGTATCTCAATGAGTACAGGGATGGATTATACACTATAGAAATGCTAAGGCTATATAATTAAAATAGTTTAGCAAGTGATTTAGGAATGAGATTTTGTGAACCTGCATTATGGGTAGAAATACAACAACCTGTCTGTCATGTACTGGTTTAAACCATATTGAAGGCTTGCACACCACAGTTATTTTTAAAATCAGTTGGTGACTGATATATATTATAGCTCCACCCATGCTGACATCATGATGCCACATTCTCATGTCAGTGGATGTCAGTGTTTGTCCTTGTAAATGTGTGTGAGTGCAACTGTGGGCCAGGCTGCATGAATCTGCATGTAGTGTGTGTTACTGAGTCAGGCTGTGTTTAGTGTATCTATGTCAGTGTATGTTCCTACATGCAATGAGGTGTGTGACTATGAGCAGCGGGTGTGTGTCTGTGTGTAGGCTTCCATACCGTTCTGGTCTGGGGGAGATCAGGCAGGCTCTTCTGGGGGGCAGGAATGTGCTTTCCTGCTTGTCCATTGGTCAGGCTGTCTGTTGTGTCTTCTGTGGAGACAGGGCAGGGGACACATGTTTCCTCTGTATACCACAACCAACACCTCAGCACAAGGCTAAAATATCTGCCCATGTAAACCAATGTGCCAGAAACAGTCCTTGTAAGAGTGCTACCAAGAGACCACCAAGCCTTATTCTAAAAGGCTAGTGTTTCGTGGTGTTTTAGCAAACTGCAGTTTTCGCCCACAAGCTAGACACTGTCAGAGCTGAGAAACTGACTGAGAAACTGGCAGGAAACAGAACCATGTGGTAACTGGTGCCTGACCTTTTCCACCAAACTAACCACGGAGGAAACATGTCTTTTTGTGTGTGGCGTGCTTCTTAAACCTGATGCTTGCCCAAGATAACACTGAAACGCAAGTTTTTTTTATTATTTGCTAAATGTGTGCATGTGCATGCGAAGCTATCTTTCATATTGAAGTTCAAATTAGTTTTCCAACACACCCTGGACATGAAATTCTGATAAATGATGTAAATATAAGATGCACAGACAATTTGGTGCATACGAGTGCTTCTATTATCAAACCAGGTTTTTTTACAAGGCCTTTAAGTGTTTGTGCAGTCTGTTTTGCATCACATATGCAAGACTCTTCACTCTGAAAGTAGTAACAATGTTTTGAAACTTTTTTCTTAATTTATATTTCATAGCTTACATTTTATGCATATACAATAAACAAATATTATAGTTTGATTGCTTCTTGCTGGCAAGGTTTATGCACTTAAACATCACTATAGCTGCATAAAAAAATTAAGATTAGATTTCTCTGAAAATGTGTTAAATTTCTTTTTCATTGTTAAATTTTTCAAGCATTATCAGTGAAAGATCGGGGTTGCTGGTACTTTGGTGTAAGCCCAAGATACTTTACCTCTGTCTGAGACAGATTTCTCTGGATTTTGTCCACACACCATGACTTTATTCATGTAGATATACTCCTCATCACAAGCTGAAACACAAAATGCATGGGATTACTATTGTCAGTTCATAAATTATTATTGTCATCATGCATGTGTTCATTTTCCACAGTATTCATAAATCTGCCATGGTGCATGGGGTATTTCTCAGTGCATTCAGTGTGTTATCATCTGAAATTCACAAAATTCCTTAACACGTAAACTAGATCAAGCCTAGCTCAACAAAATGGTAAATAAACAATGGTTATTTAAGTGTTGAGTACATACTCCATCAAAATGATCCACTTGTCATTACTGCTAAAATTTGAGATAATTTCAATGTTCTAAAAAAATATTGTCCTCAGTTCAACCAAATTTTAAAAAAAAAGTTTTCTAGAATGAATTCTAAGTTCATAATCTGAAAACATTATTAAAGTGTTAAATGATAAGATTTATGATGCCATTCTTTCAGAATAAAATGAGTTACCTATAGCTAAGCATAAACATTAATCTTGCAACTTTATGAGGTAAAAACAAACAAAAAACAAACAATTTCTAGCACAATTGTAATTGTATACACTTAAATCATCTTCAAAATTTTATTTTTTCTTCCAGTATCAAAACCTTATTTATTCAGATGGTTTAAAAATAAGCTTTTTAAAGATAGACCTGGCATACTGAACTAAACATCGAGCTAAAATCATGTTGATTGCAGAGGCGGTATGTACTGGGGTCTCAAAGACCTGGGGACAGAAAGCTGGACCAGAACTTGCAGAGAGCCACGCCCATTCCTCAGATCACAGCTGTGGCCTGTAGAAAGGCCAGAACTCAGCAGTGTGGGAACCCTGCCACTTTGAACCCCAGTGCTGGAACATTCCACAGCATAATGAGGGGGGGGTTGGACTGTTTGAACATGCATTGTGGTGATCTGGCCCACCCTCTGACACTCTAGAGTCTGAGAAGTAGTAAAACTCCTTCAGAGAAAGACAAGGAAGAGCACCAAGCAACCTTTAATGCGTCCGCTATGAGCGGACTGAAATTTGGCGGGTTTGGAGGGGCTATTTATAACCAGCGTCTCTCACAGGAAACACTCGGCCCGGAGGGACAAATACAGCCTTGGAAAACAAGGGAGCGTAGGGCCAGAGAGGGGAGGACAAAATCTCATGCTCAGAGATGGAAAACTGCTGTCTCTGAGAGAGAGAGAGAGAGAGAGAGAGAGAGAGAGAGAGAGAGAGAGAGAGAGAGAGAGAGAGAGAGAGAGAGAGAGATACAGAAGGACACCAGGCAGATGCATGAGTGCTTATTATAACATTAGCCTTTACCACGCTGTTTTTAACAGGGCTGCCTATGTCTTCATGTTAGAATCACTAATTTGTACTACTATATTTGCATGGTGATCACGGGGCTTGTTGCACAGTGCATGGGGTGTGGCTGTGCTGGATATGACAATGTGTGGAGCTAGTGGCAGGCAGCATCTTCTTGTGAGGCCCATTGGCTCTGTTGTTTCTGTTGAGTGTGCCTGACAGGCTGGGCTTCCGCTCAGCAGCAATAAGGATTCCCAGTGAGTCCAAGGGAAAGCCGGAAAGGCCAGCTTACCGTTGGCGGAGGTGTAGGACTGCAGCAGGTCAGAGAGGAGGCATTTCTGCACGGTGGCATTCCCGCTCAGCTTCTCCTGATCCAGGAGCTTTAGGAACTGGGCCAGGTCTCCCAGCAACTGGGCCAGCACTGAAACAAGAGGCCAGTAAATTCACACGAAGGTGGTGATGTCTCAGAGGGGGAGCATGTTCACACAACCGTGATGGCACCATAAAGAGAAAAGCACTTTCATGCAACTGTGATGACGCAACGAAGAAACCATACTCATGCAATTGCAATGGTACTACTGCTGTTCCAGTGCTTCCAAAACTAAGACATGCTAGCTTGCTGACTGGAAAAATGCTGACTGGAACCATAGGTTCATGCTGTTTATTTCATCTAGTTCTCTTTCCAGGACAAACCCAGGAAACACGCTCACACATGAAAGGTTAGCAAAATCTGAAGTCTACAGGTGAAGTATCCACAACACGCCAATGAGTCCTACATCCCAGACTTACTCACGAACATGTATCACACTCTCCACCCCATCACAGCAGCCTGTAGACTCAGGTTTAGTGGGTGCCATTTCTCTGCAGTATCTGCAGTTCTTAAGAAAGGACAGCCTACAAGGCCTGTCTGCTGACAGCAAAAAACCACATTGCCGTGCTGAGGTACTGAGATGTGCGAAACACACATCAACACTTCTATATCTACAGATCTTTGTGAGAGATGTGTCACTGAAAAACAACATCTCCACAAACTTGGACATCTAAATGACACTTGTGATAGCACTTGAGGTGACATGATTTTTATACATATGTTTATTACGAAAAGCCATTTTCTAGATTATTGCTGTCCACTATCAAATTTGACCTTACTAAAAAATGGTTTAGCTAGAATTCTAGCCTTAGCTGAACACATGAAGTCAGGATTTTATAATGTCCTATTAAATGAAGAAAAACACATTTATAAAAAGCAAACCTGTAATATATACCATACCTTGGTTTTACTAAGCTAGCAAGCTAACAAGCAAGAAATATTTGAAACATCTGTAGTAACAAATTAACAACGTAGCTAGAAGTGAAAGGGAGCTGAAGTCCCTTCACTTCTCATGAACATTTTTGAAGACAATTCATTTTTCAGCCCACACAAAGAAGAGATGGAGCTTCTGATGTTCAAAACAAAAAACCAAACAAAGCATAATTTTTTATTGCTATATTATACATTTTAAAAAAAAGAATATTTATATTAATAAATATTACATGCTTCTAATGCTGGGGAAATTTCAAATGAATATTTTTAAAAATCCTGAAAGTATAATAGTTCTTATTTTGCCCACTGCTGCACTGCTGGAGGATTTGGTATTGGTCGTTTGGAGACATTGTTTCTGACATCATCGAAAAGCTGATTTACATTCAATGTTTTTTTCCAAGCTGGGGTGATAGAAAACTGGATAATTGCACAAATTATAAGTTACAGTTCATGTTCTGAGGTTCTTTGATATTAATTCAGTTTTAGGGTATATCACTCGAGTATGACCAAAAGTCCTGCTGGGCTAATAGTTTGCTACAGAATGTTGATGGCTTGCTGGCTACTTTGCTAGATGTTGAAAAGCTTTGCTTGCTAGCTTAAGCAATACTTTTTATGAGCATTTCATTTTATTAACATTTTCCATTTTTCTTTTGAGGGGATATTAAGAAATAGAGAGTTCATCTTTATCTTGCTAGTTCTAGCAAGACCATAGCTACATTATAATGCCAAGACTTTCATGTTAGCTCACTAGCTGAAGATGCTCTATAACTTTCTTAAGTACACTTTGCTTATTGTGTTATTTATTTCACTATAGCTGACAAGCTGACAGTATATTAAAGTCATAATTATGTTGCGGTAACTTCAATTTAAGTTCAGGGAAATTCAAAAATATTAATAGAACAAAATTATCCATCCATCTATCCATCCATCCATCCTATCCCAGCGTGCATAGGGCGAGAGGCAGGAATACACCCTGTACAGGCCGCCAATCTATCGCAGGGCCAACACATCATTCACTCGCACTCATACCGATGGGCAATTTAGAGTCTCCAATTAGCCTACCTGCTTGTCTTTTGAATCGTGGGAAGAAACTGGACTACCCGGAGGAAACCCATGCGGACTCGAGGAGAACATGCAAAGTCCACAGTAGGGGTGCAACGAATAATCGACGTAGTCGACTAAAATCGATGACCAAATTAGTTGCCAATGAATTTAATTGTCGATTAGTTGGTGACGTCATCATGTGTGTTATTCACGCTTACTTGGAATGCTCTGACAAGACATGTAGGCATTACCGCTTACTGGAGCGAAGTGAACTATAGCGCGATGGCAACACCTTCATGACCAAAATCCTCCAAAGTGTGGGAGCATTTCACTCTTTACTCGGCCAAAAAGGTTGTGAACTGCAACATTTGCTAAGCTGACCTTGCCTGGCATGGGAGCACATCAGTTATGCTGGAGCATCTGAAGAGGAGGCACATTGGCTCTCTGGATGATGAAGACTCGTCTCGGTAAGTTAGTTAGCTAGAGTGAGAGCACCTATTATCGACCACCTCCATTCGACAGACAGGAAAATGTAAACTGATTTGCAACTATGAAATAAGGGAAATATAGGTAACAACCTGTACCTAGTTATGTAGGAAAATATGTCCTTGTTATCCTCCAGTAGTTGTTTCTTCAGTACTTTTGAGATTTTTTTCTGTGCTGGCAAATTAGTCAGAGGTGGACCAGCGCTAGCTTTTGGTTGCTAAGGGGACGTTTACCGCATGTCTCTCTCTCCTCCTAGTTCTTCCTGTCTCTCTACCCTGATCTGTCAAATAAAGCTGAAATAGCCAATGTCAAAATAATATTTTCATGCCTGTGTATGCCCAAGGTTGCAGGAATGTAATTGTCTTAACACTTAACAAAGGTGTAATGACACATTGATTTTACATCCTTTTATTTGAATTTGCTTCGGAACTTGAAGCATTATGACACTATTTAATCATGAATGGCAATTAAGGAAAATATTCAGTTGTCAAGTGATAGTGTCGTGTTCTAATGGATTTTTTTATGAGAAGTGGCATTAAATGTGAAACTCACATTTCATAGTAAAGTTCTTATGACACTTGCTGAAAGATACCTCAGTAAGTGTCATTACACTAAATATATGTGCCATACCCCTGTCATGACTGTCAACTGTCAACATCTCTCATGACAATTTATGACAATTTTTGGTAAGTTATGACACATGATAAAGCATTATTACGTTCTCATGACAGGACCATGAAGAGGTTATAGCCAAAGTGTGAAAAAATGAGAGTGTATTTGTGAGAGACTTGGACTTGCAACATTTTTCTAATCACGTTAGAGAAATGTAAGTGTGATGTAATATATGAAATTGAGTGTATAGAGTGTGTTTCTGTGTGTGTCAATATGTGCGAGTGCAAGTGATCAGTATGGGGCCACATGGCCAGTGTCTGTTCCTCATCCAACCCTGGCTCCCTGTTAAAAGCTTGGGAGGTTTGGACCAGGACAAGCTGGGTAAGAATGGGCCACTGTTGTCAGGTCCGTAGACCCCACCCACACAGTCCGGTTAAGAGTTCAGAGGTCAGTACTGGGTTCTCCGGCCCAGAGAGAGGTCGCCTTTGTGTCTCCCGCCTAGTTTCCCTCTCATGAAAGGTCTCCACTACACAGTCGCACTTGTGTTCATCCGTCTGCCACTGCTCCAAAAAGAAAAAATGAGACAGGTTTGTTTGGTGACATCACAACGGCCTTCCTTTTTTATTTTATTTTTTTTTTCATATTTTTATTTTTCAGCAGGTTTTTTTTTTATTTAAAGAAAAAACTTTCATGAAAAGGGAAGGAAAGTGGTTAAACATAACACAGCGGGTTGTGCTATTCAACGCAACATGGCTGATAGGTTTAGAGATGGCATCGGCAAATTCAGACAGATGTGCTGTGTATGGCTCTATTCTGGCCTCCAGGGCGACTGAAGCTCATATGTCAGTATCCTCTTGTGAAAGGGGCTTTCCTGAGCTTGTCATATAAAGGAATTTCAATGGGTGGGTGGTTTGAGGAGGGGGGAGATGAAGTCACAGCTCATATTTTTACTGGACTTTACAGGACTTCCAAAGTGCTTATAGTGCATTGTACTCAAACGCCCACAGAGCACTTACAGATCCAAGTTACCCATGGACTAGCACTCCCAGGGTCATGCTGACTCTCTCTTTCACTGAGTTTAAAAGTGCAGTTATGATCCTCATTTTGATTTATGCGAATGGTGAGGCGAATGCCAGTCCACAGGTCATTAGGATAAGTCCATGTCCTTGTCGAGTGGCAGGTAGGGACATGTGGATGTGTTTATGCACTGACTCAGCTGCTCACAGAACATTGTGCTGGTTTGTTCCACTGGAGGGGAACACTATCTAATTTCACTTACTACCCTTAACATTACATCACTCTTTTGCTTTTCTCTTGCAGACGCACACACCCATGCACTTACCCACACAGACATACACAAACCCCCACATAATTACCCGAACACACACACCCTCTTACACAACCGCACACACTTATCCACATGCACATACATACTCACACATATTCGCACATGGATGCATTTCCACATGCTAGCACACATGCTAAAACAAACATGAACATGCACACATTCCCACACACACACACACATACACAGATGCTTGCACACATACCCACAAACTAGGGTTATGCTACTGAAATCCAGGGCTTGGACTCGAGTCTCACTCCAGTTACCGACTTTATTTGGATTTGACCATTTTTGACTTGAACTTGGTGTTGAGTGACTTGGATTCGGACTTGCAGCATCAGACAGACTCAATTATACATGTCTTAAATTGCTAATTCAGATGAATGTGTATAAAAACAAGTTTAAAATTATTACATTACAGTGGATGATTTTCTATGGCATCTCTCCTGATTAGGTAACTTTCACTATGCACCAGTGTTGTTGACATGGGACGCTTGATCAATGTCACTGTCCACTTGAATTTTGTTCACAGAAATTGTCAAGTGTCAAAAGCTATACAATTTGCTTTAGGAACAATGGCAAGTTTTGTGAGGCATCTGATCCTCATGCATTCTAAAGGCGAGGTTAAATCAGTTTGGATTGAACTCAATTGGCATGCCATACCAGTCAGCCAAGTCAGCTAATGGTATAGTGGCCAGCCATAACCATGTAAATCCAGGCTGTCTTGGTTTATTAAATTGGTCACGTTGCTATAGTTTGACCAGTCAGCTTGCTAGCAAGCATTTCAACTCTACTAGGACAAAATTGCCTTTTAGAGGTGTTCTGAAGTCATGTATTAAACTCTTGCAAATTTGAAGTGAGTAGGCTATTTCTGCACCATTCCATCAATAATAACAGAACCCTGATAGTACCAAGAACAACTACAAAAAGCCTTTACTGAGTGTTTATTTAGACTAATCAGGTTCTGAAACATCGGTTCCCATGAAAGTGAACAATGGCTCTTATTGTAGGTGTTTATATGCTCATTTCTGGCTGTCGCAGAAGCTCTACACATTACTATATAGTGAGTTTAACTGCATGCTGTAGACTGTATTATTATATTGCAGTATATTGTCCCACGCTTCTCTTTCTGTTTTGTGCTGCTATAATGAACATTTCTCATGGTTTTTTGCAACCAAAACCATTTGTGTTTAATTACACACACATTCCCCACTCATTTTGACAGCATTATACAATTCAGTCATTGCAAAATAAAGCTAATTTAGATTCAGTGTTCCTTTCTCTTCTTTTGCAGTCTCAATCTTTAACAGTGGAAGCTCTGAAATGTGAATTTATTTATTCCCGATTTCTTGACTCAGATTCAAGCACAAATGACTTGGACTTGTATTCAGGCTTCAGTTCTGGTGATGTCAGACTTGGACTCAAGGTTAAGTGACTGGACAATGACACTGCCACAAACACATATACACATACTGTAGCCATGTACATGTACATTTGCATATGCATGCATATAGACACATATACTGATTCACATACAAAATGTAAACACACACACAATAGATTTGCACCAAAACATGATCAGAACAATATTTTTGGTCCTGTGTTCGCAAAAATACAATACTCATGTTGTCCTAAGCTAATTTTCCTGAGGGACTTGGGGCTCAAGGAGGGAGGAACCATTACTAAAATCGACAGGAGGTCAGCTCATGCGCTTAGTGGAGTTTACTGTTGGTATTTCCCTGTCCAATCATCTTTCTCCCTTCCTCATCCCACCTCCTCCTCCTCTCTGGCCATCCCTACTTCCTTTCTGACATGCAAGCTGTTATAGCTTGTCTTTTTATGCAAGTCTGTTTGATCTGACCGTATATTTGTATCGCTCTTCAATTGCACTGCTATTGTTTCATGCACTAACAAGCTATTATCCAGCTTTGAGAATGAGTTGTTGTATTACAGGTGTTCTCTATTATTTGTCTAAAAGGGTAACTTTGTAACTTGAAAGCTGTGTCAGGAAGTATCCCTGGACCTATGGAGTTAAAGTTCTCAGTTCTTGTGGGAATTGAAACTGCGCTCTGTATGTGAATCCCAGACATTTCGAACCTCAGGGTTTCCATCAAAGCTATTGTTACTTCTGTCAGTTTGGTAACTGTGCAGGAGAGCTGGCTGGGAAATACCCACAAAGTATATCAAAGTGCAGAGACAAACACCCCCTTCACACGGGAGGAGGACAAAAAGCCAGAGGAGGGAGGGGGTAGGGGAACTGACTCACTCAACAGGCTGACTTCACCTGTGTTTTCTGATGAACTCTTTATCTGATGGTGAAGATGAATTCAATTCCCAGACAGTTCCACAGATCCTCACTGAGTCACACACACAGATCCAGCCTTTGTTTGATCAGGATCCTGGACCTGCTTTTGATCGTGTTGCAACAATCATGACAGATTCAATAAGCATCGCCGTCAGCACATCAACCATCTTTTTCTTAATTTTATCCAATGTGGAGGCTTCTTCTTTGCACACATCATGGCGAATGCTTTTTAAATTAAAAACCAACCTCTGCTCTCTGTTTTAGAATTTAATGTGATGGTACTGGTAATGGGAGAACATTCAGCACATTTAATTGGAAGGGTCACAGCTGCTGATATATCATTCCTACATAGAACAAAAAATCTATTAATTTTGAAGAATAACATAATACAGGTTTAGGAGGGGTATCAGACTTATGTAGCTTCATTCCCTGTCCATCTCCCTGTATTAAGCTCACTGGCTGCCCAATGTTTAAGACACAAACATTAAGATACAAATGAAGCACAAGAAAAAACAGACCTGGACCATTCCGTTAAACAACCGTATGGAACTCCATGTGGTCTTCCTTCACCATCTTATAACAAGCCTCATGCCGTTAAAATTACAACAAGAATATTTGTGGCCCAAATCAAATGTGCTAATAGTTCTGTCATTGGTGACCAGTAGGGGGTATTCTTCCTTTGAACTCGCCTACAAAAAATATACCAGAGTAGAGATGGTGATAATCACACCGACCAGTCTGATCAATTTGGCCAAGTAATGACAGGCTCTACAACTCCCTGGATTAAGTCATGAGTCACTGGGATGGGGAAGTAAATTATAGGAAAGTTAAAAGAAACACTGTTTCAGGTGGAATACCGTTTATAACAATCTAAGTCAGAAGGGAAGGGTTATTGAAAAGTTAATAAGAATAAAACATCTTTAACCATTGGGTTAAGTGGTGTCGTGGTTGGTTTTTAAGAGATCTGGGATGCCCCACTTTCTAAAGCTGCACATACTTCCCCAAAGCACCTTTTACTGATCACAACACTGAAACACAGATCCTCCGCTTCATCCATTAAACTGTGGAACAGAGAACATGGTCTTGTCTGCGGAGAAAGTATTCACGGTAATTCTATGGAAAACATTGGTCAGATGCAAGTGTGAATTGATTCTGTTGCATGAATACACATACAATACACAAGAAACTATCATCATGTTGCATGATCTGTGTGTGAGTGTATTCATATGAGCCAAGTTTACATACACATAGCCTAAAGAATTCAAACTCCAGTTTTCACAACTTGAACATGATGTAACAATTTCTTTTGGCTCAAAGCAACAACTTTATTCAGAGGTAATTCTAAAAACATAATTGGAACAGATTATTTCAGCTTTAATTCAAATCTAACAGAATTCAGTGTGGTCAAAGTTTATACACAATTGAGTCTCTTTAAACATCTGAGATTCTAAATGATTATGACTTTCTAGAAGCTTCTGGTTGTCCAATTATCATAATTATGATTATTGGCAGCTTCAATTCGATTCCTCAGTTAAACAATTGTCTTAAACGTCTATGATCGAATGATTTAAGACTTCTAGAGTTCTGTGTCTCATATTATGATATTGCACCTGTGGCTGTATTTAAGGGCCTGCCTTTAGAACCACTGAGTTTTTGCCCTTGATACCATGGGAAAATACAAGCAACTCAGCCAAGACCTCAGAAAAAAAATTGTGGACCTCCACAAGTCCAGTTCCTCCTTAGGAGCAATTTACAAACAACCGAAGGTACCACAAGCATCTGTACAAACAATTGTATGCAAATATAAAAATCTTGGGACTGTACAGACACTGCACCGTTCAAGAAGGAGGCACAAATTAACTCTCAGGGCTGAACAAATGTTGGTCCAAAAGGTTCAACTGAACCCCAAGACAACAACAAAGGAACAGGTGAAGAAGTTGGAGGCATCAGGTACCAAATTATTTACATCCACCATTAAGAGAATCTTACATCGCCATGGCCTAAAAGACTGTCGCGCAAGGAAGAAACTCCAAGACCGGCACAGAAAAGCCAGAAGTGTAGTATAATGGCTAAGGAGTTGGTTTTGTAACATAAAGGTCACAGGTTTGATTCCGCAGTTGGAAATCTTTGAGATTGTAACTTTAAGTATGGTTGCTCAAGGGTACAACGGCAGTATCCGTTTCGTTCTCTGTGGCGGTACCAATGGCGAGAAGCGGTATTTGCAGGTGTGTTTTTGGACCTCACTTCCCATAGATCCAACCGGATCCAACCAGTGTCGCCTGTGTGACGTCTGTCAGTTGGCACCTGGGCCACGCCAACTATTACACTTATTATTTACTGAATAAAAAATGGTTGTTATACAAGTAACGTTATGTACATATTCATTCATTGTCTAACTTTAGGCTAACTTAAGCTGTCTTTACACTGCCGAGCCGGGTTAAAATGCTGTAGCAGACCTGGGGTAGAATTAGTGATGATCAATTTCCAAAAACGTTCTTTATCCACCTTTTGCTCGGTATGAACATCTTTACACTGCAGAGAAGAATTTGCGGGATTCGCTGTGGCTTGTGCAATTATGTATCTCGTGCATCATCATCATGAATGATTGTTGTGTGATATTTTTGAAACAACTGCCTTGTTGTTTCTGGTTTTGCTAGCTAAACTGTTTGTGTAAGCTGAGCTGGGTGTTAAATTAGCAATCAGAATAAGAAGAAAACAAAAACAAAGGAGATTTCATCAAAAAAGGGCATCAAGGCTGAAGGAACATATGAGGAAGCGTAATAAAATAATAACAACGCTAATCCATACTGCTGTATTCTTTTATTTAGTTTTCTCCGGCTTGACATCTTTGCACAGAAATCAGACCCCGCTCTGCTCCACCTATACCCCGGCTTTATTCCGATCAATATATTGATGAGCTTGATGGCAATGTAAATAACGGTAACGTTAAGGCCAGTTCAGCTCGAGACGAAACGGTTTTAGAATGTTGCAGAGAAAATTGCAGCGGTGTGAAGTGGTTAGTTGCAGAGCGTCCGAAGCTGTTGCCTGGGGTCTCAAAAGACCCACCTTGTCAAATTGCCAAGTGCAGTTTTAGAACGTTCACAATCAGACGTCTTGGAATTTTGCAAGTTGCATCCAGTCTCGTAGCAAATCATTGATCTGAACTGGCCTTTAGTTAGCTACATTGCAATGCTGCAACAAGGTAGCATTGCATTTGAGAGACGGTTTGCGAGGTCGGTACCTGTCGGTAGCGTCAGCTAGCCTTTTTTCTAATTGTTAGCTGACATTAGATTGTGTTAATTACATTAGCTAGCTAGCTAACGCAACGTTACCTGATATGAGAGATGGATACTGTGCGCAACGTTGTCTAAACTAATGTTGCCTTTATTGACATGGTCCGGTAGCTAGCGTTAGCTGTGCAAATAGCTATGTAATTTAGTAACGTTACATTGTCATCAAATGGACCAACCACTGATGGGTGATGGAAAACGCGTCACTATCTATGCGCCGCTTGTGATTTTTTCCCGGGAATGTCGCCACAGACACCCAGTTCTTTAATCATAAATTATTATAATAATAATAATATAAATTAATATAATAATAGGCTCAATCACCATTGTGTTACCTAATTCAGCGATAGATAGTGACTTAACAGACATTTATTTTAATGAAAATCTTCAAGATTATTACTTTAACCTGCCTTGCTCCAATATATATCCAGCTGTATAATTGGATACAGTGTAAGTCGCTCTGGATAAGCATCTGCTAAATGCCTGTAATGTAATGTAAAAGTTTGCAGGTGATCACCAGGACAAAGACCTAGCCTTTTGGAAGAGTGTTTTCTGGTCAGATGAAGCAAAAATTGAACTGTTTGGCCATAATATTCAGCGCTATGTATGGAGGAAAAACGGTGATGCTTTTAATATGAAGAACACCATCCCAACTGTGAAGCATCATGCTGTGGGGATGTTTTGTTGGAAAAGGGACTGGTGCACTTCAGAAAATAGATGGCATCATGAGGAAGGAGGATTATCTAAAAGTACTGAAGCAACATCTCAAGACATCAGCTAGAACTTGGTTGCAACTGGGTCTTCCAGCAGGGACAATGATTCTAAGCATACCTCCAAAGTTGTAACAAAATGCTTAAAGACAACAAAGTGAAAGTATTGGAGTGGCCATCACAAAGCCCTGACCTGAATCCCATACAAAATTTGTGGACTGAACTGAAAAGGCGTGTCCGAGCAAGGAGGCGCCCTGATTGAGTTACACCAGTTCTGTCAGGAGGAATGGGCAAAAATTCCAGCAAAGCATTGTGACAAGCTTGTGGAAGGCTATCCCAGGCATTTGATTCAAGTTAAACAATTAAAAGGCAATGCTAACTAATACTAACAAAATGTATGTAAACTTTTGGCCCACTGAAAATCTGATAATAGTACATAAACGATTAAATAAATCTGTCTCTTAGCTATTATTTTGAAATTACCTCTTATGAAAATAAAGTAAGATACCCTAATTGACTTAACACAGGAAATGTATGGTAACACGAAAGGTGTGGAGTTGTGAAAAATTGAGTTTGAATGTCTTTAGCCTTGGTGTATGTAAACTTTTTCCCTCAACTGTAAGTACAGTGCTGTGCAAAAGTCAGGAACCACCCTTCGGTTATTCAATTTCCAGGCAAATCAGTCTTTCAATTATGCAGGAAACACATATTTAACCTTACAGAAAAAATTCCACCACTACATATAACATCAAATCTATCAGTTTGTCCACTCTTTCTTTTGTGCATCCTACTTCCACTTTATGTCTTCTGTCCTTACAGTCAACAAATAAGTTACATCTGTGTGCTCCCAACAAAAGCTGTTACCAGAAGTGTCAATGACATTATGTTAGAACCCTTTGCTGTCATGATTCTGGTTGCTATTCCCCTCCGGACCAAAGAGGGGTCCTCATGACACTTAGTTCTCTGTTGTTCACCCATCATGTGTAATGTGTTGTTTCTGTGCTTTGTTACCAATTAGTGTTGTCATCTGTGTCTTGTTAAACGGTGTATTTTAGTTGCCTGTTTTTCTCAGTTCCTTGCTCAGTCTTGAGAAGTTCCCTGTGTGTTCGGACTTTGACCAAGCCTGCCTTTGAGTATCTTCTGTGTATGAGACCTCGTTGCTACTGACCTTGCTTGTTTTTTGTTTTCTACGCATTTTGTTGTTTGTAGTCTGAACTTTTCTTTCAGTAAACGCTTGAAATTTGACTTTTGCCTGTGATTCGTTGTCTCTGCATTTGGAATCCAATTCCTGCCGTGCTGTAGGGGTAAGCACTTGACTCCTACACAGGAAGTCCCGGGTTTGATTCCTGGTCTCGGCTTCACTTTGTCTTCAAAAGTGACTAAAAACGCACCTTAGCTGCCTTGCAGATTGCTTCGTCATGTTGATGAAAAATAACTAAAGTAGATATTTCTGATGAGATTAGATACAAGATAATTCAACTGCATATGGGAAGTCAAAGTGAAAAAACAGTTTCGAAAACTAGAGTTCAAAAGACCAGAGATGCACGATACAGAGAAAATGGGATTCCTAACAACCATACAAGAACTGGTAGACGATCAAATCTATAACCATCACAAAGGTTGTAGTTACTTAAAGATTTTATCATTGAGAGATAGGAAAACACCAAGCTCCACTCTTGCTTCAGAGCTGAAGAAATTAGTCTAAATTTGAGATTTTTGGAAGTAAGAGAAGGCAGCATGTATGCCACTAAAGCAATGAAAGATTCTTGGAACCATGTCTACAACCATCAGTCAAGCACGGTGGATGATCAGTGCAAGTTTGGGGTTGTATAACTACATTTGGGGTTGGTGATTTAGTTTTGATTGAAGGCATCATGAAGGCTCTTAAATACAAACAAATCTTAGAATTTAACGCAATACCTTCTGGACAATGTTTGATTGGAAGCAAATTCATTCTACAGCAAGATAATGACCCCAAGCACCCTGCTAAGAAGATCAAGCTGCTGATGTTCTCAGAATGATGCACTGGCCACCCCAGAGTCCAGACCTCAGCATCATTGAATGCATTTGGGATTACTTGGATTGAGAAAAACAGAAAATGTGACAAACATCTAAGACTGAACATGGAGATGTTTACAAGACGCATGGAAAAATATCCCTCCAGATTTCTTTGAAAAACTCAAAGCAAGTCTCCCGAAAAGAACGAAATCTGTAATAAAGAGAAAATGAGGCACACTAAGTACTGGAAGATTTAATATTGTACATAGTTGTGGAAGCAGTTTTTGTGTACTTTTGTGTTAAACATATGATTGTGGCATTATTTTCTGACACTGAAAAATAAATAACATATACTTGGCTGGCTATCTCGGATGGCTGTTTTCACGAAAAGCAAATAAAAGAAAGGGTGGTCTCTGATTTTTTTGCACAGGATGAAGACAATTGAGATTATCATCTTTTTTCGAGTAGTCATAACTACTTTAAGAAATTAGCATTGATAAATATACTGAACAAAAATATAAATGCAACACTTTTATTTTTGCAGCCATTTTTAATGCATTTAAATAATACCTCAAAGATTTGTTCTATGTGCACAAAGCCATCTTATTTCTCTCAAATTTTGCCCACAAATTTGTTTATTTCACTGTTAGCTAGCATTTCTCCTTTGTCGATATAATCCATCACCTGCACAGGTGTGGCATAACAAGATGTTGATTAAAAGCCATGATCATTACACAGGTATTCCTTATGATGGGGTCAATAAAAGGCCACCCTAAAATGTTGAGGTTTTTGTTGTTCAACACCATGTCACAGATGCCTCAAGAGATCATGCAATTGGCATGCTGACCACAGGAATGTCCTGTAGAGATGTTGCCAGAGTAATGTGTGTTCATTTCCCCACCATAAGCTGCCTCCAGACATCGTTTCAGAGATTTTGGAAGTTCGTCCAACAGGCCTCACAACCAGAGACTACATGTAACCACGCCAGCCCAGGACCACCACATTCGACTTCTTCACCTGCGGAATCGTCTGAGGCCAGCCACACGGACAGCTGATGAAACAGTTGGTTTACACAACCGTAGAATTTCTGCACAAACTGTCAGAAATCACCTCAAGGAAGCTCATCTGCGTGCTCTACGTCCTCACCAGGGTCTTGATTTGTCTGCAGTTTGGCGTCATAATTGACGTGAGTGGGCAAGAGTTCACATTTAATGGCCATTGGCACGCTGGAGAATGGTTTTCTTCACTGATGAATCACAGTTTCAGCTGTACACGACAAATGGCAGACAGTGTGTATGGCGTCGGGTGGGTGAGTGGTCCTTTGATGTCAACGTTGTGAACAGAGTGGCCCATGGTGGTGGTGGGGTGTTGGTATGGGCAGGCATATTCTATGGGCATAGAATTCTATGTGGTTCCTTAATTCACCAATAACATCCAAGCATGCTCAGGCTCATGTACAAAAATTCTAGGCAGGCCCAGTTGCATATACTTATGGCAAGCATGGCTAGATGATAAGACCTCAGAGATTTTGAAAGGGGGGGGGGGGTTATTCCTGGGGAATGTTTGACAGGAAGTGTGATAAAACTCAATTTGCTGATGCCTTATGAGAAGTTGAGTTAAAGGTAATGTCAGCATGGAATTATGTGGGAAATACAACTACGACAGGCAACTGTGGTCAGGAGCACATACTCCTGGACGATGATGTCCATGCATTAGTTCAAGGTGCAAGAATAGAAAGGTAAACAACTCTAAATCTATTGACTACAAATTCAAACCTATGATCAGAAACAACAAGAATTTGGCCATCACCAAGCACTGCCAATAATAGTTTGTCAAAAACTCTATTGCGTAGGATACCATAGTTGAGTAGCAGTACTAGCAGAATAGCTGTGTAATTGGAGCCTGTTAAATGATAGCGATGTAATGGATGGAAGATTTTAGAATGATGTTTGAGACATTGTTTTCCAGCTCCATCATCATTGAACAAGTTTCTAGAGGAAGAATGGCATTGCATCACTCCTGCAGATCTGATGGCATATTGTGGCCCAATGCCCTCTTAAGTGACTGCATATTAGTATTCCATCTTTATGGCCAATATTTATATAGTGAACGTATTGCAGAAGTAGTTAGCACACGACTCACTGATCCAGTTAACAGAGGTTGAATGATAATGAGCCATTAGCACATTACAGGAAAAACTCTGACACAAATCCTCTGACTTTGCTTCTGCTGTTTCATGAGCCATTACCCAACCAAGCTCTCAGCTGCATTGCCTAGATCAGCGTTTCCCAACCAGTGTGCCATGGCACCCTGGTGTGCCATCAGGCAAGGTCAGGTGTGCCGTGTGAAAAATCCTTTAAAAAAATGTAAAGGTCAAGTGAATTTTAAAAACTAAAGTGAACCAATTTCAGTCACAAAAGGCAAAACAAATGCCATGTATAATGCATACTGCTTAATTAAAACCCCGAAAGAAAATTTAGGCCTACTGTTGACACATCACATCATGGTCAATACATCGCTCACTTTTGAGAATAGTGCGCCATGAGATTCTGTGAATTGGGAAGGTGTGCCGGGGAAGGAAAAAGGTTGGGAAACGCTGCCCTAGACATTAACCACACAAAAACAATAAAACTGTAAAGAGGCACACCAGACAAAGCTGTGCACACACAAACACCGCCAAAATGCAATGCGTTATGACGCTACCTACTCACTAATAGTTCAGATATCAGTCAGTGTGAAATGTGATCAGGTTAAAGAGGCTCATTGTAGGGAAGAAGATGGGGAGAGAAGTGCTTTCAGGGCAAATGAAATGCAGATTTGGATATCAGAGGCATTGAGACCAGACACTGCGATAGCCACCTCAAAATAAACGACACTAAGCAACATCCCGCATGTTCCATCACAGGCGTGGGATTTAGGAGTGCTGAGGGCGCTGCAGCACCCCCTGCTGGTTGGTAGCCTACTGTAATAATGAGAGTTGCAATATAGAAAATACCTTGCTGGGCACTGATTCTTAACATTTTAGTCACACTACAAAACGAGAAAATTAAATTACGGTAGTGACCCAAACAATTAGTCTTGAAATGGCTTTTAATCTTTTATATTTTTTGCAAAATTGTGTCGTTGTGTGCATAAATGCCTCCCATTCAATGAACTATAGAATTGAGAAATTGCACCGTTAACTGGCAGTTGCTGACAAAAAACGACTACAAGGTTTAATCAACATGAGAGGTCAAATCTGCTCCCTGATTCAATACCAGCTAGGCTCAGTAAAACACCAATCAATGCTCTGCTATCTGTCAGAGTGCAAAAGAAAAGTGGACTAGCTAACTGAACATGTTCTCTGTCTCCTTGTTGTCTGTCACTTCATTGGGGAGATATATTTTATACACTGACATTCTGTACAGATTGAACATTAAACCCCTCATTTGAATTACAAGCAAGTCAGAGTGCAAAATCACGTTTGTGTGTGCAGTAGGTAAGACACTCCGTCATTCACTACACTGCCGCCTTGCAGAACCAATTTAATTGACAATGTTTTGTGATGTAGAGACTGACTTGGCTGCTATATGACGTACTATAAAAACATTTATATTCATCGAGTGGCAGATGACAGTACCCAGGTAGCACTGAATATTTGTGTGGTAAGCCAACAGATGTGATTGTTGTATTGTAACTGGTCGTCAAATTCACGTGTAGCGTTTGTATATGAACACATTTACTGTGGCAACATAATTTTAGAGCATCTAAATTGGTTATCTTGCAGTACGCTTTAGATTTTCTTTTTAAGCGCTGGTATACAGCTAAATTTGCGCTAACAATACGCTATCCTTATTGTTCCTTATTGTTCAAAATAGCTATTCAGTTATACCAGTAGATGACAGATGAATCACTGAGCTTGTGGAAAGGCTTTAAAAGTGAAAATTGTGGGTTGTAATGTTGTGAAATCCTATGTAAGGAAAAGATTGTTTTTGTTTCATTCAGTGTCATGAATCACTCCAGACTGTTTTTATTCTACATACAAGATGCAGAGGTATGTGCATATTGTGTATTTTGTATTGTGAAGGCGTGTTATATGCAATTATACAAACTTTATAGCATACATCTGTGTTTTGCATAGTTATGCGACCATGTGTACCAAGTTAAAATGTAATAGGAAACTGTCTAGTTTCTTGCCCCACCCTGCTATTTCAACAATTACAATTAAGCCGACTAATATTTAAATAATGACAACACAATTTTGCATTTCCATTGGCAACAGCCCCTGCTGAAAACATCTTCCAGTGCCCTTATGTTCCATCTTTGGCTGCATTTATATAAAATGGGATTTAACTTGCAGATAGCAAGGCTCACTCAACCTGAAAGCTGGGACACAAATTTATTTTCCCAACAAGCACGCAGAAACAGAAACCAAAATAGTTTTTATTTTTTGCCAACTTTTACATTTATAAGTTATTTTTATATAACATAACTGCTTTATATAAAAACACAGAACATATCCCTAAGTCTAAAAATATAAAGCTAACCCCACAGTATTTATTTCAAAGAAATAATGTGTTATTTCCAACTATTCTGTCTGTAGGCGAACCACAGAAGTGCACTTGGCACTAAGATTCAGGGTTTGTGCTCCCACACAGTGCCCTGTTTAGAACAGCTGGACATTAGAGGCTAAATCCCTTCACAAACATTCCATGCCCTCATGACAGAAACATTACCAGTGAATGTATGAAAGAAGATATTTTCATGTAATGCACACATGTGCTTATGTGTGGACAGTGTGCATGTTCGTATATGTGTGTTTGTGTGCCCCTTAAATTTAGGTGGGTTATATATCTTAAAATACATGGCTTTTTCTGCTAATGGGGGGAAAGGTTGTCGACATGCTTGTCTTTGCCTCCTTACCAAAAAGCAGCACCTCTGCTTGATACTGCTGTTTGTTGCTAGTTATCTGGACATGAGATGTAGTCCTCCAATAACACACAGTCCCAACATTACTAATTCCCATCAACCAGATGCTGCAAGAATATTGCTTGTTAGTCTTTACGCCATTAAATTGCTTTGACTTAGCTCCTAATTGACCACATAAATTGTCTGCACACACACACACATGCACACACACACACACACGTGTGTGTGGTGTATCAAGCTTTTCCTAATCAAATGGCCACTGCTAAATGAGCTAATTAAATTTCTACACCAACACTGGCTCAATTTCTGAATCAGTAAAATAAAATGTTTCACAAGGATGCAAGAGCCACACTGTAACTCAAGACTTCATGAAAAATGTCTGATCAGCTCTAATTAAAAAAGTTCTGAAGACCAGAAGTTAGAATTAAATCATGAAACATATCATCCCTTTATAAATTTTCCTTAAAGTAAAGATATAATCCAATTTACATATGACAAATGTGCTGAATAAACAATTTCATCTTTATTCATTGAGTACAAGCATCCCCATCCAACAGCACATTCCTTTCACAAATGGATAACAGATTAAAAGTGAAGTAAAATAAGGATCAGTTCTCAGTCATAAACATATTCAGCGTAATTAACAGGGATGAGCTGCACAGAAATCCCGAGCGCTATGCTGGCCCGGACAGAGGCGCCTCATTGCCATTTCTATTTTAATCACTGTCTGAGAGCGCCACACTTTTGCTGCGCTCTTATCACGCTGTGCAGCTGCGCGATGGCACATCCTCCTCTGGCCTGTTTGTGAGTGATACCGAACCATCACCAATGGCGAAAGCTTGCATCTTCTCACATGGGGATTTGAATGGAAGTAATGCCTTGGAGAATGAGGCAAGCCCACTTACAAAGACAGATTCATATTTAGTGACATCATTCTCAGATGTTTAAGTGTTGGGGTGTAACCTGTATCAGATACTCAAAAAAACAAAAACAAAACTAAGTTCTATGAGACCTTACTGAGAATTTTACTGAATGTGTGAAGCGTTACCATAGACTACAAATACACAGGCACATCCTGCCTGTGAAGACACAGTGTGGGGTAGAACCTGGTGCCATTTTAAGGGAGATCTCTGCTTCTTTCTCTTGTGCTTTGGGGCCAACTGTTGCCCTGGGTTGCAACCAATGTTCCCTCTAATTTTTCATGTATCTGGGCATACACACAAGCTCCCTGAGCAAACTGAGGACTACTGTGAGCAACATTAGATATGCACGCTTTATTTTTAAATAAGTAATTTGGTCCACTTAAAAAAAGACAAAAATCTGAAAAATGGGATGTGTAGATGTTATACAGTATGTGAGAGTCCTGCTTTGGCCATGGGAAGAGTCCTGCTTTGCCTGGCTGAGGGTCCTGTTCTGGAAGATATGAGACATATACACCTTTCAGACATAACATTTTGCTTACATTAAAACATTCACATTTTGCACAATGACTTGTGCTGTAGCTTGTGATACAGTGCAAATTCCTGTAACACTTTGTCTGTAAAATATCTAATTACACAGTTTTTCTTGGCATTTCTACTACCCATAAATGATCTAATAGTAACAACATTTAATGATTAATATCCATAAAGACAAAATCTTAATAACCGTCACTAGAATATGCACAAATCTGACTTAAATTTTACCTTATTTTTCACGTCTGTCCTTCTCACTTCTCCAATGGTTGTACACTTTGTCCAGGTTGATGGCTTCGTCTGCTTCTTGCTTTGACTTTATGCGCATCAGCTGGTCCAAATGTGTCACTTCAAGACGATTTCTGGATTTTGTTTTGATATGATTCATTAAACTAAATCCTCTTTCACAGTTGGCACTGGAAGCTTGAAATGTAGCACAAATATCCACAAGCTGTGAGATCTCCTTTAGCTCCTCACATCTAAGTGTTGCAGCAACCATATCTGAGAATGTGCTGATTGACCTCTGTTTAAGTTTTTGCTTCATTATGTTGAACTGACAGAATTGATGCATTCATTTTGATGGCAAGTAAAATATTGTCAATGAGAACTTTAACTTATTCATGGTCCGATTTTGTTTTGTGTGACAGCTCGTTCCTTTTCTCTCGCTCTTTTGCGCTCTCCCGCAATAATGTACCAATCCCCTGTCCCATCTTGAGTCTTCGTACAGTTTCGACAGCTTTTAAATGACTTTTATGCTGAACGTGACGCTTGAGATAGTCCAGCTTCCATTCAGTCCACATTTTTCCCTCTGAAAACTCACTTGCTACTTTGGCATCGCTGCATGTTTTGCAGAGTAGACCTTTCTCACTTGAAAAAGAAAAAATCTCACCCAATTTCACCGCTTTTCTTCAATTTGCACATACTCCGACAGCCATTCCATCTTAAAAGAACTGCATTTCTTTTTTACTGTGGCTTGCTGAGTGGATGTGTCGCTGCCTGTTCGTTTCGCCATGATGCGGGGTTTGTATTAGCATCTATTAACCTGCTAGCTAACCTGCACGGCGCATATAGGCAGGGCCCAGACGCAAGCACCGTCAATGCCATGATTGGCTTCGTACCGTAAGTGAACCGTATCGTATCATTGGCTGGACACCTGTCACTCACTGAGTGAGAAACAAAAAAACAATATTATTGGGCGAATTAATTAGATTAGATTAGGTCTAATATTAGATATGAATTAATACGTTATGTTGATGTTGTTTATGCGCTGGATAGATTTTCTTGTGCGCTGAGAATGTGCGGGCAGTGCGCGATTGCGCACGCGCGCAGTTTAGAGGGAACATTGGTTGCAACGGCCCTCTATTCAGACTGTCTAGGGTGCACTGTAATAGTGTGCATTCAGGCTACAGTATGCTGTAATTGTGTTCAGACTGTCTGCAGTGCGCAGTAATTGTGTGTGTTCAGACTGTCTGCAGTGCGCAGTAATTGTGTGTGTTCAGACTGTCTGCAGTGCGCTGTAACTGTCTGCATACAATCTGTCTAGTGTGCTGTAACCATGTGTGTCCAGACTTACTGTACTCTTACATATCGATGGACTTTGTCAGACAAAGAGTTCAAAGGGATCTCAACTGGTAGCCTGAACAAGTTGGGTTTAATCAAGACCCCAATAAAAATGGGGAATCCAGCGGGGGGTTCAGCACTGGCCCTTATGCTGAGGCCAATAACCCGCTACCGCTGCTGGAGCTAAAACAGAAGCAGATGGTGAGAGCCAGAGCTTCTGCAGTCCAAGCCCCTCCACTCTTCATTAGTTCTGAGATTTCCTCTTTAAAAACTCCACAGACACCATCCCCCTTCATTTTGCTCTCCTGGAATTGGGGTTTTCTGTGGACATGCAGCAGTCCTTTCACGGCTTGACCCCTTGTTTTTGTCACGCTTGCAAATGGAGTTTGTCGGAAACGGTATCGAGTTTTCCGTTGACATTCTGAGCTGCAGATGATAATTATGAGCAATCGTTTTGGCATATCGAATATGGCTTGGAAGCTTTGCTTGTTTTGAGGGTGCTGAGCTCATCTTATCCAGTCACGCCTCTTTCTTGCAGGAGGAACACATCATCTCACTGGAGAGCTTATAACAGCTCAGCAACTTCTTCAACCCCCCTGCCACCAATCCCCTTTATAAACCCCCATCAACTAGTTTGTTGACGGGGGTCACAAACCTGGTCAACAGTTATGGTCTCCTGGAAATTAGTGTGCCAAGCACTTTTTCTGGGAAACTGAGAGGTTTTGCATGATGAAACTATGGGTTTTTACTAATTTAATGATGGTGATGGGTTCTAAGGGTGTCTATTTTCTGGTGAAATTATGGGTTCTAACAGTGCATGTTTACTCATGAATTGATGTGTTCTAATGATATAATGATATAGGTTTTCTGGTGAACTGATGGAATCTACTGGTGACCTTTTTCTAGTGAAGTCATCTGTTCTAATATGACATGGTTAGTCTAAACTCTGAGATTAATAAACATCTTTCAGAGACATTGAATTGGGGGAAGGGGGACGTGAGGGTGATAACTATTTTCAGTTTCAGTTTTTCTCCACTGGTTTGGCATATTTCTGCAAACTCAAGTTTATGCTCTCAAGACACAGCCACCTATACGCCTGATTGTTTTTAAAACTATAAATATTTTTTCATAATTTCTGAAGAAATAAAAACTAAACACATATTTGTAAAATCTTCTTTGTAAAAAAATGCACGAACGCAAGTCAATGCATAACCACACACAGCATACTCAGGCCTACGTTACTTCTACAAGACACAGAAATTACACGAACGTGATTACTGGCCCAAAATAGCAACTATAATCATTCTCATTACATTATATTACATTCTCCTACTCTTTGATAACATCAAAATGATCTAACCCATACCCCAAAACTAGTATCAGACCACAGCCCTGGCACTGACACACCACACTTTCACTACAAAGAGCCATTTTAACAAAGACCCATAGATGTTGCAAGAATAAATATTCTGTAAATTGAAACAAAATTAAACATTAAAAATCACCCCATTCCACATGCAAAACACAAAATATACTATAATATAGTATCAGATTTGCATTATATTTCAGTAACACTAAACCATTTGATTTCAAACTGAAGAGTTTGAAAACTTGGGATTCAGGTTTGAGCAACATCGTGAAGTTCATCAGCGCTAAGCCACCCCTCAGAAGCAAGTACATGATGGCCACAGTGGGCCACAATATTGCATAGATACTAGCACACATTACGAGTTCTGATATAATGCAGGTGGAGGTAGTTGCTTAATTACCTAATTGCCTGATTGCCTCCACCTGCCTGTGGCAGTAGTATGAGGCAGGGGAATGTTTTTCTATTGGTAAATGGTAAATGGACTGCATTTATATAGCGCTTTTATCCAAAGCGCTTTACAATTGATGCCTCTCATTCGCCAGAGCAGTTAGGGGTTAGGTGTCTTGCTCAAGGAAAACTTCGACACGCCCAGGGCGGGGTTTGAACCGGCAACCCTCCGACTGCCAGACAATCGGTCTTACCTCCTGAGCTATGTCGCCCCACGAGCTATGTTGCCCCCCTATTGGGGCTTGTAGTTTGTGTGGAGATCTTTGGTTCTGTGAACTTTGTGTTTTCGTTTGTGCCTTAGTTTGTAATTTAGATTAATAAATGTCTGGGCTTGTTTTTAGATCAGTTTCTGTCTGTTTTTGGTGCATCTGGACTTGGTTTGTTGCAGCCAGTCGAGTCGGCCGTAACAAAATGGGGGCTCATCCGGGATCTACCATCCTACTTCCGACACCGTGGACATTCAGGCACTTCCCTGCGGCGGCGAGGACGGCGTGCGCAGACACACACTGATATATCTGATATAAATGATAAGAAACAAACTAAAGCCAGTTAAGCACACAGCAACAGGATAGCACTGTAGCTACTGTACTGTAATGTGGAAATAGCACAACAGCACTGGGTTTATTACTGCAGAGTTGCTGAGGGGAACCAGGGCATTTTCACAACTCCTTTTCCACACCCACCACATTCCAGGCATTCTATTGTCGGTGGCTCAGTCAAAAGGTTCACATATCCAATTACATTACATTATGTTGTAATCACCCATTTTCTGTGGCTCTAAATCCTGTTCTCTCTGTCAAAGAGGGTCTTAAACGGTTTTATCCGTTACATCTGTACTCAGGCCTCAGTGGTCAGCTGTGAGCGTCTTTCTTGCTCAGAATGAACAAGCTGAGCAACATGCTGGCGCTCATGTTGCATAACTTGCATTTGGAAAAGCTGGTTGGGGGTTTCTGACAGTCCAGCTGGAGTTATGAGCACAGGATTGGGAACCACAGCAACTGCCAGGCCCAGTTTCCAGGTCTCACCCAAAAGCCAGAATAACAACACAAGAACACACCTCTCACAGTTCAGGGTTCCCCTTGCTGCTCGCTATCATAGTAATCTCCCTACACAGTAATTGTCCAAATTCACAAGCCATAATACCTTTCCATATGCATTAGCTTTCTCTGCATTTAGCTCAGATGAGGACCAAATTGACTTATGTGCTATACTATATAATAACTGTCACTTAACCGACAGAAAACACTGTAGCTATAACATATATTACATATTCACACCCTGAATAACAGATAAGTTAATATAATATATATTTTTCATGGATTTGTTTGGGGTTTTGCGTGGTTTATGTTTCTAATTTAACATTCAGAATTCAAACATCACATAAGCAGAACAGTGAAATGCAGCAGGAAGAAATTATTTTCAAAATGGTGCAATAGATTTTATTTATACCTATTCACTTGTGGTAGAACCTATTTGAGTATGAACGCTTATGGTAGAACCTATTTACATATGAACACTTGTAGAACCTATTTGGAAGTGCTGTTCAAGATCACACAGTCACATTAGGAACTATTCCGGTGCACACACTCATACTAGGACCTATTTGAGTGCACACTGGTCCCACAGAGCATGCGTGTGGTTTGACCTCTTTAAAAGAAGTTCTGCTTATTTTGGTTTCAGTTCAGCAGCACTCTCTACAGACACTTGCACCTGGTAATATGCGGGCACGGCAGTCACCTGACCACTCAGAACACACCTTCACTGATTCCATGTGCGTGTAACAAGTGCATGTAACAAGTTACAGAGTCTGAGGTGTGATTTCAACCCAGGCCTCATACTCATCCAGATATTTCATAGGCAAACCAGTCAGCTAAAGGCAAAATCACCCCTAGTCAATGGCAATGCCGTTATTTTTTCATTTGAGGGTTGCGTCGCCAGAGAGTGTGACCATGGTAACCTGTTATGAGACCTTCGCTTTACAGCACTTTTACTGTGCTTCACTAGCAAACTAGCCAGGCTACACCCGCTACACTTACCCCCCATTTAACTTTACATTACATTACATTACAGGCATTTGGCAGACGCTCTTATCCAGAGCGACGTACAACAAAGTGTATAACCATAACCAGGAACAAGTATGACGAAACCCCTAGAGAGAAGTACCGGTCCAAGTACAGGGAACAACCGCATAGTTCAACTTGGACCCTGGTGGTTAAACTGATTAACACTAACAACGAGAACGGCAACAACGCAATCTATGGAAAAATAAAAATAAATAAAAATACAAGTAGTCGTTAAGACTGGCGCATCAACTAAGTCACCTATTAAACAGCTGCCTAGTTACACCCCTAAGTTTAGTCATTTACAGGGGGGGAAGGGAGGGATGGGGAGAGGTGCAGCCTGAAGAGGTGGGTCTTCAGTCGTCGTTTGAAAACTCCTCCTCGATTTGAAACTCAGCAGCTGCCACTTTTTCTTTATGATTCTGACCCAAGTCATGCACATGCCTGGTACACGCGCATCACCACAAGAGAGCCGAGTCAACAGAAAACTCTCACCATCACCTTCTGCAGAGGGACACCACTCCAAAACTACACTGACGATTCAGCCAGCAGGATCTGCACTGATAATAATCAGCACATTTATAGCTGGTGCCAGCGAGGCTGAAACACATGTGAGCTGCACATTCTTTTCACACCCGTTTTGCTTCGAGGTTGGTTACCATTGGTTACAACCACCCGTACAGTTAGGATAACATTAGTGACTGTTGCTGTGGTAGCATTAATTCTGTTTTCCAGCTTTAGATATCACACTTTTTATATATATTTGGGGTGAAAGTGCACCCAATACTATATTGCATTGTACAATTTAATCAATATTTCTGCTTATTTCTGCAACCTCCTCCAGAGAGTGCAGGCAAGCACACACTGTCTGTCTTCCAGATCATGTCAACAGCTGCATCGTTGTTCACACCGCAGCCTACCAGTTAAGCTTGTATAGAATCAGAGAGACTGCTAGTGTGTCACTTTGCTATGGTGTTCTCCCATTCAAAATCAATGTTAGTCATCAATTGTGCAAAATAGGGGATAATATGGGGAAATAGTTTGAATGCTTAAGTTGTTCACAGACAATACATTTCTGACAAGCTCCGTTCAATCCCAGTGGCTCAGTTGGCCCCAGTTGTCCACACTGGCAATTCTTATGACAAAATCCAGTTTCTTTGGTTTTACGCACTACACTCACTTCCTGTCCGAGTATTACTCTCATCATCATTTTATTAAGAAAGCACATACTGGGTGGATTTATTTCACATCAGAGTGTCAACCAGGTCAGGTTCATAGTGCTGTAGGTTATGACCCTGCCAATTGAGGCCAGCTGCTGACTAGCTGCACAGGCTGGTCAGATGAACTGTATTTGAATCACCACCTCCAATCCAAGCCCCACCTGTATAAGATTAGAATTCTTCTGAGTAAGTAACCGACCGCTGGTTTAATAGCAAAGGGCATCCCTGAAAGTTGGGTAGACTTACCTCATGTCAGAGCGTCAACTTTTTCCCAGGCTCATAGTACAGTGCGTTATGAGCCTGACAAGGGAAGCTATGCTTTTCCTAACTTTCTGCAGAATCCCAGGGCACTGCAGGAAGTAAGGGGGACAGCAGAGGTCTGGAGTCAGATCTGACTCCACAGGACTCCTTTGAAAACAGGAAATCAGCACAGAGAACTGCGCCTTATAATTCAGCTACTCAGCTCCTCCGGCACCAGTACATAACGCAACGCTGTCTCCGCCCACATCGCAAACCTTCACCAACCTGCACTGAACATTGCTAATTGAACCTAGACCACATCTGCACTGAACACCGCCACTCAAACCCAGAACACACCTGCACTGAACTGCTCCTTGCAAACACAGAACACATCTGCACTGAACATTCCTAATCAAACCTAAACTACATCTGCACTGAACACCGCCACTCAAACCCAGAACACACCTGCACTGAACTGCTCCTTGCAAACACAGAACACATCTGCACTGAACATTCCTAATCAAACCTAAACTACATCTGCACTGAACACCGCCACTCAAACCCAGAACACACCTGCACTGAACTGCTCCTTGCAAACACAAAACACATCTGCACTGAACATTCCTAATCAAACCTAAACTACATCTGCACTGAACACCACCACTCAAACCCAGAACACACCTGCACTGAACTGCTCCTTGCAAACACAGAACACATCTGCACTGAACATTCCTAATCAAACCTAAACTACATCTGCACTGAACACCGCCACTCAAACCCAGAACACATTTGCACCGAACACTGCCACTCGAACCCAGACCACACCTGCACTGAACTGCTCTACTCAAACCCAGACCACACCTGCACTGAACTGCTCTACTCAAACCCAGACCACACCTGCACTGAACTGCTCTACTCAAACCTAGACCACACCCGCACTGAACACTGCCACTCAAACCCAGACCACACCTGCACTGAACTGCTCTACTCAAACCCAGACCACACCTGCACTGAACTGCTCTACTCAAACCCAGACCACACCTGCACTGAACTGCTCTACTCAAACCTAGACCACACCCGCACTGAACACTGCCACTCAAACCCAGACCACACCTGCACTGAACTGCTCTACTCAAACCCAGACCACACCCGCACTGAACACTGCCACTCAAACCCAGACCACACCTGCACTGAACTGCTCTACTCAAACCTAGACCACACCCGCACTGAACACTGCCACTCAAACCCAGACCACACCTGCACTGAACTGCTCTACTCAAACCCAGACCACACCTGCACTGAACTGCTCTACTCAAACCCAGACCACACCTGCACTGAACTGCTCTACTCAAACCCAGACCACACCTGCACTGAACTGCTCTACTCATGCACAGAGCACATCTGCACAGAAGAGTCACTTAAACCTGCACATCAGCTTTAGAATGCAGCAGGGGGTGCTGCAGCTTATTCCAGCGTACATTGGGCGAGAGAATACACCCTGGACAGTCCATCGCAGGGCACACACACCATTCACTCACCATTCACTCTCACACTTAGAGTCTCCAATTAGCCTTACCTGCATGTCTTTGGACTGTGGGAGGAAACCGGAGTACCCGAAGATACGGGGAGAACATGCAAACTCCACACAGAAAGGCCCCAAGCCGAGATTCAAACCCACAAACTACCTGCTGTGAGGCGACAGTGCTACTCAATGCACCACCGTGCTGCCCTCACCCTAAACTAGTTGATAATAATGAAATTAACTAATTGATATGTCAATTAAACAGAGATTTTTTAGTGCTCTTTCCTTTTAAATATTTCAGTACAACATAGCACAGAAATTTATTGGTGAGGTGGCTTCAAACTCATTTCCTTCCCTTCTTTCCTCCACATACTTTGGAGTAGGAAACGAGTGGTAGTGGGGGAATGGAGGAAAGGAGGTGAGGACAGTAACGTAATGGGACACACCCAAGGTCTCTATTTCATATTCTGATAACATAAGTGTACATCACGTCATAGCACAAATATGCTAATGTAATTATGCATCCAAAATAATCAGGCATTTATAAATTCAATATTGATAACAATAATATGTTCATCACAATCATAATTACTGCTGAATTTTCACAGTTAGATGTCAAGAGTCTGTGGATAGGTTAACTCCATGGAAACCGAATACAGTGACTAACAGCAGCTGAAAATGTATAATCCCCTCCCCAAACATACACATCCACAGGACCACTGGCTTACAGTTAATGCCAGCCAAGCTCTGTCCGAGGGCCCGTGAATGGCTGATGTCAGCATTCTGCCTTCGTCTGCAGTCAATGGCGACTGTGTGAACAAGGGCAAGGCGCAAGCCTTTTATGGGCCTTCCTAACAATGATATAGATTCTGAGCAGTGAGCACTCAATAGTACAAACAAAGCACTGAAAATGCACATAGATAACCACACACTTTAACACATGCATGCTCACACGTAGATGCACAGCAATGGTGATGGAAGAATAAAATCAGGCCACTGGTTCAGTTTGCTTTCATGAGCTCCAAACGCAAATATACACACACCACACACTGGAATCGACACAGCAGAAAGCTCCACACACCAGAATCAACACATTGAGAAAGCTCCACACCCTGGAATCTACACAACAGAAAACTCCACACGCAGGAATCTACGTATAATGAAATCTACACAGCAGAAAGCCCCACACATTGGAATCATCACAATAAATAGCTACACAGCCACAGTATCTAGTATTTTTTGAATAAGTAAACAGTAATAATCAGTCAGAAGTGGACTTATACTAGCACAATTTTTTTTTTAAATGTAATTCCCCCTATACATAAAAAACTACCAATGAAGGTTTTCAGTATGCACTATTAATGTCATGTATTATTTATGGGAAAGTTCAATATATGGTGCATATTAAGCTGGAAATTAGTTAATTGTGACATGCTGCATGATATTTCATCTAAGTCAGTAATTAAAAGGTTGAAAAAATTGTACCTGAAAACAGAATTAGTTCTGGATATTAACACTGAAACCCAATCATGCCTTGGCTATGTAAGGAACTGCTACTATACACCACACAATAGGCTGCACATGTGACAACAGAACCGGACATTGTCACAGAAACAAAGTGATAACACTCTCTAGGCTGTAGAACCACCAATGCGAATGTCACAGCTGAGCTCAGCCAATAGGAGTTGTTCTGAGGTTTAAGTGAAACTGGCAGGATGAGACTGGCCACAAAAGACAAGTAGGCCAGACAGGAGCTGACAACGTCACAGCTTCACTCAGCAACAGGTCTCCATAGTGACAGACCACCTGACAGACAACCTCCCACAGCCTGCATACTCAGCCTGTTTCCCCTTTCACTCACACGGTTGGGCTAGTTGGTCCATCTGATTGCCATTTTGAGTTTGAGTTTTGGCTAAGTGTGGGGATTCAGCATTCTGAGCAGAAAGGGGCTGGGGACTTTGAATTTAGGCAGTTCCCCATAAAGGGCCAGAGGAGTCTAGAGGGGAATTTGGGGATTTGAGCACTTAGAGAGGACACAGTTGGTATGGAGCAAGTGTGAATTGGGCATGGAGTGGTTATTTTGGTAAATTTGTGGAGGAGCAGATGTATGACTAAAACGGTTGGGATTGGGAAGGGTGCATAGGGTGTATGGGAGGTTGGAAGGCGAGAATTTGCAGTGTATGTGTGTGTGTCCAAAGAGTGGGAACACCCTCCACCTTAAGACACAAAACAAGGCAAACTAGAAGAGTGCACTCAGTAGAGTGCAGATCTCCGCCAGGCATTCCAAACGGAAGCAGTTGTTGATCACTTGCGACCCCTAGCGGCCGGTTAGGAGTTAGTACTCAATCTATTTCAATGGACAACAATGATGGAAATTAATTAAAATAAAATACTTGTCATTGACCGATTTGCAAAATATTGGAGATTTCAGGTCCTTGGCCTGCTGTCAGCATGCACAACAAATATTAGGCTGGTCGGCCCAGTAGTATGCTAGATTAACTGCGGACAGGGACACAAACACACACGACCAAACGCATGATCCCCTCCAGGCTCCGCCTGGCGGAGATAAATATTTTTAACAACAGACAAACAAAAACATGCAATATTTTCATGATGTATGGCGTGTGGTGTGCAAGTCCACAGCGTGAAAAGTTCGCAACCAGCCCACCAGTTCGAAGACTTCCCCGTCTGCTATTAGTCCAAATGTCACATGGTCACAGGTATGCGGTAGTTCTGCGTAATTCACATTGGTGATACAGTAAAAGCAAACTGGAAATCACCTTCCGCACTTTTTGTCAGGGTAAAATAACAGGTTAATTCTAGTAATCGTCCCGTTAGCTTTTTCAGACTGCCGTAATTTTACTCTGCCATTCTTCAATTCCACAAAAAGACCAGGAAGACTATGGACTAATTTATGGTGCATGGTTCGCATCTGGAGGGCACACTTCGCTGCTTAGCTAGCAGTAACTTCGAAGGAAAGCAAACGGTGGCTGTACCACTGCTAATTTAAATTTATTTTCACGCAAGTCCGAGTTTTCGTTCTATTCTTGTCATTTTGCGATTAGCCTATATGGAATTGACGATGAGAAAGTAATCAAACAGCAAATTGTTTACAACGTGTGCATGTTTTCTGCTGTTGTTGCCAGTTATATTGGAAATGTGAATGCATTCTGTCGCCTTGGATGTCAAGACATGAAAGTGAATGTTCGCATAAAAACATAATGAATGTGTTTGAGAGGATATATAAAACAGTTACAATCTGACTATTGGCTTGTTATATCCTATTTGTTGCATAACAACAGTCCAAGTTCAACTACCAACGACAGTTTTGCTTGACAATGGTAAAATATGCCCAAAAGGCTGCAGAAGAATATTTCAATTCCAGGTGATTAAATCGACAAAAATCAATAAATACAAAAGTAACCATATATAGTCATTGTTGGTAACCCGTTGTATATAAGTGGAATAAACCCCTCCAGGCTGTCCCGGTTATTAGAAAATAATGTAGGCTACTTTGGTGGTAGTATGGGGTTACAGAAGAAATCATAGGACAGATGGACCGACGACAACATCGCTTTTTCATACGTCGGTGGGCTAATTTGCCTAATCTTCGCGGGACTTTAGACCGCGGTGGAAACGCAGACAACAATGGGCTGAAGGAACCTTTAAGTTCCTTGAAAAGTAGTTCCTGGGACTAAAAGTTCCGGGTACTTTTGGTGGAAACGCGGCTTTATATATCCTCTCAGGATATATCCTCTTTGTAGTTAGCAAGTGAACTACAGAAAGACCTGTATGGTAGGCTTAGCACAAATATGATGCTGGCAGTGCAGCAATGCGCCGGGGTTATAATAAGGTTTGATCGGAAACCGCAATTACTGAGGCAAGTGGCAACAGACATTATTAATGGCCTAACATTTCATTAGCTGCTCGCCAAGCTATCAAGCTAATTAGCAAGGGAAATGTGTTTAGCTCCAGCTAAGCGTGACATTTCCCCAATATGAATTGAACTGAATTTAACGTCGCTTTATCGGCCATTGCGAGGTGGTAAAGCCAGCTACAGAGCCTTATTAGCTAACTTCATAGCTAATAAAGCTACATACAAGGCTATTCCGTTAACCAATGGACCAGTAACTTGCAAACGCATGCACAAAACAATGTGCCAAAGTACACAATGTGATAGCGCGTTGTATCCAATAAGGGGTCAACTGGAACCGGAAAGATGCAGGGAGTGCAGGGGATACTGTCTGTGCAATTACACAAACAGAACGGCAGAGTTTAACTTTGTTTTAAATGTAATTTCATCATTGTACTGTTGTGATTGTGACAGGAATATTTTTGAGATTAATACTTTTTAAGGAAGTGTTGCGGAACTCCTGCAAGGATATTGTCATCCTTATGGTCGACCTCGCAGAAATTTCAATGACAACGAAATGTGCTCAAATTCCTCTGACAAAATTTCTTCCATACGTAACACTCGGCTCTAGTAATTTTTTTAGTAGCCTATAGCTTACTGACAATTGTGCGTTCGGCGACATGTTCGCTGGTGGTTCTTCTAATAGTACGTGCGTCGTGTGGAGGGTATTGCCTACTTTAGTAAGTCTCACTCCACCAGCCTGGCACTAGCAAACTTTCTTTCAATTTTACCCTGTGTTTCTCGTTAAGATAACGTATTATTAGTGTCACTTTCGAACAGAAAAGACCAGGTTCGGCTAGTAGTTATATATTCTCTCGGAATAAACGTTGAAGATGATTGAATGAATCGTCTCACTGATTTGGGGTCCAACTACATTTTTTCTCCCTGGAATGGCCGACCTTCTCTGGGGCCGCTAATAGCCCCGCTCTGACGGATCAGCGGCCACAGGAATCTCCGGAATCCACGAGGGACGCATTGTTACAGCTAATGGAATTCACTCCCGGTTTATTTCTCAACATACATGTCTATGTATGATTGAAATCTATTGATGTAGGACTAAGGACGAATGGAGAAACAAACAGTTTACACCCCCACGAGGGATGAACGAGTGTACTGGTAGGCGAAAGCCGGGGAATACATTCTTACAATGAAGTCCTGCAGGATCTCTGGCATTAAATGTGTCGTCCACCGGGGTTCTATCAGCAATAAATTACGTTCAATTCTATCTTCCGAGTGGCAAGCTACCACGCTTAAATTCTTTCAACTATTACTTTTACGCGGAGATAGCTGTCAAATGAAATATTCTACCATCTGGCTGTAGGTCTTCAAATGCTTCCCGCTGCGCTAAGATTGAGAGCTATCAATGAAACCATAACATTTTCAGATGCATAATGACGATGATGATAATACTACTACTAATAATAATAATTATTGTAATAATAATAATAATTGTTGTTGTTAGTAGCCTAGTAGTGGCAGTGATGTAGCAGTAGTAGCTGTCGCCTATTGTATGTGCAACATGACAATTTTGTGTACAAAACAAAATAGGTATCTTTCAACTATGTTGTCGAGTAGCCTACAGTAAATTTTCCAGTGTTAAGTCAACTATAACGGAGTTTGAGTCCAGGGATAGGACCATATGTAGGCTACTCTGTAAGAGTTGACCTTGTACTGCGAAGGTTGAAGGCGAGAGAGGTAGGCTACTTTAAGGTAGCCTATTGGCGATGCAAATTAAGCCCTTCACATCGGCAAATACTGCAACACCCTTCGCGCGCCCACGCCCACCTACACCAATTACTTTGCCCCATTCTGAGAGCCATAACATCGATAACACAATAAACAGAAATATATTTGATTCTAACAGTTATCGTTAAATAAAAAAAACAAATAAGAAAAACAGAGGTCAGTTGCAGTACATTAACAGGTACGGGTGAGTGACCAAATACGTCTCTCCGAATAAGCGACAAATTTGGGACCTAGACAGGTTCGAATTGTTCCCCAGCCGCGATGACTTTCCGTACAGTAAGATAGCTTGTATTTAAATTTGCCCACACTTTCGTATTGACTGTATAAACTGTGCACTTCTTGAAATATTCTACTGTAGGAAGTAATGGTAGGCGATACATGAAGATTTTTATTTCTTAGATTAAACTCTTGTCACGTATCTCTGCAGCCAGAAAAGAGCACAGAGATACTAAGCGCAACTTCGGCTTTTCCCACAGTCTGTCACATTTAAGTCAATTGATATGCCAATAAAGTGTATCGGATATTTTCGCAGCGACTAAAGCCTTGTGAACTAGCTAGCCTAATTGAAAAAAAGCATTTCTGTTAGGATATATATTCATCTATTTATGGTTTATATTTTTGCATGCAGTTACGCTCTCCATGCTTATTCATCTCTTACACACCAGAAGTCATACCTTTATGCTTCTCCATGTTTTGCGCACGAAGAAGACTTGTTGGTTTGATCTCTTATCCGTATGCCTTTTATGTTTATTTCAAGACTATTCCAAATCTCTCGACTAGTGAATCTGAAAGAAGCGGCACTTCACGCGCTTGTACGGGACTGTACAGCTGTTCGCCCTGTGCGACTCCTGTCTAACCTCCGGACTCCGCTTTCTCAGAGTTTCGCGTTCGACGCGCCTCCCTTATGGAACGTCATTGCCAAAGTTGAGCGTACGGCAACCTTCCGGTCGGGTTCCAGTAAACTAATGGCACTATTAAAGAGTTTCTTAGAAGTTATTTGAGATAAAAGGTATTTATCCTTGACTGTAATACAGTTAAATGGCTATGTTTAAATCGGAAAAATAAGTGTTATTGATGTTTAATTAGGCTCATTTATAAATAGCCAACTATTACTAGACATTGCTATTACAGTTTTAGTAGACTGGGGTAGTACATACTTTAGCAGCATAAAAGTAGATTAAAAAGAGAAACAGTGGTGGTCGGGGGCTGGGTCATATTACAGAATAGCAATAACAATCTGCGAGATGTTTCGTTTGTGCCTTTAATTGTTTTGCTTGCGGGGGGGGGGGGGGGGGCTTAATATTTCCAGAAATCAGCCTTGTACCTTCCTGCCAAAAAATAACGTCTCTCAACTCTCGCTGGGTGACCCGAGGGATGATCCGAGTCTTGAGAAAGCACGGCCGGAATGCTGCTCGCACACAGCGCTCAGGGGAAGTGAAACGGCACTGAAGAGGAACGTGGTCCGTGGCTGGAAATGCGCTTTGTGAAATAAATGTTTCTCCCCTCAGCAAACAAGTCATGGAATCCCTACAGTTCGAATGTGTGAGTCCCACGTTATAGCTGTTATGGAGATGTTAACAACCTGAAACAATAGCGAGTTGTTCGAGGTAAAACAGACCACAAGCGTCCATATAAGAAATACTATGTGCAGACACTCACTGATAGCTAATGATCCTCGTTTTTAAAGTGTATATCCTTAGATGTGTAATCACTGTTTGCCACCGATTAATCATCACAGACGTGCAGGGAGCACAAGTTTATGATGTTATAAGACCTGTGGTTTTGGGATACCTTCAGGTAATTAGAACACTGACAAGATACTAGAGTAGATTATGCAGGTTCTTGTGGCTTTGTCATTCTCATTTTGGCGTGTCTGCCCTTTTGTGTCTGGGGATCGCACGTCGGCGTTTCCCTGCTGCAGAAACAAACAAAAACAGTCTGGGAAGAAGAAACACGACCAGGTTGCCAGGTTTGTAAGTCCCTTTGATAATGTTCTGCTAAGTGAAAGTAATTGTATCATACTTTTTTATTAGAATATCTTTTATTGTTTCAAATACAAAACTCAACCTGTGGTCACTGGTTCTGCATGTTTCATGGAAAATACAGAAATAAACCAATCTGGAGAGCATGCCCTCAGCAAAGCCTTATTAAATGTAAGGGAAGGGGTCAAAGGTCAGACGTTTCAGGTACCCTGTTACTTTTCTATCACTATACTTGAGAAAAAGCACAAGGGAAAATAGTGTGTGAGAATCCCTTCATCCAGAAGCAAGGCTGATTAATATGATTGCAGTGGTTACACAATCTTGGCCAGAAACAGATAACAGAACATTTGTCTTTTTTAATACTTGCACCTACTAATTTTCTGTAAAATATTTGTGTAGACATCCACGGTTCTCCTCCAAAACGTGGTATTGACCAATCTGCTTCTTTCCACCACAGCCCTCAGCCCATAGACAAACTTGCACAGAACTGAGTCGGAGGACCTTTAAAATGCAGACCTTTAGCAGGCTTTAGCATGTCTACTGCAGGCACCAGATTGACCAGCAGGGGTCACTAGAATGATGCTACGTGGACCCCTAACTGGCTGAATCCTCTTGTACCCTGGGTGACGCACCTGCCATTTGCGCTTCGCCCTGTGGATCTACTGGCCACAGTCGGCACTGGTACAGTGTTTCTCTTAATCTAACAATATTCTGCTCATAATAGTGCATGTATTGTACTCAAACAGATATGCATCATAGTTATTTTACATTGGACAATGTAGGGGAACCTGGAAACTGAGGAGAAATAATGACAAAAACAGTATTATCTACTACCATTAACCATTTGTCTATGTTCTCCTGACAGGCGTTTGGCCTTATTGTCAACTTCTCACTGGAAGGCATTATTCCTGAGAGAATAAAGGCAGGTCTGATCATCTACTCTCTCTTGGCACGCTCTCAGGGGAAGGAAATTATTTTGTGACAAACAAACACTGTGGCCTCAACGCCAGAAATGTATCTAACAGGTTCTCACTGACAAACAGTGCTCTGGCAATAACACCCACTTACACCTGCCCAGCAAAAAGCCTCCCGGACTGCATGATTGACAGGCAAGGGAATACCTGTGAGATTAACTTTGGCGCTTTGGCCTGACAAACTCAGCCTGTACTTTGGTCTAAGGGCTGAACTAATGTCGGAGCAGCTCTGTGGAGCAGTGATCAGAGCAGCAGTATGGAGCAGTAGTCACTGTGGAGCAGTGAGCAGAGCAGCAGTATGGAGCAGTAGTCACTGTGCAGCAGTATGGGGCAGTAGTCACTGTGGAGCAGTGATCAGAGCAGCAGTATGGAGTAGTAGTCACTGTGGAGCAGTGATCAGAGCAGCAGTATGGAGCAGTAGTCACTGTGCAGCAGTGATCAGAGCAGCAGTATGGAGCAGTAGTCACTGTGCAGCAGTGATCAGAGCAGCAGTACGGAGCAGTAGTCACTGTGGAGCAGTGATCAGAGCAGCAGTATGGAGCAGTAGTCACTGTGCAGCAGTGATCAGAGCAGCAGTATGGAGAAGTAGTCACTGTGCAGCAGTGATCAGAGCAGCAGTACGGAGCAGTAGTCACTGTGCAGCAGTGATCAAAGCAGCAGTATGGAGCAGTAGTCACTGTGGAGCAGTGATCAAAGCAGCGGTATGGAGCAGTAATCACTGTGGAGTGATCACTGTGGTTAGGGTAGCACTATGGAGCAGTACCCAGTGGAGGAGTGCTTAGGGCAGCACTGTGGAGCAATACCCAGTGGAGCAGTGGTTAGGGCAGCTCTGTGGAGCAGTACCTAGTGGAACAGTGGTTAGGGCAGCACAGTGGAGCATTGCCTAGTGGAACAGTGGTTAGGGCAGCACTGTAGAGCAGTACCTAGTGGAACAGTGGTTAGGGCAGCACAGTGGAGCATTACCTAGTGGAACAGTGGTTAGGGCATCACTGTAGAGCAGTACCTAGTGGAACAGTGGTTAGGACAGCACTGTAGAGCAGTACCTAGTGGATCAGTGGTTCGGGCAGCACCATAGAGCAGTACCTAGTGGAACAGTGGTTAGGGCAACAATGTGGAGCAATACCTAGTGGAACAGTGGTTAGGGCAACAATGTGGAGCAGTACCTAGTGGAACAGTGGTTAGGGCAGAACTGTAGAGCAGCACCTAGTGGAACAGTGGTTAGGGTAGCATTGTAGAGCATTACCTAGTGGAACAGTAGTTAGGGCAGGACTGTTGAGCAGTACCTAGTGGAACAGTAGTTAGGGCAGCTCTGTGGAGCAGTACCTAGTGGAACAGTGGGTATGGCCGCACTGTAGAGCAGTACCTAGTGGAACAGTGGTTAGGGCAGCACCGTAGAACAATGCCTACTGGAACAGTGGTTAGAGCAGTGCCTAGTGGAACAGTAGTTAGGGCAGCTCTGGGGAGCAGTACCTAGTGGACCAGTGGTTAGAGCAGGACTGTAGAGCAGTACCTAGTGGAACAGTGGTTAGGTCAGCACTGGAGAGCAGTACCTTGTGGAACAGTGGTTAGGGCAAAAACGTGGAGCAGTACCTAGTGGAACAGTGGTTAGGGCAGCACTGTAGAGCAGTACCTAGTGGAACAGTGGTTAGGGCAGCACTGTAGAGCAGTACCTAGTGGAACAGTGGTTAGGGCAGCTCTGGGGAGCAGTACCTAGTGGAACAGTGGTTAGGGCAGCACTGTAGAGCAGTACCTAATGGAACAGTGGTTAGGGCAGCTCTGGGGAGCAGTACCTAGTGGAACAGTGGTTAAAGCAGCTCTGTGGAGCAGTACCTAGAGGAGCAGTGGTTAGGGCAGCTCTGTGAAGCAGTACCTAGTGGAACAGTGGTTAGGGCAGCTCTGTGGAGCAGTACCTAGTGGAACAGTGGTTAGGGCAGCCCTGTAGAGCAGTACCTACTGGAGCAGTGGTTAGGGCAGCACAGTAGAGCAGTACCTAGTGGAACAGTGGTTAGGGCAGCACTGTAGAGCAGTACCTAGTGGAACAGTGGTTAGGGTAGCTCTGTGGAGCAGTACCTAGTGGAGCAGTGGTCAGGGCAGCTCTGTGGAGTAGTACCTAGTGGAACAGTGATTAGGGCAGCACTGTACAGCAGTACCTAGTGGAACAGTGGTTAGGGCAGCACTGTGGAGCAGTACCTAGTGGAACAGTGGTTAGGGCAGCTCTGTGGAGCAGTACCTAGTGGAGCAGTGGTTAGGGCAGCTCTGTGGAGCAGTACCCAGTGGAACAGTGGTTCATGCAGCACTGTAGAGCTGTACCTAGTGGAACAGTAAATAGGGCATCACTGTAGAGCTGTACCTTGTGGAACAGTGGTTAGGGCTGTAGCATATATGCACCACACGGTTACAAATTAAATCTAGTAATCCAGCTTTGCTCCTCAGAGACCAGGTAGCATTCTCCTGCCCTCACAGAGGAACGGAGGGGAGGATGGCTCTCTCATCCATGTGGCGGGAGCATAAGGACATAATGACCCTGCTGGTTCCCTGCTGTTAAAATTTACTGCCGCCCCCCCACCCTGTAATACACCCTCAGGTTTATCTTAACTGGGGAAAAAAATGACAGCTCTTATATTGCTGTGGTTCACTGCCTTCATTATTCACTAAACTCCGAAGCCGCAGGCTCAATAATAACCATTGTCATAAATATTAATTATAATTACGATTTGCTTTTATTCTCTTGCATTAACACAATCAAGCAAAAATAAGGAAAGGAAAACATACTTAAAGTGTTCTGGACCAGTATTTTACATCTGCTACTCACAAGCTCATATTAAATTAAGTGATAAATGAGCATATGTCTGAAGAACTCTGTCATGATGTTACAGCGATGTTCCAGAAACAGTATGTATATGTACTGTATACAGATTTTGGCAGGGGAGGCTGTCTGGAAGCCTGCTCCCTCTGTGAGGAGAGAAGCATTCCTTAGTCCTGACTCATAGGTCAAAGGTCAGCTGGGTTTTGACTCAAACTAGGGGGTTTCAGGCTGAGTAGTGCAGGCAGTTCCCATGTAAGACACACTGCCGGCTCCGTTCCTGGCAGGCTGAACTGGCGTTCCGATCTCTGCCTTTGTTCCCCTTCCCAAGAGTTGCTAAGGGCTCTGTCAAATTGGATGGAGAAAGCTGATTGGTTACAGCAAATGGAGGTATCTGATTGGATAGAAGTGATGAATGTGGCTACTTGTCTTGGGAAAACCAGAGAGGAAGCACTGTTCTGTGTGAGAAGAGTCATGCACACTCTAATTACCAATGTCTGCATCCTACAACTCACTTCACAACTAAATAAAGCCAATTTTCAGAACATCCCTATATATCCAGTTGAATATTAGCTTTAGCATTAGTGCACATGCACATGCACATGCATACTTAAATAGTGCTCAGTCTCTGAAACAAATTGTGTTTCTAAATACCTTCCTTGTGTTTGATTATCAAAAAACACATTTTCTCTCAATTTTACAATATAAATTTATTCAAGAGGTGATAAAAGTTTCCAAACTCTCAGATATCACAAAATTCTGTACCTAGTAACCCATAATGAATATTTAAGTGATACAATTCACAGACTGAAATGCTCCTATAGGGGAAAAATCATCTAATAATAGAACACTACAAATGTATGGAGGCTGTGTCAGGGGCTTATTTTGGTGGGTCATGGGATTTTCCCTTGTTTTCACTTTATAGATCTAGTTACCTGTGCAAAAGCTACCACAATTACCATGTTTGATGTAAACACTGAAATGTAAATTATGGAACAGATCCCTTCTCTAAACAAGTACTGTGACATTTGTCATTTTTATGTATATCTTTGCAAATGTTGAAATATGGAAGAAAAAATAAATAAAAAGGCCATTGAAATTAGTCCACTGTGCTCTGCAATAAGAATGGAAGAATGGAAAGTGCTTTTCCTAAAAACACACACGCCTTCCCAAGTAAACACACACCCCTTCCCTCTGTGTCTGAAGTATGTTTCACAAAAGAAGATATGATGCAGTGCTATTATTGACAGTGTAGATGCACAGTGACCGTTGTCCATTTGAGCTGTTTAGGGAGTAAAACAGAATTGAGGATATCTAGTTATAAACTGTCTAAAGGGCAGTGTGGTGTGGGGATGGCTGGGTTAAGCAGCCACACCTGCCCTGAGTCAAGCTAATTAGACCTGGCCAATTGGATAATTGGCCAGGCTAATTGGACCCAGGAACAGGAGTGGCTGCACCTGTGCGTAGTGAGGTAATCACTGCGCACAGGTTAAATCTGCCATCCCCACCCACACCAGGGAGCTTCGGTCATGACTGGGTTACATCTGCTCACTTTGGCTGTAACATCTTGCCAAACCCTTATTAATAAATCTGGACTGCTTGGAACATCATCTCCCTGTGTCTCTGTGCTGGAGGGCCCCAAGGAAAGCCACTTCGGTGGCCTGTGGCAGGCGTGTTTGCCACAGTGGCGCCCAACGTGGGGCTCCTCCGGCACAGCAAAGAGGCACAGGAGGGCCAGCCAGGAAGCACACTGGAGGAGGGGCGGCTGAGGTGTTCCCGACAGGGCTTCGGGTGGATTCTCCGGGCCAAAAACAGGGAGCGGAAGATGACCAGGGAGGGGAAGGAAGCGATCCTCAGCTGGGACGCTGAGGAGCTGCACCTAGCCGAGAAGGCAGGTCAGCGACGGGCGGTGCACGAGAGGTGGTCGCGCCGTGAGCTGGACTTGGCCGGGAAGGCGGGTCCGCTACGGGCGGCGCACGAGTGGTGGCCGCGCCGTTTTGCTTCCTTTCTTGTCCATTTGGTGGTTTTTAGTTCTTTGTTTGGCCTGGTTGGTTTGCTCGGAGCCCATGAGGGGATAAGCCTGCAGCCGCCCACCAGCAGAGCCGACTGGCGGCCACCACAGCCACGAGGGTTCCTGGTCCCCAGCGCCACAAGAAGGCCAGCCCACCAGCCCACCAGCCCAGCCACCCCACCACAGCCCCTGTGATTCTCCCTGGCCTCAGTTTGGCGTTGGGGGTATGTGGTGTGGGGATGGCTGGGTTAAGCAGCCACACCTGCCCTGGGTCAAGCTAATTAGACCTGGCCAATTGGATAATTGGCCAGGCTAATTGGACCCAGGAACAGGAGTGGCTGCACCTGTGCGTAGTGAGGTAATCACTGCGCACAGGTTAAATCTGCCATCCCCACCCACACCAGGGAGCTTCGGTCATGACTGGGTTACATCTGCTCACTTTGGCTGTAACATCTTGCCAAACCCTTGTTAATAAATCTGGACTGCTTGGAACATCATCTCCCTGTGTCTCTGTGCTGGAGGGCCCCAAGGAAAGCCACTTCGGTGGCGTGTGGCAGGCGTGTTTGCCACAGGCAGTAACCTGGCTTTCTTGTGTTTCTATCCTCAAACATTTTTAAAGGATCTCTGCTATGTAGTCTTATGAGATTTCATTTTTAAATGGTCAAATAATTAATTAATTCAAACCTGCTGGTGAAGATGTGCGCGCACCTGCCGTTTTTAAAGGCCTTTGCAGCTTAATGGTGAACCTCTCGACAGTAGTGGGGAGAAGTAAAATTGACATTTAACTGTCGTCGTCAACCATAAGTCAGTAGTGGTTATATGGAACAAAAGATGGTCATCCTGCTTAGATGTGGAAACCTTTGTGTTTTGTGTACAGCTAATCAGTAACATCAGTGTATCTAAGGTAAATAACGTAATTTTCGCAATTACGTTATTCATCCCCTATCGCGGAACTAGTGGTATTAATTTTAAACGAAATGGCAACCAAACATTTAATAAAAATGTAATGTAAAAAGGATTTTACCAAGCGACCCCCCCCCCCCCCTTGCTGCTCGACAGAATTGAACAGCGCACCCCCCCCCAGCTCGGACACAGTTGCTTAGGGCCACCAAAATCCTAGGGCCGGCCCTGTCAGTAACCAGAAATGGCTAAAGAGCTGTGACCTTGACCAGTCTTATGATGGGACATAAATTCACAATGGTGTGATTAGTGTTGATGTGTGTTGCATTTCTTTAACTGGAATAAATTAAAATTCCAGCAGGTAAATCCAATGTTTTTGTATGTTGACTAATGCAATGTGTTCTTTCCCATTTTCATTGGATATGATTTTCTGAGGACATATGTGGAGAGAGAGAGAGAGAGAGAGATTTTTTTGTATTTAAATGTCCCATTATTTGGACATTAAACATTTCAAAACAGTAACTAATTCTAGATAATATTAGGAATGAAGAAGGCAATCAAAAAAACAAAACAAAAATCAGACAAAAAGTTAAATTACATTAATTGAGAAAAGGTTCAAATTAGAATGCAAATTAGAAATTAATTTCTAAGATATCATCATCAACTGAACACAAAGTGCTTTTCAGCCCCCAGACATTCCGAAATTGTAGTAGGTTCCCTATCAGTTTATAGTAGGAATATTCTACTTTTAATCGTGCTGTAACTAGCACTAACAATAATGTTACACTTTGCGCAAAATTTCCCTAAAAACATGAAATTCTCTCATTAAAGTAATTAATTCAGTAATCTCTAACCATAAGATATGGAGCTCAAATTACTTCCTTTATATCCTGACAAATTTTATTGGAAATGTCTTGCATAACCAAAAGTAAATGTTTTCATGGCTCCAAGAAAAATTCACTTCACCATGCTAATTAATATATAATCCTGTATCCTGAATGAAACAATGTTGTAGTAGACAGTAATTATGAACTCCTACATAAGGATTATACATTAGGGTGCGCTCCTGCAGGTGCCCTTGACCAAGGCACTGGCCTCAGAACTGGAGTTGGTCCCTGGGCGCTGCACTGTGGCTGCCCACTGCTCCTAAGTAACTAGGATGGGTCAAATGCAGAGGACAAATTACCCCACGGGGTTCAATAAAGTATATCTTATCTTAAACAGTCACACGCGTGTGTGCATACACATGCAGTAAATCTTAAAGACTGAATACTGGGACATTTTATGGACTATCTGAAGTCCCAAACAAAAGGAAGGAAGGTGACTATTAGACAGAGGGGTTATTTATTGAGTCCAACGACCCCCCAGCTGTCCAGACTGCACCCATACAACTCACATAGGGACTCTAAAAAGCCCCCCCCCCCAGTGTCTGCACCAACATGGATGACAGGTTGACTCCTGGCTTCAAAAATGCAATGTGTGCACGTGTCTGTGTGAAGGTATGAGTGTGTGAGGCCTGGCTACTTATTTTTTGAGAAGAAAGGTGAACACACCATCCTGGCTGCTGATTGGTTGAAAGACTAGAAAACGGTAGTTGGACAGTTTTTTTTTGTCCCCAAGAGCTGATTGCTCAAATCCCCAGTGATTCCTCTCACATTGGTGATAAACCTGAGTGCATTTCACTTTTAACTCTCTATAACATATTTATAGACATATGTTGTGTTTATTATCACGCTACCCTATCACAGGAAGATTTTTTCCTGTGGTGTGATAAAATCTCTGCATCTTGATCCAGCCCACATGAGAGATGGACAGATGGTAAATGGTAAATGGACTGCATTTATATAGCGCTTTTATCCAAAGCGCTTTACAATTGATGCCTCTCATTCGCCAGAGCAGTTAGGAGTTAGGGGTTAGGTGTCTTGCTCAAGGACACTTCGACATGCCCATGCCCAGATGGCACTGCAGTCCTGGGAAAGCTTAGCTAGAAGCTTGGACACCTGCTTTATGTGGCTCAAGGATCATTTGGTGAATGTTGCAGGGAACAAGTGTATCAGGTAGATGATGGCATATCACTAGTTCAAACTTGCTTGAAAAGCGCACACAAACAAACTGACTCACTGTCACACATTATGTTAGAAATAATTGCACTAACACGGTAATGAATGGCTGCTCTTTATTATTCAGTAGCACTGATACATCATTAAAGTCTCTCTTCCAAAAGACAGAAAAGGTTGGTAATTATGCATATCAAAACTCAATCTCTGTTCTGTTTCATTTGATATGATAGGTGGATTACAATATTCCTTAACTGCTAAAACATTTTTTTTCCAAATACATTACTCTTGTGTTACAAAGAATTGTATTTTTTTAAGGGCAAGAGCGCATTTAATCTGCATAAGAACTCTGAGCGTACAAAGGGGTTTCATCAAAAAACGTCGCTGAGGGAGTTGTGACATCGTGTTTATCGAGTATCTTATTTACAAACACAGCAAAGGCTTCTTCGCTGATTGGTTACAGGTCCAAGATTGCCATGGTAACCGGTGCCCCAATTGGTCCCACGGAACCTGCTGAAAGTGTCCCCAGCAGCAACATCCCATAATTCTCAGCACACAGCATATCTTTGAAGGAATACTACCTGGTTATTTGACTATTTATTTAGGCCTGGTGGTAGATAATCATGTTATCTCTAAAAATGCACATTGAAGGGAGGGGTTGAGCCTTTAATGTAGCTGCTTACAAAGTGACCCAAAGCAGTGTTTTTACTTTTATTTATACAACAAAATGGCAGTTTGAACTTCATATATAAAACACAGTCATAACAACTGTAATTCTTTCTTAATGTTAGTCTATTTGCTTAAAGGTGACATTTGGTATATATGTACTGTGTGTGTTTGTTGAGATTGTGGACCTTAAATGGGGACTGATTGTTTTACAATGACATGGAGGAAGAACACAAGTCATTAAGTTGTATCTTGTGTAAGATGGTGACAACAGCGCATCCAAAAAATAAAACGAAAACAACCTTGCCTTTCAGGCAGACCAGCATAAACAGACATGACTCAGGTCTGACCTCTAGTGGTGATTCTCCACAGTTGCAGCCAGACTCCACCAAATCGCAGCCGCCAATGTGGAGATTTTACAGGGTATATAGGCTTAATCTCTGAGAAAACGATAAACACGTCATCTAAATATATTTAACATAATGTGTGATTGAAATGAACTAACCCTAATTAATCAGGCAAAATAAAGGTTGAAAAGCATTTTTAAATGAAAAATCTGGGGATGAATCTGACACCATACATCAGAGCCTGATCTATGAACGCTCAGCATGTACAACTGAACCCTTTCCCTGGGTTAATTTTTTCCAGTGAATATCCCTGGGGCAGGTAATAATGCTGGGCTCTCCATTTCCCCTCGCATTAGGAGCCAATCAGCCCCTATCCCAGCCCTTCCCCCCTGACTACCCCCCACGTCATTACTGCGCTCCTCCAGCAGTTGGAAGCTCTCATTAGTGCAAGCGGTGGGGGGTTGGGGGGGGGATGTATTTTAGTGTAAGAACCCCACTGACACCCAGAGGCCCTGTTTCATTAGAACTGCAGTGAAAGGAAGAGCTCCATTTAAACCTTTTTAAAAACAGCAGGCCAACAAAGGGAGTATCTTCTTCTCCTTCCTAATAAGCATTAATGTACACCTTTTTCCTTTTTTTTACCCCTTTACATGTGGTTAACTCTACGTCTAGTATCTCAATAGGGGTAGGAGTGGGTGGATGTGGGGTAGCTTTGTGTTAGAAGCAAAAAGAAATACAGTTTAATTGTGCAGGGATTCTGCTGGTAACTGCGAGAGGAAAAACCAAACCAAAGCAATCTCTACATGTATATTACAATAGAGGAGTGACAGGCGGAGTTTGAGTATAAAGTAAATCATGCATGGTGAATGTAATGGAGGTTAGAACAGCTTGGCTTTTTTCTTCATATCATTACGTTTCCACAGAGGGAGTCGGTCAAACTCCTGAATCTCCATTCCAAATATATCAAAGAACATCTCTGGGGCCAAGTGACGCTACAGAGAGAGAAAGAGAGAGAAATATTTAATAATGGAGAAGGCATACTTCAGAAGATTTTCTCCAATTAGCACCAACTTCCTTGACCAACGTTCTCACTCTCAACATGGTACATTACATCACAGCCTATCACAGCATGAGAGACAATTATTTACCTGTCACAGAAAATGACACTGTAATGACTAGACTGACACAAATATACAGTGCCCAAAGACAAATACATATTTTTTGTTTGGCTCTGTACTCTACAAATTTTAATTTGCAATTAGAAAAAATCATGAGGTTAATGTGCAGATTTAAGCTTTTCATAAGCTTATAGAAGCTCAGCTTTTATAAAATACTAAAATACTAAACATGACTACTTTCATTTACATAACATTAATATGTCCCAAACATTATGGTGCCCTGAAATGCAGGGCTATGTATAAAAAAGTTCTGTAATATCTACAAGGTGAAACTACATCTACATGGTATAAAAATACCCTGTAATAAAAGCTGAGAATCTGCACTTTAATCAAGTGTGAATTGTTTGATCCATATGTAAAATTGTGGAGTCAAATCAAGGAAAAACATCTTTGTCCCAGATGTTACGGCGGGCATTGTAATTGCATTTTTGTAACAATCCTGAGGTTTGGTAAGATTTACAAAATGTATTTTATACCTTTAACTTTGGTAATCACATTTGTAGCATAATGCTTTACATTAATGCTTTGCATGTTACTTTCTATCCTTTACCCATAATGCCCTGTTTTATAACCATAGTGCTCTTTCTTGTACCTCTGTAGATCTGCATTTTTTTCATGTTTCATTTCATGTTTTACCATAGTTGTTTATATTCTAAGTGTCTGCTTTCAAAAGACGCTTAGGTTGAATTATTTGACTTGAATTACACTCAACAATGCCATTACCTCCAGTCTGGTTCTGTCCACATCCCTAGGGAGCTTAGCCCGCCCTCTGCTGGTGATGGTGAGCATTTCATATGGATATACCTTTTCAGAAAGAGACAATTGTGTTAGAGTAAAGGAAATGTTGATGGGAAGGACTGAAGGTTCTGAAAGGCTGTGTGGAGAAGGATAGAATACTCATACTGACTGAAACTGCAGTTACAGACCTCACCTCCCAGCACTTAATGGACCTCACTGAACTTCACTGCACTTTACTTTTCTTCACTGAATCTCACTGTACTTTACTGTTCTTCACTGAATCTCACTGTACGTTACTCTTCTTCACTGAATCTCACTGCACTTTACTGTTGTTTTCTGAATCTCACTGTACTTTACTGTTCTTCACTGAATCTCACTGAACTTTACTGTTCTTTACTGAATTTCACTGTACTTTACTGTTCTTCACTGAATCTCATTGTACTTTACTGTTCTTCACTGAATCTCACTGTACTTTACTGTTCTTCACTTAGCCTCACTGCACTTTACTGTTCTTCACTGAGCTTCACGGCACTTTACTGTTCTTCACTGAACTTCACCGTTCTTCACAGAATTAATCTCATAGCACTTCACTATTCTTCATTGAACTTCACTGTACTTTACTGTTTTTCCACTGAATTTCACTGCACTTTACTGTTCTTCACTGAATTAATCTCACTGCACTTTACTGGTCATCATTGAACTTCACTGCACTTTACTGTTCTTCATGTAATTTCCCTGCACTTTACTGTTCTTCACTGCACTTTACTGTTTTTTTACTGTTCTCATTGCTCATTTTCCGAACTTTACTGCAGCATCTCACTGCATTCACTGTGTCTCACTGCACTTTTTAAATTAGCCCTCCCTCTTCTGTTTTCTGTTTAGTAATTAAAGAAAGCACTCAGACACACTGTCCGTTTCACCTGGACTTATAATTACTCACACATACACATTTGCATGCACACACATTCACTCACACGCAACCCAATGTGCACAAGCTCTCTGTGAGCAAGACGCCCCCTGCAGGCTGTAGTGGACAGCAGGTTTATCCTTCAGACCACCACCAGCATTCCCACTATCTCTGTGAGACTGGTATAAAGCTACAAGAACATTGTGAGAACATTACGTGTCACATGCTGTACTGTCCCTTGTGGATTCCATGTTGACATGGTGTGTGAGGAACACTAGACACTCGAGAGAAGTGGATGATCGGAACAACGAGGGCGTGGGGGCGGAGGGGGGGCATGATATAGGGCACGCTCTGATTTTGGGTTGTATTCTGCTTCTGTAACTGGTGGAACAGTGTTGACATTTCACTGAATTTAAACTGCCATTGACACTCAGGTGTCAATCTGGACAAGGCACACACCTTATAGACAGGCGAGACTGGGATAATGAAGACTATAAATCTAATCCCACTTGTTCCCATTTCTTCAGGAGTCATGAAGAGAAAGCAAATCATTGACACAGTTACACCCACCACTTATTCACCAAGATTTCCTACTTTTCATGCTATAAAGCGTTCCACATCTTATAAAAGCTGGAGATCACGGCACACATTTCTGGTGAGAGGTTCTACAGCTTCTTCTAATTCTACAATATGCCAAACAGGATCTGCATTTATCATCTAATTGTTTTTGCTGAGTTACACTGCTTAATTCTGGTCACACAAGCAGTCAGACCTTTTGATTTGGGCTGCGATGTTCTCCAGCTTTCATTGGATAAAGTGAACATCATGGCAAGTGAAACCTTGGTAAAGCCTGAGGCAAGGGCAGGGGGCAGTACTGGTCAGATTCCATTGGCCATTGGGTCAGTGTGATTCGTGCTAGCAGTAAAACCAGCTGCATGGGCTTTGCCAGCATGTCAACTCATGGCTGAACAACCACGCAATAGCGACGCTAGTGATGCCACTTCCTTTGCTCACACAGCAGGAAGCTGTGGGGCAGAGAGGTCGTACGAGAGGTCAGAGGTCGGACACCTCTGGAATGGGAGCACACAATGAGCATGGAGAAGCCAGCACGCTAAGCATGATGGTAACTGGTAACTATGCAAGCAGTTGGCCTCACAAGGCATCATGGGGGGACTAAAAGCATGCAGGTGTGGCACACCTCCCCGTGTAGCACACCTGTGTGCATGGCACAGCTGTGTGTATGGTACAGCACAGCTCATAGAAATGTACACATGGCTGTGCTTCCGAATTAAAGTGAGAAAAAAGTGAGATGTTGGGTGAGGCTGCAGCTTACATTCAAGGGTGGGGCATTGTTGTCCTACTTGCGTGAGGACGCTAATCTGCTTTGCTTCTACAAATATGAGAATCTGAGAGCCCTTTCCTTCTTAGTGACTGAGATCATCACCCTGGTTATAGACCCAACAACCCACTGCAGCGCACCCTTTCAAACCTCTTCCTGTGGCTTACAGAGAATGCCTAACAAGACCAACTGATAAAACACACACTAATCTGAGCAAAGAGTATTGAGATTTCCTGAAACAATACAAATTTAAACAGTGTAAAAATAAAATGAAATACTTGCTTTTGGTTCCAACATATTAGGCATAGATACTCCCCTGTCCATTCTGGATATGGGTTCGCGGCCATCCTGAATGGGCTACAGAACAAAACACACATATGTGATAGGTAGAAAAAAATGCTTTTGGCTTAGGTCTTCAGCCTGCTGATAAAGCCTGTTGGTGCTCCACAGGAAAAACAGTCACCCTGCCACTAGCACACAAGAAGGCGCTCAGCCATAACCACGACAACTCCCAGGGACATAACATGAATGGTTCTGGCACCTCCTGACCACGCCCACTAATGGTGTCATATTTCATAGTCAAAAGAGGTGTGGTGACAATTGATGACTTGCCTCATCTTATCGGGCAGTTAGATTAAAGTGTCTCACTCAAATGGACTTGCAATCCAAATTGACTGTTATGAACAACACAATCCCTTTTTTAATGGTATATGAATATACACCACATAAAAACATGGGTCTCTGGGATTTCCTGTCATGTAGAGTTAAAGGTTTCAGACACGGGCTCTGTGGGAACGTGTGCAATCCTCATCCTCACTGAACAGAACATATATGTAAGCGTAGCAGATGGCTGCGAGCTGCATTCCGGTAAATGTGTAGCTCAACAACGTGACATGATCCTGCACATACATGGACATGCAAGACAGTGAGCATGCTCTGAACTGTGGAAACACCTCAAGCGCATTGTGACACACTTGTGTGTTAACTACTTACCTTGAACTCTGCAAGACAAAAAAAGAGAGGCATAAAAGTTATTCTAACTTTTTGATAATAATACATATTAATAATATAACAATAAAAGAACAATAAGAAATTATAATAATATTAAAATGAATATGCATCATACAGTTAAAGCAAATTAGACTAGCAAATTTTATAACACAAAAAGCATATTTATGTACAATAAAAAAATGTCAATTTCTTTTACAGTATGAATGACTGAATTAGGTTTAAGACGTGATGACGATGGTTAATTGTTCCACCCTACCTCTTCCCCCTCCACACACGTCCCCATAGCTGTTATATTGGGTGAAGTCTGTTGATTGGGGCTTCAAGGATAGACACAGGAAAAGCAATCATTTAGCTATGTCTGACGAACAGATCCACCACAGATGCAATCACTTAGTTATGTCTATAATGTAGAGATATTTGGATTCCCAAGGCCAGGGTCACAACAACTCTTCACCTCTCTCTCCCTATGTTGCTCTTTCCCTTCTCCCTGTCTTTCTCTCCATCACACAACAAGCTCTCTCTCTTTCTCTCTCTGTGGTGTGAGTGTGTTGTATGTGTGCATGTGTGCATAGGAACGATGGAGGAGTAGTGTGTCGGGTTCTAAGGGGGGGGGGGGGGTAGAATAGCCCACCCTACTAAGTTGCCATGGTTGCCACTTTTTTCAGGTTGCCTGAAAAATGTTTCCTTCATATGTATGCATGTAGAAGCCTAATATACAGACAAATAGGGGTGATACATGTTTTGGACCAGCTCTCAACATAATTTCACATACCTGCCCACTCATACTCATTCTTGTGCCCAGAATTCCCCAGGCATTACCTGACTGAAGCTCTGGCAAGTTTTCTCTGGAGGGATAACTATACATGGCTATGGTTTTAACAGCAGGAGGAGGGCTTGACCCTTCAGGCTCCTTTACCTTTCTGTTATTCTGTTATAGACCATCTGGCCTTCCTTGTGGCCAGTCATCTGGTAATATGTAATACCTGCAGGATGTTCATACCCGTTTGATTGAAAATAGGGCCCACCAATCAAATATCCATCCATCCATCTATTATCTAGACCCACTTATACTGAGCAGGGTTGCAAGGGGTGCTGGAGCCTATCCCAGCGTGCATTGGGTGAGAGGCAGGAATACACCCTGGACAGGCCGCTAATCTATCGCAGGGCACCAAATCAAATATGGCTGTTTTAATTCCCTAGTTGAGCATAACGGAACACTTGGAAAAACTGGTAGCTTTGCGTCATTGTTGTCAATCATTGTTAGAACAGTTGTTAGAAGTGTTGCTGCACTGCTATTTGTACACTTCTGGATTGGCAGTGCTTACGTGAGAAAGGTCTGTTGAATCTTTGCTTGTTTGTTTTTCTAAGTACCCAGATGTGTGTGGTGAAAAACTGAAACTGAATTGTAAGAACTTTATTTGACAGTGTATGAATTACAATTATTAAAACAGGGAAGAGAAAGTGATGCAATTAAGACCAAATTCATTTTCAAACCATTACATTCAATTTCAAAAAGTGAAATACAAATTCAAGTCATGCAATTCAAATTAAATTTTTAAATACAATAATTCAGTTTAAGCATTACAAATTCAAATTGTTGTAGTACAAATTCAAGTTATGCAATTCAAATTTTATTTCTCCTGGCACTAAATTCTGACCTTAGAGGTGGTGGTGCCGGAAGGTATTATATTCTCAGTCATAGTAAAAAAAATAAATTAAGAAAAGAAAGTGTAATGGATTTTTACTTGGTCTTGATAACGATGTTCTCTGAAGGGGGGGTGGTGGTGGGTACAAGTATAACAAAGGAAAAAACATTCAGAAAAGAACCATTTGTTTTGTCTAGGCATAAGAGGAGGGGTGGTGGTGGGTATATGTATACAAGTAGAAAGAATTGGTCTGGCCTTAAATACTGTACTCCTGGATTTGTCAGTCTCTCTAATTGCTGTGTTCATTTCAGATTCCTGCTTCAATTGCCTTCAATTTGCCATTATATTAGCCCACATCCAACTCTATGTTGGTCCTAATCCTCATTAATCCAAATTCAAGAAGAAAACGATATTCAAGTAGAAAAAATAGAAAACTTGAAAAGTTTATGTAGGACAATTATTGATGTCAATACTTATGTAATATTAAGTAAACACTCAAAAACTGCTGTATATCATTGAGGACCAATAAATAGTGTCATGAAGTCAAATGTGAGACCTTATCTATTAATGTTACAATGTATTTTTTATGTATGACCCCTAAAAAAAATAAAATAAAATAAAAACCCTTATACGTGTGGTCTAGAACCGCTTACCCGATGGAGCCCGTTTCTTCCATATCCAGGCAACGAAGATGTTTTGGATGATGGGGAGCTGGGGTCTGCATGGTGTGGTAAACACAATGTCAAACAGACCTTCCGTTAAGGCAGGAGATCATAGCGTAATACAGGGCTGCAGACACAGAGGAACACTGGCCTCATAGAAACAAATTCAACACCAAGTGATCAGAGGCCCATTTTTGCTAACAATTCAGTTACAGTTTCTCCCAGTGAAAATCCTCCTACATCCGGTCATCTGCACAGCTATGTAATTATCACAAACACGGCAAAACCTTTCAGCACTAATCGTAATCCCTGCCCAGTTGAGAAAACACATATTTCCTGGACGTATTTCAACATTCCTGTGGGGAATTGCATCAAAATATGTTGTTTCGCAAATGCCAGATGTTTACTGTCTTGGGAGTTCTTCCAGGAATAAATTTACAAGTGGATGTAGGGTCACATTAGTGAGTGGAGGATGGTATTGAGAGTACCTGTTCAGAGGTGGGGCAGTGGGGGCCACAATACAAGATGAAGAGGTGATTAGGGTACTCGTTGTACAGTTGTACTGGGGATCACTGGGGAGTTGGACGGAGGGGGCTATTTGAGTACCTGCGGTACAGTTGGTGTACTGGGGCTCACAGCTTTTGGTGGAGGGGGGTATTTGGGTACCTGAGGTACAGTTGGTGTACTGGGGCTCACAGCTTGTGGGATTGGTACCGGTAAGTGGGTAGGGTCCATTTGAGTGGAGGGTTTGGGACCTGCGGTACAGTTGGTGTACTGGGGCACACAGCTTTTGGTGGAGGGGGGTATTTGGGTACCTGCGGTACAGTTGGTGTACTGGGGGTCACAGCTTTGGGTGGAGGGGGGTATTTGGGTACCTGCGGTACAGTTGGTGTACTGGGGGTCACAGCGCTGGGCGGACACACTTCGGGTGTAGCGCTCCCGGTTCAGCTCCCTCTCCATCTCCTCCTTCAGGATCAGCTTCCCCAAACCAGACTGGATCTGTGCCCATCATCCCAGGGTGACCATTACATACAGAGCAAGCATTAAATTAAATATGGGGCAAGTGTGGAGCGCAAACAAGGAAGATCACTGAGCCAGCCTTTTATAGAGGACTCGCTCCAGACTTTGAATAGAAATCATTGTGATTTATGGGTATGTTCCTCCCTTATGCACACACTCATCAAATAAATCACTGCCAGTGACCATATGAAGAGCTGCAGCTAGGAGAAGGACTACACTGTGCCTTAAGTCGCTTTTCCAGCACATGGTACCGGCTCAACTCGACTCGACTCTACTTGACTGTGTTGGTTTTCCGTCGGGCAAAAGTTATGGATAGTATCTGGTACCAGGTACTTTTTTTGGTATCACCTCCGTTGAGGTTCCAAGCGAGCTGAGGCGATACCAAAAGGTGACCGGAAAACACTGCAGACCACTGATTGGTCAGAGAGAAACGTCACTAGAATCAGAGTCGTCGTCTTCTGAGCTCTGATGTAGGATTTCCCAAATTCTCTTGTTTTTTCAGCAGTCTTTTGTCTTGCTGCCTTCTGCCTCTTCTGAAACAAAATTAGATTCATTGCTGTGACGAACAGCCACATACTGAGAATCAAGAACACCATCCCTTCGATATCCTCCATTGTTCTTGTGTGTGTCGCGTTGATGATGACGTCATGGCAGTTTCATGCGGCGTCGCTATGACGACCAGCTACATTGACGGGGGTACTATCTGCAGTGGAAAATGAAGTACCTGGTACCAAAAGTGAGTAGAGTCGAGCAGAGTCGATTCGAGTTGAGCTGGTACCATTTGGTGGAAAAGCGGCTTTAGGAAGACCACAGAGACCTGGCCAGGTGAAAACTGACACTGACAGCAGGCACTGTGTTGACAAAGCTGCCTCGACTGGCGGCATTAGCTGCAGTGACCACGCTGGCTGCTCAGCACCAGCGGGGCTGACCTTGTTGAGATGCTCCTCCTGAAGCTGTCTCCTTTTCTGAAGCTCCTCCTCTTCCTCCTCCCGTGAGCGACGCCTCCCATCTGAACCTGCAATGCGAGATACATGAGTTCACACATATGTAGTCAGACACACAACACACACACACACACAGTTAAACACGTGTATGCATACATCAAACACATGCGCACACATACGCACATGTACACACGCGCATGCATGCGCGCACACACACACAAACAGAGCCTGGAGCAAATTCACAAGATTCATTATACTGTCCATCAAAATCATCTGTAATCTCCAAAGTTCAACAACATGATTATGGATGAATCACCGGAGCTGCCGTTGTGTTGTCATACATTGGCTAAACAGTGTAACAATTTAATTTGTCAGAGTCAAGGAACCTCATACAGCTGACCCTCTATTCAGTGCCCCAGGAGGCCAAACTGACCAATAGAAGCCTCCCTCAAGCTTTGTGGTTTGCGGCATAGCAGTATCCCCAACAGTAACTGGCCTTTCCTATTTCCAGTGAAAACCTAGGGCTCATGGTCTTGCTCATCATCTTGGCATCCAGTGCTGTCAGGTGAAGATCACATGCTATCTTTCTCAACGCAAGTCCAGGTTCACTCTTTGGCCAAAGATTGCTCTGTCAGAGGACAGTTTCTCTGAACTACTGAAAGAGCCTTCCCTGTGTCCCTCAGCTCCTCTGGTTTGGCGAGAAACAAGAACAACAGCAGTGCAAAGCTAACCTGCAGCACTAGCCTGCTATGACCACTCCCCAAAAACCATGACAGTTTACTCACCACACTGCACACAGAGAGCAGCTGCAGCCACAACCACACAATTGATTGATGATGCGAGAATGGAAGGTTGAAAAACAGACATACACAAACGAAACCATAATCTCTTAATCATGAAATAATGGGGGTTTTTTTGGTTGGATGACCATGGGTTGGTATAAACAGACAGTGTTCTCACTAATGGTTCTTGTTTTTTAGAGGGAAAATTTAGAATGATCACCACCATTATAAAAGGAGAAATGAGTAACTAAGAAAAGCTTAATTAACTACAGAAGCACACAACCTATTTATGTCAGGAATGTAGACTATTTTTAAGAATGTAATTTCCCACTGAAATTACATCTGGACATAAGAGCCTCTGTGTGCGGCAGCTTTTGCCTTGATTTGGGACTGGATCACCTGCATATCCTGGGGGAGCAGGAGGAGCCTACCTAATGCAGCAAGGGAGGGTGGACAGGGCCAGTAGTCTGTCTCAATCTTTGGTGTTTGGTCCGGGCCAGGAGCGTAGGCTGCTGGGAACTTGGCGGATTTGATGATGTCATCGGCAGACTTGCTTTGTGCAGCCATTGCAGCTGAATCTAGATTGGCAGATTGGCATCGGCCTATAAGAACCTATGCGGGGGAGTGGGAGGTGGACGTACTGCTGGCCAATCAGTGCTATGGGCAGGCATACTGCTGGCCAATCAGAAAGAAGCAGCTGACCTTCCTCAGCCCTCACTGTCCTCAAACTTGACATTATGTGTAGTTTTTATTACGGAAAAAGAAAATATTTGTATGGAAGGCTTTGAAATAATCACAAATTTATCTAGGAGAGAATTTGCAGCTGTGATTAATGGTTGAAATCTCAAAAGGATTGAAATAAACAAGCAGTGATAGGGTCCTGAGGAGCATCAGATGCAGTGAGGTTTTGGGTGACCAGTTATATGCCTATTAAAGGATCGGCTTATAGACAGCTGCACAGCTGTAATGGGTGAAGTCTCCATGCATACTACCAGTCTTTACCTGAGACTTCAGGCCACATTAGTCTCAGGCTTCAGTTAAATCTAATAATAATGTGCTTTGTAACAAATTTATTTTTGGGGCTAGTTCACTTTCTGGGGCTTCCTCATCTATTATTTCTCTTTTAGTGTTTATTATTGATCGGCCCCGACAGTTTTTATGGGTACTGAAGAATATTTTACATACTTAAAGAAGTTTCCTACGACCTGCCATCTTACCACTGGTACATTTGGTACATTCCAAAAATAATATGGACAGATTATTTTTCTAGCATTTATTCATTATTATAAAAATAAAAATGAGTTTTAAATGTGCTTTTTTCCTTGAGCGCAGTCACAGGCTGTATGTTCTATAGGAGAATGATTGGGTAATTTACACATGCAGAACCTGAAGTGTACTTTCCAGCTTTTGAGCACAAACCCTTGAATGCCCAATTTAGCGGCCATTGGCCAAAACTGGTAGGTCATCAGAAACATCTGGAAATAATCAAAAGATCCTTTATCACATACAAAAACAGTCTTGGCTAATCAAAAAACACTAAACCCGTTCAGAGAGTATTCCACTTATTTTAAATTCTTATACAACCTTATGACTTAGTAATTGCTGAAATTAAGAACATAAAAATGGAAAATTGACAACAGATCATCCAGGCAATCCTAGCTTCTAATTGTTGTCTGTTTCTTTGGTTAATCTCGGTAAGTTGACTGCAAAATTAAATTAAAATTATTGGCAAGCTGCTTCCTTCAATATGTTATGTGGACAAAAATGCTTGCTTGTATCTGTTATTTACTTGGAATTCTTTCCTATTTGTTTACTGGTTCATTGACGGAGCTTCCTGTGGAATCTCATGTCTATTAGAAAAAAACAGAACTCCTCCTAAATCATGTGTTTATGACCTGGGACTAGTCCTGTTGCCCTTCTACTTACTTTCTTGAGATACCAGAGATTCCACACAGTTTGTAGTGCTGACTCAAACCAGACACCAAAAAAATTGACTTACTTTGATTAAACTCTATAACTAGCATTCCACTTGTTACTGCTTCAGTGCCTCAAACAGTCAGTCTACCAAGGTAAAATGCAATGCTTACATTCATGATCCAGTTAAGGACAAAGCACTCTGCTGTTCATTGAGCTCACAAATTAAAGTTAAATCTGAAATGAACTGTTTAATCAAATTAATTTACTTGGCTTTATTTAATCTGTATTTTTACAGACTAGAGATGATATGTCAGTCTTGTACTAAGGCGGTCTAAAGTTTGGTCATGTGTTTGAACATGTTCATGGACTTGGTTTACAACCCTGGTCAGTATGCCATCACAGCTGTGCAGCATGTCCTTTTACAATGCAGTACATCCTCTGGACAAAGGGTACTGTGGGTAGGGATCTCCCATGATAAATAGTTCTTCATCAGTATACAATCCATCACTGTCTGTACAATTAATGCCACAGAATATACTGATGAGTTCTTTCTAGGGCACCATGACTTGTTCTCAACATTCAAGTACAGCAGTTTTTTAGCATAAAATTCTTGGCAGTGTCTGAAGGGACATATCAGGCAGATACACACCTAGGCGATCAGTTCCCTTAACAGCATCTGTGATCAGGTTCAGCTTGGGTAGTTGACCCTACTTTAATGCAATGGAACACCATCTTAGCAAAGGCAAGTTGATATGCCCAACCTTTTCTCTAATGAAATGTTTCTACAAGGTCAACGTGCATAATAGGCGAATGGCCAAACTGAAAAAACGGAACAGCAATCTTTCCTTATTCTAGCCGTGTGTCTGTGCATGCATGTTGAAGTGTATCCATGTACCATGGGTCTATGATCTACTCAGGATCCTGTGATGACCGTGCAAATATTTGCGGTTCATAAAAAATTGTATAGTCATTCTTGTGTGAAACGTATCGGGGAACATTGTGTGGATTTAATGAATATGGCCATTAACAGATGGGAAGGGTTGGGGGAATGCTTGATGCGTCACAAAAAACCATTCCCAGATTTCCCAGACACAGCATTTTTTTATCGAACATCCTGAGGAGTCAGAGAGGTCCCCTTACCCTGGCCCCCAGGCCTCCACTAGTGTCTCAGCTCCCACACCCCCTGAAACCCCCAAGACCTTTCTCCAGAGATGCACTGCACGTAAAAAAAACCTAAATTCACTGGTCAAAATACCCTACTCACCAGAGCTGGCTTCAGTGCTGTTTTATCCTTATTATGAACAGAAATTTGAGGGAATTCTTATTTTCCTTTCCTTCCCAGAACTTCCTGTTTTCCACAGTTTGAAATGGCCAATGATATTTGCAGGCCTGTCTCATCGCTGCAACATCCTCTGCCGATCGGGGAGAGTGCAGGCAGGAGCAGGCAGACTGCAGGCCCGGCTGGTGAGGAGCTGCTCATGCACAATGAGACAGGGACAATCCCACTGGGCGAAACCATCCTGCCCTGGGTGACGCTACAGCCAATTATGCGCCATCCTGTGGGTCAGCTGGCCAAAGTCAACACTGGTATGGCAGATGGGGTATATATCGAACTGAAACACAGCGACGGACGAGCCATTCAGAAGCCCCAAAGGGACTGAAGAGAGAATCTGTCTTCAGTTATCCATTATCTCCATACACAGACATAAACTGAACACATATGATTCAATAAACGTGCCAGGCTTCCTTTGAAAACTGGCATTGTTTCTGATGAGCTGATAAAACAGAACTGAAACCTTTGTTCTTACAGTCTAAGGGAAGTGCAAATTAAATAATTTAAATGTGTGGTAAAGTGTGTAGCATCCTGTGTTGATTTCAGGACACTGGGTTATGTTTTTCAGGCAGCATTTGTTTAATGGTTTAATAAGCGTTAAATCCTTCCTGTGCGATCATATGTGAGCTAGCTTTGTGCAAATCCCAGCTAGCCCACTAACAGCATGCAAGAGGGTATCAGGGTGATTTAGAAAGGGGCTGGACCCAGTACCAAGAGTGTTAACAGATACAGTACCATGGAATGTTAAGAGAGTTGAAAGGCGGAGTTCTTCTGCCGTGCTTCAGTATTAGATTTATATACATAAGAACGCATGACTTATTTGAGCTTTGACAGCATTTTAGGGAAATTTAGAGCAGGAAACTTCAGACAATACTTACATGTGGACATGGGTTACGGTCAAATGAGGCATGGTGTTAATGAGGGGGTGACTCAAAAGGGGAGACAGACAACACAAAGAACAATGAGAACACAGAGGACTCACGCACCCTACACAGACAGGAAGTGACGCTGCAGTAAAGCTTCAATAAAATGTGTGGCTGTATCACTTTACACCGCAGTGCTGACAGCACCTCACCAGTGCAGGAATGGCATGTTGTTGTATGTGCCACGTTTAGATCATGTGAGTGATATACAATATGCAGATTCACCAGTTTTTAAATGATCTGGATAGCTCATCATCATCCTACTAACCCATCCACGTTACATAAAAGATGGAGAGTCTGCACAGAATCTGAACAGCATTAATTCAAAACACAATCCCACAATCCTCAAGCCCCACTCCTGCTCCTAGGATTGCAGTTTCACTAAAAAGACCCTGTCTCTTGCATTGCTTAAGAGGGGATACCAGGGGTGAAGTTTTTAGTGAGATTAAACATATCCCACTGCTGGCAATGCTGGACTTCAACTCCCAGCAACATGGGCTAGAGAGCAATGACAGCTCACACACTCTGCCAAGGAATGAGGCCAATCTTTCCATGGACAAACAAATCTGCTTTGGAGGTCCTCTAAACTCCCCTTTCTTGGTTTTACAGTTTTAATGACAGTTTTAAAGTTCTTCTAAAAGGTTTAATATTATAATGTCAATCAGCACAACAGGAGCAAAGTACAGCTGTTTTCAGCAGGCATGGGGACCATAGGAGACCATAGGAGAATTGTTTTTATTGTGATATAACCTGAATTCAGCTATGCAAATTAGTGGTTAATATTGTACTATGTGCTGTACGACAGTTAATGCATTAAACAGTTTACTTCCCACAAGTTACAACAGTAGTTATTTTGACTCATTGTTCTTTGTTTTGTTTTTGATGAAAATCGCAGAATGAACATAAGAGAGAGAAGCGTAAAAGTACCGTGCTGCTTGTAGATCGGAGGTTTCCTGTAAATGTTGGTGCCTTGATCTGGAAAGCAACAAACAGAGAAAGACACAGTCATTCCCCTGTCTGTCAGCCTGCAACTGGTCAATTAGTTACAGCCATGGTAGGACAGATAATGGTAAATTCAACAAACATGGAGGTGTTTGCTACTCTCATCAGGTAAATCAACGAATGAACAGACAAACAAGATGAATATGCAGGAAATTGATCCACATCAGTCTGCAGAGGTGATAGGGAGAGAGAGATGAGTTGATACAGTTCAGTTGCTCTCAAAAGATGTTAATACAACATTTGTTGACAAATAACACAAGTAGCAGAATATAACAGGAAACTATTTAAATGAAAAAAACAAAAGGTACTACAGTGCTACCTCATGCTACCTCACAGAACGATGTTAGCCTAAATGATGTGCAGCACAGCATTGTCCCTGCAACTGCAGAACAATGAACAGCCTCCCCACTACAGAGTTGTGTGAGGGCTAACAGGGCAGCACATTTGGTAGTGGAGTAGGGCAACAGGACAAAGCATTGGGCGGAGCAGTGGAGTTTGGCAGGGGGCAGAGCTGAGTGGGGCATTAGGTGGGACAGTAGGCAGGTCTCAGTTTTTCTTATTGTATATAATTTACTGCATATTTGTGCCAGCAGTCAAACCACCATACCAGCTTCTCCTGTCTAATGGCCATAGCCAAGTGGAGTTGGGTGTGGTCAATACTTGGGACTGGGAGTTATTAGTACATGGTAAAATGTTGACTGTTAAATCAACTATTACAGCGTAAATATAGTCGCTGGTGTTGGATTACCATCGGACGTCTAACTATGTATGTACAGTTGGGTGTGGTTGGCGCTTGGATAGGAGAATTTAGGTTGCTGCTTCTTGGGAGTGGTGTGTGAGGGCCTGAAGGAGGAACTACTGAAAGTCCAGGAAAAATGACCAATGACCCATAGCTTCATTGTCCTGATAAACCCATAGTCTGGTAAAACCTAATCTGATGTATGGTGGGGTGACTTGTACAAAATGGCTGCCATTCTTTCCTATAGTAGGCACCGCAGATTGGGGGTTGCTCAGGTGAATTATACCACTAACCTCAACATAAAAGTGAAAAGCAATTGAAATAATGTAATTTATTCAGTATAAAGCAAAGCTATTGAAAGCTTTTCAGAACATCCAAGAAAAACTATATTATGTGGCCCTGGATAAGGATGTCGCAAAGACAACATAATAACAACTTAACAACAATGTGCTGACAGAATAATAAACAGGGAAGGACAACATAATTACACATTTCATACTATATCTTGACCTTCATGCAATAGTAAACCACATTCGATGCCCTGTGGTAGACTGATCAAGTAAAAATAAACTAAAATATAAAAAACAGGTTTTGAAATGTGCAAGTCCCAGATACACTGTATATGTTGTTAGTCCAAGTGCTGGGAATGATGCAGAGCAAACTCACAAACCAGCTCAGATATGATCCTACATCATCCACTGTGTGAAGAAACAAAATGACAAAATGACACCGAATCAATGAAAGCAAAGCAAGTTATTATCAGGATCACCAGGGTTTCTGCAAATCATGTATCCACCCATTCTGGACATGACAAACCAAATGAGGCACACATTATACACTTGGTAGCTACATCTACAGTGTACGATATCGTGCTGTCTATTTGTACTTTGTTGGTATTATGGTTCCCTGTTCAAGCAAACAACAGACGGCTATGTGTGTTGTTAGAATGCGTTCTGCTTTCTGAACAGTTCAAAAAACGATTTTAGAACATTCTGACATCCATTTCGGAGTTTGGAATTAAAGTTTAAACTTCAATGGTTACAGCAATAGAGAGAGAGAGAGAGATAGAAGGCTATGAGGTGACACACGAAATCGCAGAGACGGACGTTCCTGCTCCTACCTGGGAGATGGAAATGTTTAGGGTTCAAAGAGAGAGTTGGGGTGACCGGGCGGCTGTCTGACCGAGAGAGGAGAGGGGAGTTCCGACCACTGGACGGCTCATTGCCTCCGAACGAGAAAAACGGGGAAAAAAATGTAAGACGAGGCAAAGCGAAACCTCAAAAGAAGGAAAAGGCAGAAAATGAACAAAAAGATGGATTAACGGAAAAGGAGAAGAAAGACAGACGGGAGGGATCTAATCAATCTTGCGGTGTGATGACCCCGCTCCACCCGAGGTCCTCGTTTAAGGAACGTGTGTGCGGTTTGCCATGACCGTGAACATGGGAAAGGGGTGGTGCATTTTGCAGATAGTTCGCACGTAAAAATCATGCTTGAAAATGACCCACAGAACATGCTACATTAAATCAGTGGCACATACTACCATTTCAGAACAAATGAGCAAATGAGAGAAAACATTTCCATGTTAGAAATGATTTAAGGCTGCTACTGAGAATGAAAAGATAGCAGAAACAAAAACAGCTCAAAACCAGGAAAGAGATGAGAGTGACACAGCCAGCATTTGAGACGTATGAAGGTGAATGAGACCCAGAACATGCACACTTCACCAACACCACGACAACAGCGGCCAAAGGCCACACAGACTCAGGCACCCAGTCAAAGCTGTGACATACCTAAGTAGAAGGAATCTGCAAGGAAAACGTAGGCAGAGAAGCGTTAAACCAAGCTGGGGGTGGCCATTAAGCGTAGGCGTGCAGAATGGCAGAGAATGAAAGGGTGGGTTGAGTCTCCCTCATTTTAAAATCGGGAGTCTCGGCAGTAAGGCGTGGCCACTAAGGCACTGGGTCAATATAATCCCATGGTCATATGGGAGCTCAACCTCTGACTATGACATCTAAGGATTTGTTAGCCACATCTGTACTGTGCATACTATCATAATTGTGCGTTATGGTTTCCTGGCTGTTATGCACATTATCATATGTGCGGTATATGGCATAGACTGTATGTGACATCTTGGCTGCCATATACGTAGGTGACATCAGTAATGGAAGTTGTGATCTATGTTGGATGACATAAAACACCCCTCTCTTCACCCCACCCCACCAAATATGTTTAGGCAGGCTTGAATATGAAGAAAAAATAATCTGAATAAATTCTTGTAGCTTGTAGCTATTCTTCTTTTAAGGGAGATTTCTTTGGGAGGTACACTATATGACAAAAAGTATGTGGACACCCATTAGCCCGGGGCTGTTTTCAATTGTTAGGGCTTAGTCCCTAAGTTCCAGTGAAGGCAAATGTTAATGCTACAACATACAATTATATTCTAGACGATCTATGCATCCCCAGCTGTTTGGGGAAGACCCGTTCCTGTTTCAACATGAAAATGCCCACTGTAACACAGCAAGGCCCATATAGTTTTGACGAGAATGGTGTGGGAGAACTTGACTGGCCTGCATAGAGCCCTGACCTCAATCCCATCCAACATCTTTGGGATCAATTGGAAAGCCAACTGCGAGCCAGGCCTAATCGCCCAATCAGTGCCTGATCTTACAAAGGCTCTTCTGGCTGAATGGAATCAAATTCCTGCAGCAATGCATCTAATATAAAGCCTTCCCAGAAGAGTGGAGGTTGCTATAGCAGCAAAGGGTGGACCTACTCCATAATTTTGCAACTGTTGAATGTCAGATGTCCACATACTTCTGGCCATGTAGTGTAAATCATTCACTTTCTGGGAAAAATTCATTTGAAACTGGGCTAAATATATATATTATATGTAAAATATATATTAATTTTACAGCAGTGTCAGAGGGGCGGGGGGGGGGGGGGTTGCATCCACATTTTCAGGGAGGCTGAGGATACTGTAGGTGCAGTAAATGATTACACAATGAATGGGGGATTACATGGGGGAGGGGGTTGTGGGGTCACATAATCTGAGGGTTATAGGTTCAATTCCTAGGTGGACACCTGATGTCAAGGCATTTCGAATCAATTTATTTTTCATTATTATTAATGCCATTTAAAACACGGCCAAATCAAATGCGGAATATACTATACTTTAGGCTATGTATGTTAGACACAAAATCATACTTCTGAATCACCTCAATTCACTGATGTGTTGTGAAAAAAAAACAGATGATTTATTGGTCAAAAATATACCTCTTTATTTTCCTGTGTGAGGAGTGAATGTGTCAGGATGGTACATGAATTTTGGGGTGTGCAGGAAGCATCATGCACACCATGTTTAAAGCACAGCCTCATGGGAAGCCAGCCAGCCAGCCCGCACACATGAAAATACACGCACATACACACACATCCGTGTTTAAAGATGTACTGAAAAGAGATATCCAGCCTCTGGATATCCCACCTTGGCAACCAGAGGAGTTGCGTCAATCGCATCCTTCCACCCTCCAGGGGGAGTTTCGTTGCCCCTCCCCAAAGCATGTGCCTATTGGCGGGGGGGGGGTGAGATGAGCTGGAACCCTCGGCCTATGGAGAGGTAGGCTTACGCAGGCGGACGAGCGCGTGGGCGAGGCAAGAGAGCAGGTACCTTACCTTTGTTATGGGGCATGAAGTGGTGACGGAAAGGGGAGGTGGGGCGGGAGTCATTGTGGGCGGGGCCACCGCGTAAGGAGGAGCAGAGCTTCTGCATTCCTGTCAGCGGCTCTGAGGGAGAGGAGGAGCACGGGACGCCGCAGGACGAGGGAAGAAAAGAGAAAGAACGGAAGCAGGGCAAAAAGATGAGAAAAGGAAAGATAAATAAAGAGACAGAAGGGTGAAAGACTAAAGAGGAAAAGGGGAAGCTTGTTGAGCCCGGAGAGGTAACGAGAAATGCACGCACACACATGCAAGCATACGTGTAGGGGTACACACATATGCACATACACTCGCACACACAGTCTTACAGGAGAATACACAGGAAATATTTAAGCAACAACATTCAAGAGCGGGAAGGAGAACTCAGTCTGTAAGAACAGCACCCATTCTCCCTCTCCTTCATTTGCATCCCTCTCTCCCTTTCTCTATTCTCTCTTCCTCTAATTCGTTCCAGTTATCAAAATGAAGTGTCTGATGGAATCTCCTGCTTCGGGTGAGTATTCCGGGCAACCGTGTGATTTTGTGAACTTCCTGTGGAGGCAGGGAAATGTAAGTGGTCAGGGGTCACAAAGGGACACAGTACTCACCCGGTCTGTGGAAGTGCTGGGGCGACCGTGACAGGGTGGGTGTGTAACTATGGCGATTGTATACGGGTGAGCCAATGGAGCCCTGGCTGGTGGATCTCTGAATGATGCGGTCTCTTGGATCATAGCAACCCTAAATATCAAAACAATAGTAGTATTGAGAGTCAACGCTGATCCCTCACACACACACACACATACACGCACGAACGCACACACACACGTACATGTACACACAAACACACACACAATTCTGAGAATTCTCCCACAAACACACCAAACCACACTCAAATGAAACATTCACCATATGCAAAAATACTGCATATGCAAGTACTATTTCACAGACCTCTTCTTACTGTAAATAACCTGGAAAACCTTTTTATTTTTTTAAAGCAAAATTACTTTTATATACATTACACACTTAATTTAAAGCTTTGCAGTAGACAATATGATTGTAAAAAGTGGACATGTACACAGTATGAAGAAAGACCATAGTTTGAGGGGCTATACTTTGATAAAGACTCTTTTAAACTGAACTGAATGCATATTATTGATCCTGTGTCCATCTAATCTGATTTGTAAATAAAATATCTTTACTGTAAACAGTAACTGTGTAGTTGTTCCATGCTGTGTGAAATGCTTCTACCGACTACAGAGGAAGAAAGAACTGTGAAATGCAATATTTTACATATGCCTTTGATAACTTTTAGACATCAAAATGCAATTTTATTTTACTTTTACATTTGTATTTTATCATATCAAATAAAAAATTAAATATCAGGTAAAACACAAAATACATACAGTAACTTAGCTCATGATGTTACTGTGGAATGGCATTCATCTTAATATAATGTTATATATTGTAATGTAATGTTAATTTATGTAAAATTATATAATGCAATGTTTTGTGATGTATGATGAATGCACCACAATGTCATGACATTCATGAGACTGTAATGTTATGTAATGTTATGAAATAACCGGTAATTTTAGGAAAATGTCATACGCTGAAATTTAATTGAAGAATTAAGAATATAATGTGATGTAATGCAATGTAACGTTACGTAATGAACAGGAATGTAAAATAATGTTATGTGCAGCTCACTCACTTCTGCAGAGGGTGTGGGAGAGAGTGTCCGTGGAGACTGAGAGATAGAAAAACAGATTAAATATTAATACATATACCTTAGGTTAATATGCATGCAGGGCACAGTGTGGAAAGGGGGAAAAGCCGGACTGAAGAACATTATATGTCTGAAAGAGAGGAATGAAAAGAAGAGCAGTGCCAGCTATGAAGCAGCAAAGTCATCCAGCTGTTCTCACAACGTTCTGTAATGTCTAAGAAACCAGACGAGAACGTCACAGCTGGATAGACGAAGGAGTGAGAGAGTGATGTAAGGAAGTCACGTGAAGACATACAAACGCACACACACACTTACTCAAATAGAAACACACACCCACCCACACATGCTGTGCACAGTAAAATGTTAAGAGAGTGCATATGGGTACATTCGGAACCATAAGTACTCTGTAAGAACTGATTTAACACGTAATGCTTTACTGTGTACAGGCATACACACACATAGCTTCCCTCACATAACATGTACATGCACCTACATTACCTAATACACACTTTCCTTCTCATACATACTTTACCCATACTCAAACACAGAAATGCACATATGCAAAAACCTGATCAATGCCGGCCTTATTCGTTTTGTCTTTTGTGATTATCCAGCATTGGTTATTAATTCAGTTAAATTAGCAGGAAATGGAACTTCAACAGAACTGTACATTACCACTAACAGGTTCACCTACTGAATAATCTTAATGATGAAATACTAGAGGATAGTATTTCAACATTAAGGTTGTGGACTGCACCAGATGGTCACGGGGTCTAATCCCTAGGTCACTACTGTTATTCTTGAGTAAGGTAGATAGTTTTCTTTCGTTCCCTCCAGCAAAAAGCCTGCAGCGGATGGTTAGTGGGATGCAGAATGGACAAAAATAGGCCCAACAAGTCAAAAGATCAGGAGATCTAATAACAACATCAACCATAAAAGGTCCAGCATATTTACCCAAAGTTGCAGGATAATCTATATTAAACTTCATCCAATTTTAATTCAGACCAAGTCACTGTAACATTAGTCAACATTACAGCAACATCAGGGTCAGTTAATGTTGGGGTAATTTACAGTAACTTTAGGGTAATATTCAGGAATGTTGGGGTCATTTACAGTACAGTATTATTACTGTTAGTTGACTCGTGTCCAATAAGATAAAGGGCTCCAGTAAGGAATGTTGGTGCAAGCACAATTCTAATTGTATTTTTATGCTTATTGCTTTTATTTTTGAAAGCATTTCAAGATTAATGTAGCAGACAGACATGCATGGCGGAGGTAGAATTAGTTTGTCATGCCTGAAGACAAACGTTAAAATTTATCACAAACTTACTCTCTCCTCCAGAATGGGGGAGTGGTCAGGTCTAGGGGTCTGCGGCTGTCGGACAGAGAGTGAAGTTGAGTGATACTGAGTTAGCCACGCCCCTCTCCCAGAGTGCTTTTGGGCATCAGCTTCGCTCTATGCCACACGGTCACACCATGACCCCACCCCTGAACTCAGCTCACACACCTTAAAGGCTATTAGATCAAAGAACTACCAAACTGCCTTTAAAGGTTTTCACTTAAATGAGGAAATATGTAGACCTACACGCGCACTGTACTTCTTTTGAGCACCATCTTGAACATAACATAACCATACTTTATATATTCCTTTCAAATGCCTCAGAAATACATTTTCAGCCTTGAAGAATGCAGGAAAGAGGAAACAATCAGCTAAACTGAAGAACAAAAGACACTGTAATGCCATATCTTTGCTGACCATAAATTCCACAATCATTCTTCCTGTCAAGGTTGTACTGCTAAATATCGAAGGATTGTTTCGAAAATTTGCATGCGTTGTTCAGATGAACAGTGACCTTGTTCCTTTTCTTACTTCCTCTGAGTGTGTGTCTGTGTGTGTGTGCATGTGTGTGTGTGTATATACAGTGAGCACCATAATTCATTGGACAGTGACACATTTTTTGTTATTTTGGTTCTGTACTCTAGCACTTTGAGTTTGAAAGGATACAATGACAATGAGGTTGAAGTCAGCTTTAATTTGAGGGACATTTTCATACATATCAGATGAACCGTTCAGAAATTATAGAACCTTTTGTACATAGCCGCCCCCAGTTTGGAGGCATTTGGTTTTATCTGAGCAGATAAAATATTTCCGTAGACTTCACAATTCATTGTCCTACTTCTGTCTGCAGCCACATCATCGATGAAGACAAGTGAGCCCGTTCCACTGGTAGCCATACAGGCCCAAGCCATAACACCCCCTCCACCATGTTTCACGGATGAGGTGGTATGCTTTGGATCATGGGCATTTCCTTTTTTTCACCACACTTTCCTCTTTCTATCTCTCTGGTACATGTTAATCTTTGTCTCATCTCTCCACAAGACTTTGTTCCAGAACTCTTGGGGCTCTTTTAGGTGCTTTTTAGCTAACTGTAATCTTGCCTTTCTGTTCTTCAGGCTTATCAGTGGTTTGCATCGTGTAGTGTACCCTCTGTAGTCTTGCTGGTGTAGTCTTCTACGTATGGTAGACTTTGACACATCTACACCTGCATCCAGGAGAGTGTTTTTGATCTGTTGGGCTTTTGTCAGGGGGGTTTTCTTCACCACAGAGAGTATTCTCCGGTCATCCACAGTGGTCAGTGGTCCACACAAATGAATACACCTGCCTAATGAAACACATCTGTGAAGCCAATTCAACAAATACTTGTAGTACCTTTAAATGGGGGGACCATGTACAAAAGGTGCTGTCATTTCTGAACGGTTCATCTGATATGGATGAAAATGCCCTCAAATTAAAGCTGACAGTCTGCACTTCAATCTCATTGTCATTGTATCATTTCAAACTCAAAGTGCTAGAGTACAGAACCAAAATAACAAAAAATGTGTCACTGTCCAATGAATTATGGTGCTCACTGTATGTGTGGGTGTGGGTGTGTGGTATATGTGTGTGGGTGGGTGGTGTATGTGTGGGCGTGGATGTGTCTGGGTGTGTGTGTGGGTGATGTATGTGTGGGCGTGGATGTGTGTGTGTGTGGGTGGGTAGTGTATGTGTGGGCGAGAATGTGTGTGGGTGTGCGTGTGGGTGGTGTATGTGTGGGTGTGGATGTGTGTGTGTGGGTGTGTTGGTGGGTGGTGTATGTGTAGGCGTGGATGTGTGTGTGTGAATGTGTGTGGGTGTGGGTGTGCGGTGTATGTGTGGACGTGGATATGTGTGGGAGTGGATGTGTGTGGGTGTGGATGGGTAGTGTATGTGTGGGTGTGGATGTGTGTGGGTGGGTGGTGTATGTGTGGACGTGGATATGTGTGGGAGTGGATGTGTATGGGTGTGGGTGGGTAGTGTATGTGTGGGTGTGGAAGTGTGTGGGTAGGTGGTGTATGTGTGGGTGTGGATGTGTGTGGGTGAGGGTGTGTGTGTGTGGGAGGTGTATGTGTGGGTGTGGATGTGTGTGGGTGTGGGTGTGTGGGTGGTGTATGTGTGGGTGAGGATGTGTGTGGGTGTGCGGTGTATTTGTGTGGGTGTGGATGTGTGTAGGTGTGGGTGGTGTATGTGTGGGTGTGAATGAGTGTGGGTGGGTGGTGTATGTGTGGGTGTGGATGAGTGTGGGTGGGTGGTGTATGTGTGGGTGAGGATGTGTGTGGGTGAGGGTGTGTGTGTGTGGGAGGTGTATGTGTGGGTGTGGATGTGTGTGGGTATGTGGGTGGCGTATGTGAGTGCATGCATGTGAGGGACTGTATGCATGTGTCTCTGTGCATTTGGCCGACTTTGTGCTCATGTGTGCGTGCATGCGAATAAATGAGTGCATGTCTTTGAATGTATTCATTGCTATGGCCTTGGCAACTGTGGTTGCTACTACTTCCACATGTACTTTCAGGTGTTAAATTGGCTAAGCATTCTCAGACTGTCCCCTTACAGTGGTGGATAGACTCCAAAAAGCTGGCCCAGGATGAGCATTAGAAGTTTTTACACAATGGTTGGGCTCATGATTAGGATTGGTAAAGCTTATCCTGGTCCAGTCATTAAGGGCAATAAGCACTTACTGTTTCACTGCGCCTGGGTGAGCTGTCTCTACTGGTGCTGGGGGGCTGTCAAGGGAAGGGTGATTGAGGATTGTTACCATGGTGGCTAGGACATAACAATGTAGAATCCAGCTAAAATTTTTGTATGTACTGTCAGGCCACCACAAGGAAGTAGCTTCACCTGGATCCAGACATTTCACACAGTCAACATGTCAACATCCCCCCAGATGCAAAGAAAAGTGAAAATAAATGCAAAAAACAAAGAATTAAAGTCAGTAGTACACACACACACGTGCAAGTACACATTTGAAAATGTACTCATTCAAACACTTGCACATACACATACACACACACACACACACATGTGCAAACACATGCACACACACTCAAGCCCACAATACATGCAAACACAAACAACATACACACAGAGGACATGTTGAAGAAAAGGGACAGACAAGCAGCTGTGAAAGTTAAAATGGACTTCTGAGCATTGCATCTCATTCAAGTTTCCCTTACGGTACAGTGAATGAGAGGGGTTAATGCAGTCGGTGTTCAGCACATTGTCAGTGATGTTAAAGCAGTGTGTTCAGGACAGAATTAGTCAGAGGTCAGTTAAAGCAGAATGTTCAACACAGAATTAGTCATTAGAATGTTCAGCATACTTTTAGCTAGTGGTGTGTTTAGGCACTAAGTGTTCAGTACACAGTGGTTTTTTAAAGCAGTCAGATTTCAGCACACAGCTGGGGAGGGGGGCCCCGTTGCCAGGGACCCAGCATGGGGGCCCACTTACACATTGGTCCAGCTGGGGCGATCTCTCTCGTCTGGAGGTCACAGGCTGTCGGCAGAGAGGGCTAGTGACCACACGATCCCTCACATCACAGAAAATGTCTGCCTTTACATATTCTCAACGGTACTTTAAAGCTGTAGCAATGCAGCAACGTTCTTAGATCGCTAAAGCAGCGCTGGAAGAATGTGCACCCCTTGCATACGAGACACTGGGTTGCGCTGAGAGTGCTAGGAACGAAGTGCCCTGTTTGGAGCGCGTTGCCCTGCTGGGATCGCACACGGTCTGGGTTTGATCCCGAGAAATTCTTCCGCTGTCTTACTTACCTTCCAGAGAAGACCTGAGGAGCATGATGCATATATATGTATATATATATATATATATATATATATATATCCACAATATACATATATATACACGTAATATTATATAATATATATTTTATATATATATATATATATATATACACACACACACACCTTTCTGTCAATGCTGCAGTGAATACTGCACAGTATTGACCAGGGCTGCTCAATCCTGTTCCCAGGTCCAAACCTAACAAAGCACACCTTCATTCAACAGCTTGAGATCTTGTTGAGCTGCCAATTAGTAAAATCAGGTATGCCAAATCAGGGTTAAAATGAAAACCTACAGGAAGGCAGATCTCCAGGAATTGGGTTGGGAAGCCCTGGCCTTGACTGAGATGCTGTATCGCGGTAACCCCGTGAGAAGGCTGCATGAGCTGAGCAAGACGCTGTGCGTGTGATTGAAGAGCAGCATTCAGAGGGGCAGAAGCAACAGAAGGGGAATAACTTTACCTCTCCCACACTCTGCCTGTCCTGTTTCTCTTCCAGCGATGTGCTGTAAAAGGGCTCATAGGTAATCAAATCTGGGCGCTCAATGTCATAAATGGCCTTGACTCTGGGGATGGCTGCTAAGTCTCTGTAGTCAAGGATCTCATTGTCTACTTTTGCCTGGGGAGACAGACAGACAGACAAAACAGACAAATGCACACACATACACGCATACACACAGACAGAAGGGGAGGAGAGGAAGTCAGTCACCAGGAAAGAACACAATGCATCTTGGGAGAGTGGACACTGTTCATGAGCTTTCAGTAAGGGACAGCAAGTCACTTCCTGCCATTTTGGAAACTTTCTGGGACTCATGTTGAGGAAGAAAGCCTCTCTGTTGACCGTACTTGAAAACCCAACTTGGATCAATGATCTAGAATTACTAGAACAGATACAGATAATTTTTTTATAATTCTGAATGCACTCACTCTTAATTAACTGAATATTGTGTGTAATCTCACTGTTACGTTCTCTGGTCTGGCTACTTTTCCATTGGTTCAGATCACAGAGAGATCATTGCCCAACTTAGCATGCATGAACAGAGCCCCCTACAGGATTGAGGACATCATTGCTTGACCACATGGCAGGTACTTACCCCAATAGGGGCCAATACAACTCCTAGTTCCCCTCCAAAAGGGTAGTTCTGTTTTAGGCCAAAAGGATATTTTTTTCATAAACTTATCTTCTTTTTCTTTATAATTGTTAATTTTATTTAAAGTGACAATCTCGAAGATTTCCGTTTCGTTCACTTTGGCGGTACCAATGGCGAGAAGCGGTAATTGCAGGTGTGTTTTTGGACCTCACTTCCCAACTTCCAAACAGTGTCGTGTCAGTCAGCGGGCACCTGGGCCACGGTAACTATAACACTTACTATTTACTGAATAAAAAATGGTTGTTATAAAAGTAACATTATGTACGTACTCATTCATTGTCTAACATTAGGCTAACTTAAGCTGTCTTTACACTGCCGAGCCGGATTAAAATGCTGTGGCAGACCTGGGGTAGAATTAGTGATGATCAATTTCCACAAACGTTCGTTATCCACCTTTTGCCCGGTATGAACATCTTTACACTGCAGAGAAGAATCCGCGGGATTTGCTGTGGCTCATGCAATTATCATTTCCTCATTACGTTTAATATTAAGGCATCCAATCCTCCCGTATCAGATCCTAGACATTACTACAGCCGATCAGTAAACCCTAAGGATATTCCAAAGTTTATAAATATGCTTCCGGAGTCATTCCTCTCCACTGAAGAAAAGGCTGATGAAAATGCTGATGAAGCTGCACTGGACTAATTGACTAACCAGCTAACCCTTATCCTCAGGAACACTCTTGATGTTGTTTCCCCCCTTAAAAGAAGAAACCCTAATCACAAAAACCACACTCCATGGTACAACAATACCACCTGGGCCCTGAAGCAGTCTACTAGAAAATTAGAGCGAAAATGGCGGTCAGCAAAGCTAGACGTATTTCATCTTGCATGGAAAAACAGCTTTCTTCAGTATAAGTAAGCTCTTGCTTCTGCTAGATCTGCCTTTTTCTCAAAACTAATTGAACAAAACAGACATAACCCAAAACTTCTATTTAGTACTGTGGATAAATTAAAAAACTAAAAAACAATCATCAGAGTTTTCAACTTATCCCTCCAATCTTAGCAGCAATGACTTCATGAACTTTTTCGATCAGAAAATTGAGGCTATTAGTGACCAGATTTCCAAACTGTCTCCATCATGCACTATTCCTGTTCATGTTAATGAACAGCCCCGCACCTGGTTACAACAGGAAGATTTACAGACAGCGGTACTGAACTGTTTTACGCCCATTAGCATGGTTGAGTTATCCAAATTAGTCATGTCCTCAAAACCGACGACCTGTCTACTCGATCCTATTCCTTCAAATTCGATTAAAGAACTATTTCCGGTACTAGGCCAGCATATATTAAAAATCATTAACACATCCCTAGTCACAGGATACGTACCTGAGTCACTAAAAGTGGCAGTTATTAAACCATTACTGAAGAAACCAAACCTAGAACCTGATAAATTGGAAAATTGTAGACCTATTTCAAACCTTCCATTTCTATCAAAATTATTGGAGAAAACTGTTGCTAAGCAACTAAGTGCATACCTTAGCTCTAACGGTATCCTTGAAGTATTCCAATCAGGGTTTAGACCCCACCACAGCACAGAAACCGCACTTATCAAGGTTACAAATGATTTACTACTGCCAGCCGACCGTAACTCTGTCGGTTCTTGTACTCCTCTAACTGAGTGCAGCTTTTGACACAATTGATCATGGAATTCTACTGGACAGACTCCAGGCCTGTGTTTGACTGCATGGACAGGCACTCGCATGGTTTGGATCATACCTATGTGACAGGAAACAGTTTGTCAAATTAAAAGAAGAAGAGTCCAGCTCCTCAATAATGAAATACGGTATTCCACAAGGATCAGTACCAGGACCAGTTCTCTTCTCGCTATATATGCTACCATTGGCAATATTATCTGGGCACATGGCGTAGAGTTCCACTGTTATGCGGACGATTTATATTTCAATGAAACCTGGTGAAGCACTGCCGCTTTCACGGTTAGAGGCTTGTATTGTAGATATCAAGGTTTGGATGCTTTCAAATTTTCTGCTCCTAAATTCAGATAAGACTGAAATGTTGGTTTTAGGTCCCAAAATATTAAGGGAGAAATTGTCTACTCTCACCTTAAACTGTGATGGTTGTTTGGCTGAACCTAATATGGTCGTTAAAGAACTTGGTGTCACCATTGATCCTGATCTATCTTTTGACACCCATATAAAAAACATATCCAGAATTGCCTTCTTTCAGCTATGCAACATAGCTAAAATTAGACATTTCCTGTCAGTTGGGGATGCTGAAAAATTGATCCATGCGTTTGTTACATCTAGGTTAGATTACTGTTATGCCCTGTTATCTGGCTGCCCTAATAACTCGTTAAAGAGTCTCCAGCTTGTGCAGAATGCAGCTGCTCATATCTTGACCAGAACTAAGAAGTATGAGCACATTACACCAGTACTAGCATCGCTTCACTGGCTACCCATTAAGCATAGGATAGATTTCAAGGTTTTGCTCCTGACTTTTAAAGCTCTGCATGGACGTGCACCTGTGTACATAACTAACCTGCTCCTACCTTATAAGCCTACAAGGTCACTCCGATCCCAAGACGCAGACTACTTGGTAGTCCCAAGAATTTCCAAAAACCTAAAAGGGTGGTAGGGCTTTCTCCTACAGGGCCCCACTACTGTGGAACCAGCTTCCAAAATTTATAAAGGAGTCAGACTCAGTCTCAATATTTAAATCTAGATTAAAAACGCACCTCTATGCTCAGGTTTATAATCAGTTATAGTCTGGAGACAGGGTGCGAGAAGCCTGTAGTCATAGAGCTTTGTAGGTGGCAATCCTTTCCTTACTGTCACTTGTCAATCAGCTGTGACCCAACTTTACATGGGCTGGCTCTCGGGGTCCCCCCAATACATACTACTGCCACTTTACCCACTGTCTGCTATATTGCAAATTCCCATTTCTACCCTCTTCCCCACGCTGCCGGCGGGGCTCTTGCCCCAACCCTCAAGAGTGCTTCGAGAGTCATCTGGTCTCCCCCACCTCTGCGGTCCAGCCCCTCTTTCGTCATTGCCTCCACCCTGCCCACATCTGTCGCCACCTGCTGTTCCCCATCACCGCCACCCGGCCCCACCCATCATCTGAGCCACATCATAAACCTTATAAAACTGACTGACATGTTGGTCACCAGTCGGCACCCTGAGCCGACCAGAGGAGGATGGATTTCCCCCTTGAGCCTGGTTCCTTCCAAGGTTTCTTCCCATCTGCCACAGGGAGTTTTTCCTTGCCACTGTTGCCTTAGGCTTGCTCCTGTGGGGGTTTAGGCCAGGGTTGTCTGTAAAGCGTATTGTGACAACTGCTGTAAAATACGCTACACAAATAAAATTTGATTGATTTGATTGAATTATGTATCTCATGCACAATAAACATTGTCTTTCTCGTGAATGGTTGTTGTGTGATATTTTTGAAACAACTGCCTCGCAAAATGTTATCCCTGGTGTTTCTGGTTTTGCTAGCTAAACTGTTAGAGAATAAAGCTAAGCTGGGTGTTAAATTAACAATCAGAACAAGAAGAATAAAACAAAAACAAAGGAGATTTCATCAAAAAAAGGGCATCAAGGCTGAAGGAACATACGAGGAAGCGTAATAAAATAATAACGCTAATCCATATTGCCGTATTTTTTATTTAGTTTTCTCTTTACACAGAAATCAGACCAGGCTCTGCTCCACCTATATAGAGTTAATGCTCTGTGTAAAGACGGCTTTATTCCGATCAATATTTATTCCGATCAATATAATATATTGATGAACTTGATGACAATGTAAATAACTGTAACGTTAAGGCCAGTTCAGATCAATGATTCGCAATGAGACAAAACGGTTTTAGAATGTTGTAGAGAAAATTGCAGCGGTGTGAACTGGTTAGTAGCAGAGCCGTTGCCTGCCCTGGGGTCTCAAAGGGCCCATCGTGTCAAATTGCCAAGTGCAGTTTTAGAATGTTTACAATCAGACGTCTTGGAATTTTGCAAGTTGCATCCAGTCTTGTTGTGAATCATTAATCTGAACTGGCCTTTAGTTTGCCACATTGCAATGTTGCAACAAGGTAGCGTTGCATTCGAGAGACGGTTTGCGAGGTTGGTACCTGTCCGTAGCGTTAGCTACCGTTTTTTCTAATTGTTAGCTGACATTAGATTATGTTAATTACATTAACTAGCTAGCTAACGCAACGTTACCTGATATGAGAGATGGCTACCGACTGTGCCATCACAACGTTGTCTAAACTAATGTTAGCTGTGCAAATAACTAAGTAATTTAGTAACGTTACATTGTCATCAAATGTAATACGAAATCTACAAATAATATGACCTGTCATGTTACACAAAAACTTGTTAGGGTTCCATAAAGCTTGCAGACACCGGAAACAGTACGCTGCTCACACTCACAAGTGAGCTGAAGAGCGAGCCTGTTGCGTTAGCTCCGCCTACCCTCTCTGGCGGACCAACCACTGATGGGTGATGGAAAATGCATCACTAACTGTGCGCTGCTTGTGATTTTTTCCCGGGAATGTCGCCACAGACACCCAGTTCTTTAATCATAAATAATAATAATAATAACAATATAAATTTATATAAGAATAGGCGCAATCACCATTGTTACCTAATTCAGTGATATATAGTGACTTAGCAGACATTTATTTCAATGAAAATCTTCGAGATTGCTACTTTAATGTTTATTCATTTTATGTTAATTTTATTGTACAACACTTTCTACCTATGTTTTGATAAGTGCCATATAAATAAAGTTATTATTATCTGTTCCTAGGTGGGAAGCTCTGCCCCAGTTGGAAAGTCACTCCCATTGTTTAGTAATGTCTACCTCTCTATGTCAGGTGGTTTATTAAGCATATGTTCAGAAACATGGAAACTGATCCAAAGATCTGGCCACTGTTTCAATATCATATACATGTACTTGCAAAGCACACATAGAGAACGGGGAGAAGGCCTTCAAGTTAACTCATGACCCCCTGTTTCCCAGCGGCTCCCAGTCCATGTCCAGATCCATTTCCCCTCGATCCAGATCCGCATCCGGACCAGAGTTCCCCTTCACCCGTCCATCTGCCAGCCCCCCGGCTCCCCACACTATTAGATTTAGCATTATGCGCTGTCATGTCCAGATCACATCCACAGTCTCTTGTGGGATGGCTGCAGGCCTTCCCAGGAAATTTGCCACATATTTGGATGGCAGTCGGGTGTCAGTGGATCTCAGCATCTCTACATCCATCTGGGAGAAACATGTCAGCAGGCGGGCAGCTCTCTGTGCACGGGACGGCCGTGATGTGATTTAGGAGGGAAGATTAGATTTCAGAAAATGAATTTGCCTGATTGGCCGGTTTAACAGGCAGAGAGAACGGCTTAGTCCTAGCTCCAATCAATCGTGGCAGAAAAGCCGTTTTTCCGCGTAATGAAGTCTGCAGCGGACTGACTGCAACCTGCCTGCCGTAAAACTTTGCAAAAACATACAAATCTTCAAACATCCATGAAGACCTGAAACAGCAGGTGGACCAAAATATACAGGATGATATGCCTTTTGACCTTCTTGCTACAGTTGAAGATATATCTAAATTCTGACTGTATGAGTTAATTTTCTCATTGGCTAGCTAAATTGTTTACAGTTTTTTTGTGGGGGGGGGTGGTTGTTGGGGCTAAGGAGACGCAGTCATTGAGAATGGGAGAAAAGCTTGGCATTTTTACTGGAGTAAAAATCTGGGGGCATTTTGGAGGGAAAGACAGTGGATGAGGGGCCGATTAAGGGGCGGGGCAGTTTGGAGGGGGGGGGCATTTTGGGAGGTATTGGGCAAGGGCAGGAAGACGGGCCAAATCATTTTGGATGCAGGGGAAAACATAGCCCAGGGGCCGCGACACATTTATAACATTAAAGCGCTCCAGATGTCTTCTGTAGGCATTACTGGTGGACGGCTGCGTTCGTTTTATACATCAATCCGTCAGCCATTACAAACACACTTGAACCCAGACAATGTTCTCACGATGGAATGGCGACCCCTGCAACAGCAATTGTGCTCTGCAGTGCCACATTGTGAAAAGTATGTACAGACTGAAGGATGTTAAATGAAATCAATGCTGATATGTGTAAAAGAGATAGATTGATTGATGTGGCGCAGGTGAAAGAGACTTACATAGATGGTATGACCCGGTGAGCCAGGTATGCTTGAACCAGGTCGGGAACAAATACTCTCGGACGACGACCTCGTCGGCTGTAGAGAGAAGGGAGATATATATGACGGCCGCAGCCCCTTCAAAACGACGCCGTGAATCAGACCACATACACAGCCAGCTTAAGCACCTCTAATGACACGTCATGGAAACGACAGAACCAATCGCAGCCGTTCTGTCCGTCTGTGTTTTACAATGAGCGAGTCCACACGAGCACCATGAGACCGCTCGGACGCGATTTCACACGCATCACCATTAAAAAACCGATTGGGCTCGGATGCGTCCTGTAGAACACAGCAGGCTCAGAGTGGAACATTTCAGTGTGAAATTGCATAGGGAGAGGTCTCAAGAGGGATCCCACCAGCCAATAAGGGGTGGAGGTCTGCCCCTCCCTCTCAGTCTAAAGCTTATGCCGATAGGTGGCATGGAGCAGTCACTCACGCTGTCAGAGCAAAGCACACGGTTTGTGTTAGCGTCAGAAGAAATTCCACAGATTCCTCTTTGAGCACATGCCGGTTGGAAGGGCAGAAGCGAAGTCTGCTGTGGAGGTGACCCTGACTGTTGCTGTGGAGACTGCACATGACCCCTGATCAGACTTACACTGCCACACAGTTCAGCCTGGACTTTTGTGGGAGGAAACTAAGCGGACACTTGTGACAACATCATGTGATCCAGCAGACAGGCCACTCCCTTAACTTGGTAGTCAATTGATGGGGTCAGGCTTGTCCCGTTAGTCTCTCCTGCTGGAGCAGAGTACATGACATAAAGGCACCACTTCATTCATTCATCCTCCAGTAGTGAAGTCATTATAAAGCATTGCTGATGTGGCCAGGGATCCTATTAACATTGTTTATTTTACTGTAATATCCTTGTCCAGAAAACTATCATTATTATTATTATTATTATTATTATTATTATTATTATTAATAATAATAATAATAATAATAATAATAATAATAATTGCAAAGTCTGTGAACCTTGCCTATTATTTTTACCTGCTGAAAGCTCACATGGTCCACAATTTTTTTTAAATACTCAAATTGACCATAGTCATCACTGTGTCCTTTCGACACATTGATGATGTCATTGCACAGCTCATAGCTTAAATCCAGCATGTGTGTGAAACCACATGGGAAAATGATGATGACATCACACAGGCTACTGTGAGTCCTGAACATGCGTGAGAGACCACACAGAATGATGTTATCGCATAGCCCATAGGGAGTCGTGGGCTTTGCGAGTGTCTAACGTGTAGGAGAGCTGATCTAGGATCAGTATTGCCCTTTAGCTTATAATGGATAAAGTGATGAAGGCTAAAATATGGACAGAGGAAATCTAATCTTAGGTCAGCACTCCTGCTCTAAGATGCTTTAAGAATATGGCCCCTGAATGTGTGTGAGAGACCACACAAAATGATGATGTCATCACATAGCCCTTAGTGAGTCCTGCACATGCGTGAGAGGTTACACGGAATGATGATGTCATCACACAGCCCATAGCAAGTTCCACACCTGCGTGAGAGACCACACGGAATGATGATGTCATTGCACAGCCCATAGCGAATACAGTACCTGCCTTTCTGTTTTGTGGATGTTGGCTATCGAGGGGGGAATGAACTGTGGAAGGAGGAAGAGGAAGCGGAAGAGGGGTTCATTCATCACACACACAGCCCTGCTCTTCATCACACAGTCCTCACCTTTTACCCCAGCCCTTAATCACTCAGTGGCAGGACAGTGAACAACAGCCCCAAGCCCATGCATCTTCAACACAATCTGAGCACAGAGCACTGCTTCGACAAAACTCAGCAGCTCTAAATCAGAGCACAGAGCGCTGCACCCCCAAATCTCAGCCCCCCTAATCTAATCTGAATCTGAGTACAGAGTGCTGCACTCCGAAAACTCAGCCCCCCTACTTTAACCTGAATCTGAGCACACTCAGAGTTAAATGTCCAGTGTTAATTAAACTGTAACAGTGTTGAATTAACAGTGGAAATTTTATTGTGCAAAGTACCACCCCACCAAACTCAGCCCCACTACTTTAATCCAAATCTGAGCACATACTGTAAAGCACTGCTCCCCTCTACTCCCCCAAACCACGCCACTATCCAACAGTACAAAATCTGTCCCAGCAGAGTAGATATCTATGATGTTTCTTAATGTCTTTTTCCATATATGGTTAATTGACTGAACTCAATCACAAGACTCATCTGTTACAGTACAGGCAAATCAGTATCAGGATTAGGTATATTGCACAGAAAAATAGTCCTGTGTCCATCTCATGGAACATAACTACTGAGTTCAATGAGTTTTAGTGTTCTGTGCCACGGATTGCATACTCACCGTGGTGAATGTTGTGAAAAGCTGTGCATATTACGCCACACTACATAACACAGTGTAATATTGAGCAACACAACGACATTTAGCCAATAGGCCACCAATAAAGTGAAGCATTTATATAGCTTGTGAAACCCGAAGACTCTTCTTTTGCAAACTCAGCTTGATGCAGCTACTGCCAGTTATCACAACATAGACTCAGGAATCAGTAATCAGGAATCAGACTTGAATAAATCATTTAAATGCCAAAAACCCAATTTAAGCTTTCTATATAATTAATATATTAAAATATGAAAGTACTATAAATATAGCATATGCTAGGGTTGCAAACTTTTATCAGCTGGCTGGAGTGCGATTTTGCGATCGCAGACCGAGGAGGGGAGGACTGCCCTGTGGAAGGCTCTGGAAAATTTACATTGCAACAGATTTACCAGCATGAGAAATAAGATGACTAGCATTAGACCGTGTGATCTTTGTCATTTGAGTGTGCCTTATGCTCATTGCACAGCCACTGGTATAGAGCAGTTTCTCCAACAGTCTGTCTCAAGACATGGTGCTTCTAAGGCATGGGCTAGCCTATCTTGATTAGTTTCAGCTTTGAAAATGATCTGCAGAAGCCACAGTCACAGGAATTCATAAAAAGAGCTTGAATGCCAACGCAACATCTGGGAAACTGGGCAGAAGGAAGTGGTGCTTTAAATACAGCGGTTCAGTGAGATTTCTAATTGAGCCTGTCTTGTTCTCCTTATTTTCCGGCCTCAGTGTGTTATGGAAACATTAATTGCATAGGAAACTCTGAGGACAGACTGACTCTGTTGGGAGGCTGCAAGCTGCTTCGGAGTAGGTACAGCTACCCGCAACTGGAGATATGGAAGGTTTGCAGCCTCCTACTGGTCGGAATAATGACAATACTTTCGTTATTTTAGGTTTAGCTTGTTCATATAATGTTTTCTGCAGTGTTTCTGGGCACCACTGAACGACTTTTTGCTTGTTATCACTCTCTATGTGACCTGATTACAAAATGACCAGAGTGATGATGTTTTCAGTAGCATAGTTTTATTCTGCCCGCATTCTGTATTTAGCTCTTTTTTGAGCAGCACTCAGATACTTTCTCTTAATTTTAAAAGGACAGTAAAACTTCGCCCCTTGTTCCATAAAAAAATTTTAAAAATAATAAAAGCTTATTAATTTAAAAAAAATAAGTCTAGGATGGTGCCTTCTGTGCACAGAGCCCCCCAAGGACCACAGGAGCTGCGGGGGTGTGCCCTACACCAGGTTTTCAGCGGATGTCTGCACCTACCCTCAATATTCAGACCCACTGCTGTTACCCCATTAAGTGCGAGCACAAAATTTGATTGGTGCAAAATTACAGCAGGTGGTCTCTGTAATGTTGAAGAACCAATCTCACCAATCTTCACCATGCTGAAAACAATTGACCTTGTCCTGCTAGCTGACAGACAACTTGTTTAATCAGGGAGTGGCTTTGTTTTAAGTTGCAGTCTGAGATGTGTTTGGGTAGCGTGAGAGCTTGAGATAGAACCTGAAACTGCATGTCTTAGAAAGCATCACAGTTGGCAACCCCTGCATATGCTGAGAAATGAATGATTGTGCACCAGAATAAAATCTACAGAACAGACCAGTGGACATATTTCCAGGATCAGCATTGAAAAGCCCTGCAGGTGACAGGGTCCGCCAGGAGAAGGGTCAAGTCACCGTGTTGTGTGCGTTTGTGTATGTGCACACGCACTCTTATCACACGTGGATTAAAAACACTGCATCCCTCTCCTTGCTTTGATGAAAGCAAGAGTGAAATGTTAGTCGCCGTAGTGAGGGGCATGGGCTGGACTGGCCTCGAACCTGGAACCGCGGCTGATGCTGACGCTGACTTGGGACCACGGGGAAAAAAATGTCAAAGGGGGACGGCTTAGCCCTTGGGTGCTGGCACGTCTGAGAAACAAGAACATCAACAGGTCCACCAGATCCAATAAGGTCCAATGTGAATGTAAAGATTGTGCTGGTTGTGGGAATAAACATACCAGACGAACACAACACTCACATCCTTTCAGCACTGTGCTCATATTTCATTACATCATTAATTTTCTGGACAGTCCCCTCATAATTCTCCCCTACATTGGAATAAGAAATTTTAACTCTAGTGCCCCTGTCAATCACTCAATGTGCTGTAGGCCCGCCCCATCTCTGCCAGTGTTCTCTGGCTGTCACTCACAGTGCCATAGGCCTGTCCCACCTCTGCCAGTGTTCTCTGTCTGTCACTCACATTGCCGTAGTCCTGCCCAATGTCCACCAGTGTTCTCCGTCTGTCACACATAGTGCCGTAGGCCCACCCCACCTCTGCCAGTGTTCTCTGTCATTCGCTCACAATGTGCTGTAGGCCCGCCCCATCTCTGCCAGTGTTCTCTGTCATTCGCTCACAGTGCCGTACGCCCACCCACCCCACCTCTGCCAGTGTTCTCTGTCATTCGCTCACAATGTGCTGTAGGCCCACCCCATCTCTGCCAGTGTTCTCTGTCATTCGCTCACAGTGCCGTACGCCCACCCACCCCACCTCTGCCAGTGTTCTCTGTCATTCGCTCACAATGCTGTCGGCCCGCCCCATCTCTGCCAGTGTTCTCTGTCTGTCATTCACAGTGCCGTAGGCCTGCCCAGTCTCCACCAGTGTTCTCTGTCTGTCACACATAGTGCCGTAGGCCTGTCCCATCTCTGCGAGTGTTCTCTGTCATTCGCTCACAGCACTTTAGGCCCGCCACATCTCTGCCAGTGTTCTCTGTCATTCGCTCACAGCACTTTAGGCCCGCCACATCTCTGCCAGTGTTCTCTGTCATTCGCTCACAGTGCTGTAGGCCCACCCCATTTCTGTCAGTGTTCTCTTACAGTGCTGAACTGACAATCTCTTACCCTGTGTCTCTCCTCTGCCCTGGTGTTGTCCTTACAGTCTGGATGCCACACTGTGGATCCTATGGGAAAGATAATTCAGCCAGTATTCATAAAGCATTAACCTATTTGACTGTTGCTGTGCCTATTGCTTTACTCTCTCCGGGCTGACATTAGACAACCTAGGAACAGTAGTCTGTCTCACTCAGTCACTCACTCACTCGTTCACTCAGGCACCCAATCACACTCTCTCTCTCATTCAGTCACTCAAAGCGCGAGTGACTCCCCAAAAGTAGCAATGGTGCCTTTACATCACTGCCAGATGGTATGCTCATTGGGGGATTAAGTACAGTGATTGGTAGTTACTGCATCACTGAACAGTGACTGTTCTACTTGTAAAATGATGAAACCAATGAACCAACTCAACAACATGGAAAAGAAATCACCTTGTGTGATAATCACTGAATGAATTAAGTTTCACATTTTGAATACTACAGTCCAGGGGGCAGTGTCCTCCAGGGGGCAGTGTTGTCACAGTTCTCACCTTGCAGGTACATTTCCTCTCCTTCTGTGAACATCTGGTTGCACCTGCTGCATCGTGCACAACTGGGATGGTAGTGTTTGTCTCCCGCCTGGAAGAAAAATACAAATGCAATGGTCAAACATTACACACACACACTCACACACATACACACGCTGCTGGCTGCAGGGGAGGTTACTGGAGGAAGTGGTCCGCTGGGCACAGGTGCAGCGTGTTCCTGACTGTGAGACCCTACTAAAAGCACGTTCTGTGCTCCTGGTCAGAGAACAGGCTGAGGGCGGGGCCAGACAGACTGATCATGTTTCCCCAGCGAGGACAAGATTCCTTTGAGTTCAGGTGCACCCACCTGGGGAGGATCTGTACACCTGTGGGGTTCGGCCTGAAAGTGGTCCGCCTGTTACAACCACGCCCGCTTCGCCACCACAGGCAGAAATTAACATGGTGTGCACTTATTGTATGTTGCTTTGCATAAGTGTCTGCCAAATAAATGTAATGTAATGTAATGGGTGCGGTTCTAATGAAATTTATATTTATAACTCAAGGACAACTTTAGCCTGTTGGCTTTTCACCTGGGACCTAACAACCCCAGAGGAATATCATGAAAACCTGCTTCTACACTGTAACTAATGCACGACACACCAATCAGTCCCAACCCTTAGTTTGCGGATATAATTTACAATTTTATGAAATATATTTTAATATATATTGGTCTTGTTGTACATATTTGATTTTAGCACCATCATGTTCCCTTGAAGCGCTGAGTCTTCACAGCAGTTACGGGCAGTGACTTTGGCTCTACGCAAAAGCTTTATCACACTGAAATCGACAGTTGAAATCGTCAGTTGAGTCACATCATGTCTGGGGCAGCTGTAGATTCACAACATAAATTTAAAAAAACTCCCAGAAGCCTCTGTGTTTGGACTGTAGCCAGGGGAAGAACAGCACAGTGTGTATGAATCCGCCCTGACCCCCACCCAAGCCCACCCGCAACAATATGAAAGAAATTGTGCAAAATGCATCCAGGTTTAAAACCTCCTTCTCTCACAGCACACCACTGCCACTTTCCCCAGAGGAACAATCACAGAAACACTGACAGTAAATCTGAATCCATCAAACGCTCCCAAAACCTAAAGCATGTCTTGAATATGAATATATACAGGAACACGTAAAATGTGTTGGACCGAGATTGGAGGAAGCAGACTGACGGTATCCATCAGAGGGTGAACCCCCAGTGCCACAGGCACTCTGTGTTTGACAGACAGCAGTTGGTGTAGAACACTGTGCTCCTTATCTTGCCCAAAACAGGTGCTGATCTGAGGCTCCACTGCCTTTGGGGGAGTCACAGCCAGGTGAGCTAATGTGGCTTTCACTGTCAGTGAATATGCACAAAATTATACCCCACAGCAGATATTACTTAAAGAATATGCACACTTTAAGACTGTTCTGTCTGTTTGCCATCTTGTTAAAGTATTTCATGCTTATTGATTGACCAGCAACCAATCAGTCATGTTCATGTTTTCAAGTGCAACAGTCAAAGGTAAAGTAAAAGGAACTTTGTCGTACTGCATGGATACAAGTTAACTCGTATGAGTGTTTCTGTGCATGGATGTTACAGCAGCCAATGGGACAGGAGCATGATGCATTTTAATTTCCAATGTCAAAATGTCAAAGGCACGTGACCGAAGTGTGATGCGTCGTGGGCTCACAGGCCGAAGACCGCCTGCTCCGGACAGTCTCAGTGGGAACTGCAACTGCGTCAGCGCAGGCCGGTGGGTGTGAAAGATCTGGACGCGCTGGAATGAAGCCATAGTTCCCCCCACTGCACCGGCAGTAATGAAGTATGAGGCAATAGCAGAAAAATGCCTGATTTTATACAGATGCGACCCCCACCCTCGGCCAAAGTCACACAGACACAAAAGCATACGCACATGTTGTCATGGCAGCCTGCCTTGTCACATTTTCCCTGTAAACTAACTGCAGTGGCTCTAAGTGAGAGTCTCTGTAACACACTGCTGTAGAGCAGGGATGCAGCAGGACCCCTCAAACCCTATACCTTTATCCGTTAAGTGGGAGACAGAAAGAAAGAGGGAGACAGAGAGAGAGAGAGAAAGAGAGAGTATGCATGTGCGTTGGCATGTATAGGTAATGTGGATGTGGGGTATGGGTAGCTATACCTCTGTTTGGGTGCGAGGACAGTTGGTGTGGATGGGCATGTAAGTGTGTGGGTGTGGGGGTATGGAGGGGCACGAGAGTGTGTGTGTGAGAGAGAGAGTCTGCTGTGTGGGGTGCAGTTCTGTATTCGAGTATCTGCCTGTCAGCCCAGGGTGGAGGACACAGGAAGCAGAGGAACTCCCAGCCCAGGAACAGATGTGGGCCGTGGGGGTGGGGGTGGGGTAGGGGTATCTGCATGTCTGAGAGAATCTCCAGCAGCCAAATGAAAGATCCATAAATTTCAACCTTATTATTCATGAGAACAGAGATGCTCTGGAACCAGGAGACTTTAAATTTCACACACTATCCATCTAAACAGCTGTCTACCTGCTCTACCTGCCTATGAATGGAACCCACAACCCTCTGGTTAAAATTCAAGCTCTTACCAGAGCTCTCCACCACATACAGCTCAGGCTTAACCTGGACTTGCGCTGCCTGTTTTGAGTCAAACATGCTCTTCTTTTAGAGGCAAACGTGCATTCTGCACAGTTGCCCACAATGAATAGGTCAAAAGTTCAGAAAAGCCTCACACAAATGGCAGGTGAGACTGTGTATATTCCACAGAATTTTTCTGATATTTCCTAAAAAAATTACTAGAATGCAGTGGTTTGTGTGAGGTGCAGGTGATCAATGTACATGCAAATGAATGAGACGTAATCTCTACTTGTTGGATCTCATTGAGAAGCGGGCAGCCAGCAAGGGCATAATTTGTTACAAAACCAGCCAAATACAAGCTCCCCAATAATATAGCATGATGATGAGAATAATAATTTAAAATAATAAAGATGGGGATTTAATGTTGTTATTGGGATATACACAGTAGTCAGTAGTCTGAAGTATTTGTCCTTTAGAATATAATATTTTCCTATTGAAAATCATTTCACAACTGCAATTTCTTCCGTGGGGGTGGGTGGGGCTGCATACTCCCAAAGGTCCCTAGAGGGTTGCAATTTTCATTGGGGTTCATACATTTCACCCCCCAAATTCAATCTAAAGTTACACACGTAGCAGCCAGTGCTGCAGACCCATGGGACCAGGCTGTAAGCGCTTTACCTTGCAGCACACTGTAGATTCTACAAGCATCACATCCTACATTCTCCCTCACTGTACGTAGCATAGCCTCAAGTCTGTAGCCTGACTGGAGCCACTCGGTAAAGTACTGTCCTACAGTGCTGTAATGGTTGAGTTCATACCCACAATGCTCTGGTTCAGAATGTGAGCACCTGGACAACACGCTCTTTCCTGATAACAGGACAGAGGAATATTCATTGATGGCAAAGCAATAAAGTTTAAGAGGTGATAACATATTTAAATACGTTAAGAGTTTGAATAAACCGGGGACATCGGGAACCAAATGTAGCCATAAATACAATCTATCCAACCGTGCCGGACCGCAGACTGTAGTTGAACAGCAGCAAATCCACCTTCCTGTCCTGTTTGCATTTAAAATTTGCTCTGTGCTGTATCTCTATCCACACACACACACACACACACACACACACACAGTGAGTTCAGGTTGCTTCCATCTGGTCGCAGATATAATCTACCAAGATGCAGGGCCAATAGATTTAAGAACTAATTTGTCCCTGCTGCTATTGGCCTTCTGAATAACATGATGTAATTATGTTTTTGTGTGAATTGTTTGTGTGTTGATTGGTGTGTGTTGATTGTTGATGATGATTGTATTTACTGCTGGCTGTGCAACAAATTGCCCCTCGGGGATAATAAAGATTACCTTACCTTACACACGTACACACACACAAACACGCACACAGATGGTCACTGAAATAGCCAGCTGTACACAGCAAGGCATTAAATCCAGGTTTAAAACCAGTGCCCCGGTGAAGAGTTCCAATCCCCTGTCACAGTGATAGGGCCAGTGTGTGAAACAGCCCAGATCCTCTAACGAGAGGCTTTCCTCATCTCAAACACCGAGGAAGATAAACTGGACCAGATGTTGCCTGGGACAGCCACGTCTCCCCAAAGAGAGAGCAGAACACTAGAGTATAAACTCTGAATCAAGCCAAACACCCTGCAGCTAAAACTCTGTTTCAAAAGCACACAAGCACAGTGATGCTGCCAGCACAGGGAATTGTGCTAAAAACCTTTACCACTGTCTTTATCTACAGATCATAAACAGAGAAACACACAGACACACACAGACACACACACACACATGGAGCACTGTCTGGGCTTTCCCCACCACCCCACCCCACGCCACCCCATCCCAGCACAGTTTTTTGAAGGCCCTTGGTATTGTCTTAACACTCCCCACCCCATATGACATCCACACAGAAAAACAGCATTAGGAATTTTCATTGAGGGAGCAAAGAGAGAAGTACACACTGGGGCTATGTGGCAGACAGTGGGACATTGTTTGGGGAAACAGCTATCTTCACATGGATAATTATAAATGTCGAACTCATGCACTAAACAACACTTAGGAAAATCGGCAACCTCAAAACAAAACAATTCACTCCACTTTGCTTCTTTAGTCTCTTTTCTGTTCTCTATTCATTCTACTTCCTTCCTTTCTTTTTCACTCTCTTACTGTTGTTTTGGGTTTTCAGGAGATTGGATGAAAGATCAAAATGTTTCCTCTCTCCATTTTTCCCTTTTGCTTCCTCTCCCTCTCTCTCTGTCTCTCTTCCCCTGTCTCCTTCACTCCCTCTCTCTCTGTGTCTCTTTCTCTGTCTCATTCACTCGCCCTGTCTCTCACTCAAGTCAATTCAAATAGACTTTACTGGAATGACCACAAATCAGCATAGTGTTGCCAAAGTAATATTTTACACAGACTGTAAAGCAACAACAGCCAACAGCAAATTCAAGCACTGGATACATTCACATCACCATGGAAACTGATTATACAGGGCGTGGTAACTCCCCCAGACATCAGTTCAGAATCATGTGCATATACATGCACACACATATACATGAACACACATACGCACGCACACACATACTCATAGCTCTTACATACAAGCACACACACAAGTATGCTTGCCAGACATACAGAACGCACACACATTTTACCAGAAGTTGGGGTTGATGGGAGAATATATTCAGTGTGGAACAGCTGGCCTGCGTGCATGGCTGTCAGGGGCAGCTGACCATGTGATCTCTGTCATGTGTCACATATTATCCCAAGAATCTGACAACCTTATTGAGTTTTCAGTGCAGCTGCACTGGCATAGCACAGCTAAGGAAGGGTCTCAAATGGAGGATGGGGGAGTCGAGGTATAGGGTGTGAGGACCTATTCCTCTTACTGTCAAAGAAATATGTTTTTATTGTGGATGAATTGTCAAGACTTGGATCGAATCTATTTGAATTCTCATGAATCACTGCAGTATCCGTGTGAGCAAATGCACTGTTAAAGGCGCAAGCTGGGTTTACATTCTCAGACAAACACGTAAAGAGCTGCAACTATTGTTCTACTGCAGAGCTGTTGATTAACAGTGATTTACAAAGTGATGCCGTTATCTTATTATGTAAAGGGATAAGAGGCTCTTTTTCCTCCTACAGACAGATCACTAAATATACCTTTATGAAGTGTACATTACACTTTCACATAGGAAGTGGGTTTAGCATTGAGCAGCAGTGTGGTGTAGTGGTTAGAGCAGCAGTGTGGTGTAGAGGTTAGAGCAGCAGTGTGGTGTAGAGGTTAGAGCAGCAGTGTGGTGTAGTGGGTAGAGCAGCAGTGTGGAGTAGAGGATAGAGAAGCAGTGTGGTGAAGAGGTTAGAGCAGCAGTGTGGTGTAGCGGTTTGAGCAGCAATGTGGTGACGAGGTTAGAGCAGCAGTGTGGTGTAGTGGGTAGAGCAGCAATGTGGTGACGAGGTTAGAGCAGCAGTGTGGTGTAGTGGGTAGAACAGCAGTGTGGTGTAGTGGGTAGAGCAGCAGTGTGGTGAAGACGTTAGAGCAGCAGTGTGGTGTAGTGGGTAGAGCAGCAGTGTGGTGTAGTGGGTAGAGCAGCAGTGTGGTGTAGAGGTTAGAGCAGCAGTGTGGTGTAGTGGGTAGAGCAGCAGTGTGGTGAAGATGTTAGAGCAGCAGTGTGGTGTAGTGGGTAGAGCAGCAGTGTGGTGACAAGGTTAGAGCAGCAGTGTGGTGAAGAGGTTAGAGCAGCATTGTGGTGTAGAGGTTAGAGCAGCAGTGTGGTGTAGTGGGTAGAGCAGCAGTGTGGTGACGAGGTTAGAGCAGCAGTGTGGTGTAGAGGTTAGAGCAGCAGTGTGGTGTAGTGGGTACAGCAGCAATGTGGTGTAGTGGTTAGAGCAGCAGTGTGGTGTAGAGGTTAGAGCAGCAGTGTGGTGTAGTGGGTACAGCAGCAATGTGGTGTAGAGGTTAGAGCAGACGTGTGGTGTAGTGGGTAGAGCAGCAGTGTGGTGAAGTGGTTAGAGCAGCAGTGTGGTGTAGTGGGTAGAGCAGCAGTGTGGTGTAGAGGATAGAGAAGCAGTGTGGTGAAGAGATTAGAGCAGCATTGTGGTGTAGAGGTTAGGAGGCAGCAGTGTGGTGTAGTGGGTAGAGGTGGCGTAGCAGGTGTGGTGACAGCATGGTTAAAGGAGCAGCAGTGTGGTGTAGTGGGTACAGCAGCAATGGTGTGGTGTAGAGGTTAGAGCAGAGTGTGGTGTAGTGGGTAAGAGCATGGGTTAGAGCAGCAGTGTGGTGAAGTGGTTAGAGCAGCAGTGGTGAGGTAGAGCAGAGTGTGGGTAGGGTAGACAGCAGTGTGGTAGAGTTAGAGCAGTGTGGTGTAGTGAAGCATGTTGAGTAGCATTGTTGGTGATTGTGTAAGAGAGTGTGGTGAAGAGATTAGAGCAGCAGTGTGGTGTAGCGGTTTGAGCAGCAATGTGGTGACGAGGTTAGAGCAGCAGTCTGGTGTAGAGGTTAGAGCAGCAGTGTGGTGTAGTGGGTAGAGCAGCAGTGTGGTGTAGAGGTTAGAGCAGAAGTGTGTTGTAGTGGGTAGAACAGCAGTGTGGTGTAGTGGTTAGAGCAGCAGTGTGGTGTAGAGGTTAGAGCAGAAGTGTGGTGTAGAGGTTAGAGCAGAAGTGTGGTGTAGTGGGTAGAACAGCAGTGTAGTGACGAGGTTAGAGCAGCAGCGTGGTGTAGAGGTTAGAGCAGCAGTGTGGTGTAGTGGGTAGAGCAGAAGTGTGGTGAAGAGGTTAGAGCAGCAGTGTGGTGTAGAGGTTAGAGCAGAAGTGTGGTGAAGAGGTTAGAGCAGCCGTGTGGTGAAGAGGTTAGAGCAAAAGTGTAGTGTAGAGGTTAGAGCAGCAGTGTGGTGAAGAGGTTAGAGCAGCGGAGTGGCACAGTGCTCAGGGCAGTCTGATATTTTGATGATGGAGCTTATATTGTATGCAGACATTTGCAGGATTGATGTGACAGTGGTGCTGTTGCTTTTAGGGAGGTATGAAGTAAGGCTGTCAAAAGTGCCATGAAATTGAGTTTGAATATTAGCTTTTGTAATTAGTTAGAGTTCGAATATATTCGAATATCCTTTGCCTATAATTCACAAAAATAAGCTGCTTATTGTCGGGCGCAATATGCACGTGACGCTCCCTCGAAACTGGCTTGCGTGTTATTTTCCACAAGCGGGCAGTAGAATAGAGGACATCGGTGAACTTTAATACTAGGTTACTACATCTGGGGCCTCATTTATAAAACGTATTTTAGATCAACTGTGTGGCGCGTGCGTAGAAAATCAAGTCAAAGTAGTGATTTATAAAATTTCAACATGACTCGATTTGACCGTGGAAACCGTCGTGGCTCTACTTCAGGTCTTCACTTGACATATGCACGCAAGTTCATTTTATAAATGAGCCCCCTGCAGTTTCTATAGCCTAATGCGCAAATGATAAAAGCACTTTCACGTGGATGTAATTTGCCACAAATCGGCATTTATTAATCATAGGAAAATGATTGTTTATAGGAAATCCCTGTTTATTTCTTAACACAAAAACTATTCAAACGGCTAATACCTGTAGCTTAAAACAACATAAATTACATACTCTGTTTAGTTTGTTTAACTTCTTTCATCATCCAATTTTATCAAGTCTTCAGAAAAGAAAGGAAACATAGCCTGCCATGGGAACATTATTTAGCCTAAATTGTTAGCTGACCAGATCTGTTGAACGAAGTGAAAAAAGAGACTGGCTCGCGAGGCTAGCTGACCAGTAACGTTAGGTGTCCATGGAGCTGAAAGTATCACTGGAGGTTATTGGCAAGGAAAACCAGACGATCCACTTGCCCTGGGTCCAGGGCAGAACGTTTTTTGTTGACAGAGGAAGTAACGTTAGCACAGGAAATGAACTTTGCGTGCATGAACATGATTCGCTGCATGAAATTAAAGCCTGCATGTTAATTGCAATACGCGGGATCCAAAACTAATATTCGAAAGCTCAAATTTATGTTCGAACTTTAAAAAAAGAAAGATTTTCGAATAGTATTCGAACTTCGAATATTTTTTGACATATTTCTGAAAATATCCAACTGCATTACTAGATATTCATCTGGCCAGGATATCATGTAAAAATGTAAGGCACATACTGCAAAGTTCTGCTACTTTGCCATGTAAAAAATATATTTTTAATCAAGAAAGACCAAAAAACTGCCTAATTTAAGTGAAAAAAGCTTGGTCAGAATCCATGGCTCGTTCCTGGGTAGTGTTGGTGAGTTACAGAGAAATATGTATGACTACATATCTGGGCATATCATGGCAGGTATCAGTGTGTACCAGGCTGTACAGAACACAACTCATTTGGCTGTGCAATTCAGGGCACCTCATACAAAACACGCAGATCTACAGCACGTCTGTAAGACGTACGCAACTCTCAAATTTCCTGTCGTGCGCAAACACAGAACAGCACTTCTGCTATTATCTGTTGTGCAAGAGCCAAGACCAGGGACTTATGCTGCTTGCAGGACAACAAGCTGTCACCATCTGAGCCAAGACCCTGAGTCTGTCATTACTAGTCTACTGACAACAACTGCAGTGCACTGGAATGATGGAGAGCTGGAAAACTGTTTGCATGATGGGTGTGGTAGTAAAATAGAGTAACAACATGCAATAGTATACATTTATAACAGCACACAGCCCTGCAATGCTCCTGTGATATAATACAGTCCTGCTATACATCTGTGACCTCACACAGCCCTCCCATACCTTTGTGACATCACTTAGCCCTACCACGTTTCACTATGACATCACACAGATTGGTAATACCTCTCAATGATATCACAAAGGTCTATCATACAGCTCTCAACTCAGTTTAGTTGACCAACAATTTCACTGGCCGTGTCATCCTTTCTAGGGCATGTAACTACATTATCACTCATTCCATCACCACATAACTGATTACATTTATTCCACAGGGCTGCATTGGCATGACAAATATGACATCTGTGCTGCTAAAGAATTTAGGGTGGTACAGAATCACATGTATATTTAAGTTCCCACTGTGGGTATTCCTGCAGAGTGCCACAATAGTCAAATTCTTGCCCAATATGGTCAAGGCGCAGTCCTTGCCATCTGTCTTAAGGAAACTTTACAAATAACCCTTCTGAAACAGCTGGGGGCTTTCTGAGGGTTAATGTGTCAGGTGAGAACTGTGTTAAACATGTAAGGGATGTAGACTATTGTGTGGGGTGAGTATTGTGTTCAGGGCGCTGGGCTCAGGTGTAGAGTGAGTATGGTGTTATTAAAGGTCTGCTTCCTCATTCTTCACTATAAAGGCAGTGAATGAGCGCTTTGTTCGCATTCATTTCTCTCCTAATTAAATAAAGTGTGCAGTACACAAGCGATCATCAACAGGCTGCAGTGAATGCCCACAGACAGACACAAGGCAAAACCCAGCCTTCACAGATCGCACTGCCTGGCCTGCCATCCTTGGGCACACACACACACATAGATACACACACACACACACACACATGCATGCACACACACACACACACGCACACACACACATACGCGCACACACACGCACACGTGCATAACCACACACACATGTACATGCACACACACACACACACACGCACACATGCATACATGCACACATGCACATGCATACACATATATACTCGCACAAACACATACACAAAGACACATGTGGCAGCAACACACTAAGCACAATGTAAATTACACACATTTTAAAATAACAGGACCATGTGAATACATTAGGCAGAAGAACAGTGGAAATGTGATGATAGATGGAGGAGATTGTGGATCTTACCTTCCGCAGGTCGTTATTGCATATGTAAGGACCCCAGCACCAAGGCCACTACTTGGACTCACGCACTACAGAAAAAACTCACAGTTCTCTCTCTCTTTCTCAGCTTCACACTTTCTATTTTTTCTTCCCTCTTCCCTCCTCCTTACTGGTGAGTTCAAAGCGAAGATCTCTCTCCACAGCAGTGAGAAGTTGCCTGCTACTCTCTCTGTTTCTCTCCCTCTATGTGAAAGTTCTCTCGCTCTCTCCTCCTCCTCGTTGGGGAGGAGCCCCGGGAAAGTTCAGCAGGGGGAGGGGGAGGGGGGTTAAGAGGGCTGGTTCCCTACATAATAAGTGGGAGGGGCTACTACTGTCTGATTACAGCCGCAGTAGACTGTGACTGGATGGTATTTGTGTGCTCATGCATGTTCAGGATGTTAGCAGTCAGCGGCCAGTGTTCTTGACTCAGAGTTCAGCGTGTACTTTTTTTAGTGCACAGAGTTCATATTTAAGACCTCATGTGCACATCTGTGACCGTGTGAAAGTGTCCTCCAGGAGCACCGATGCAGATGGAGAAATATACAGTCAGGTCCATAAATATTTGGAAAAGTTATTGTTATTTTAGCTGTCTACCACAGCATATTGGAGTTGAAATTAAATAATGAATATGAACTCAAATCGCAGACCTTCCGCTTTAATTTGAAGGTATTTACATCCAAATCGGGTGAATGGTGTAGGAACTACAGCACTTTTTTTATGTGGTCCCCCCCCTTTTTAAGTGACCAAAGGTAATTGGACAATTGGCTGCTCAGCTGTTCCATGGCTAGGTGTGTGTTATTCCCTCATTATTTCATTTACAAGTAAGCAGATATAAGGTCTAGAATTGATTTCAAGTGTGGCATTTGCTTTGGGAATCTGTTGCTGTTAACTCTCAATATGAAGTCCAAAGAGCTGTCAGTGTCGGTAAAGCAAGCCATCATTAGGCTGAAAAAAAAACAAAAAACCCATCAGAGAGATAGCAAAAACATTGGGTGTGGCCAAATCAACTATTTGTTACATTCTTAAAAGGAAAGAACGCACTGGTGAACTCAGGAACACCAAAAGGCCCGGAAGACTATGGAAAACAACTGTGGTGGATGACTGAAGAATACTTTCCCTGGTGAATAAAAACCCCTTCACAACAGTTGGACAGATCAAGAACACCCTCCAGGAGGTAGGCGTATGGCGTATCTGTGTCAAAGTCAAGAGAAGACTTCACCAGAGTAAATACAGAGGGTTTACCACAAGATGTAAACCATTGGTAAGCCTCAAAAACAGGAAGACCAGATTAGAGTTTGCCAAAAAACATCTAAAAAAGCCTGTACAGTTCTGGAACAACATCCTATGGACAGATGAGGTCAACTTGTACCAAAATGATGGGAAGAGAACAGTATGGAGAAGGGAAGGCACTGCTCATTATCCAAAGCATACAGTGGTTTCAGATTAGGCTTCTGCCGCGAGAGATCTTCCTGGCAGTGGCAAATTTGCATATATTTTCTTTGTATTTCTACAGGAACTACTTTTGTTCGCAAAACCACCACCAGGTGGCAAATGTGAGCACTCAAAACCATATCTGACAGTTAACAACACTCCAACCGTAGGACCCGGGAGCAAAGTAGAACCGCTGCTTTTATATTAACGGGAATGGAGAGGAAAATACATTATAAAGACAAGCTGAAAATAGGGACATGCTTGTTATCTATTACTTTTTGTGCGTATTTCAGTGAAATGCACATCTATAAACGGTTAGTCAACTAACTTTGTGGTCAGACTGTGAAACTTAACAATAGTTAGTTTCACTTAGGATATCATAGGGGATACATGTAACGCATCATAACTGAGGATTGTATAGGCCTACATGCAATTCTGTCCTATACACAATAATTAATCGAAAAGAAACTGCATTTATCACATGCATGTATTATAAGCAAACGCCAGTTTGGTCTGTATAGTAGGTTTTTGCTATTTGGTTTCAATACGAAATGAATTGTTTTAAATTAGAATTAATTCAAGCAAAATAGAGTGTTACAGTGACTACGTCTTTTGTAGACCAACTCTGGAGTTACTTCCGCCATTGGTTCCCTCGCAAATTTCCCATTCATTTTTCCCATGGGCATTTCATTTTCTGTTGAAAATAAGGTCTGTGGGTAACATCTGTCGAAGAGAGTTTCACGTTTTGTTGTAAGAGATAAATTACACCCATTAATATCTTTAGAAGCAGTATGTGATTGAAGGGGTCCTGTTCTACATCCTAGCCCAATTGCGTGCAGTTTTACTATAGCATTTTCAAATAATCCCACTACAGACTTTCTGTGCATGTCAATACAGCCATATTGATAAAAGTGATCTTTTGGAGTGTGATTATTTGAAAACAGCACAGAAATAGTTTTGCAGTTAGGGGCAGACATACAGCAGGACATCATTGGTGATAATCAAATGTCAACATTTTGAGGCATTAAAATTTTCAGATGAAATTGCAATCCAAAAGATCACTTTTTTCAATATGGCTGTATTGACACGCACAGAAAGTCTTTCATAGAAATGGGGTAGGATGTAGACCAGAACATTTTCTGCCAGGAACAAGTATCAGAACTTCTGAACTTTTACATTTGGAGAGAAATTCTTATCAAAACTTTCATATTTTTCCAATTGGCCTCTATTGGATTACATGCAAAATGTGATGTAGGATTATTTAAAAATGCTACAGTAAAATTTCACAAAAATGGGGTAGGATAATAGACCAGGACTTCTTCTGCCAGGAACAAGTGTCAGAACTTTTAATTTTGGAAAGATATTTCAATCCAAAAATTCACTTTTTTCAATTGCATCTATTGGATTACATGGAATGTTTGAAGTGGGATTATTAAAAAAGATACAGTAAAATTTCACAAAAATGGGGTACGATGTAGAACATGACCCCTTTTGCCAGTAACAAGTGTCAGAACTTTCTGAACTTTTACATTTGGAGAGAAATACTTATACAAATTTTCATATTTTTCAATTGCCATCTATTGGATTACATGGAACGTTTGAAGTGGGGTTATTAAACAATGCTACAGTAAAATTTCACAAAAATGGGGTAGAATGTAGACCTGGACCCCTTCTGCCAGGAACAAGTCTCAGAATTTTCTGAACTTTTAATTTTGGAGAGATATGTCAATCCAAAATTCACTTTTTTCAATTTCCGTCTATTGGATTACATGGAACGTTTGAAGTAGGATTATTAAAAAATGCTACAGTAATATTTCACAGAAATGGGGTAGTATGTAAACCAGGACCCCTTCTGCCAGGAACAAGTGTCAGAATTTTCAGAACTTTTACAATTGGGGAGAAATTCTTTTCCAAACTTTCATATTTATCTATATTGTCAATTTTTCAATAGGATGTTATTACTGTATTTGTTTATATAGACCGTTTGGAGTTTTATCTGCATATGGTGCAGTGATATTTCATCCACACCATTTAAAATGTACATTATTTCCTGTTCTCTCATACACACGATTGTATTTTGATGAGAAAACAAAATGCGTGACACATGGGTATCTGATATTTCAATATTACAGAAAGCGACATGTCATGTGAACGTAACAAATTAAAAAATAATAAAAAAAACTAATTTCAAATCACCAACTTTGTTCAATTTCTCACTTGAGTCGTATCTCTTAGAAGCAAATTATAGCGTTTGCAAACCGCGAAACCATCCGATCATATAACGCAACCGATTTAAGGTAGACCGGAAATTTCGAATCGGGAGCCAACTTCAGCGTCGTTGCCATACAATTGTTAGCCTAACCGTGTTTGTGCTATCGCCTTGCTGCGCGATTGTTGTGGTCATATGAGCTAGATTTCTGTAACAAAGTGCGTATGCAGACGCATATTCATATTCGACCACATATTCACGTAAAAATGCATAGAAACATTTTTAATGTTCTATTTTCTCAAAGATTAGCAAGAAAGCTAGTGAAATGATCTTACATAAATTTCATTTGGCGATCTTCGTTCACCCGGTTCCTTTTGTTTCGCAAATGAGTAGCCTAATTAGCAGCGTAAATCGGACAGTCTGTCATCAAAAATAAAATTGATGAAGAGTGTTAGGCCTACTTGAGGCCATCGCATGAAGAGATAATACATACATAGTGTATAGTGCTCATTATCTAGGCTTCACCAAGATCATGTCTGCAGTGTGGTATAACGCATTTTGGTTTTACAAATGGGTGTTCTTTTATTTTATTTTTTTAATATATATTTTAATTACGGTGAAAAGGAGATGCGTCTTTTCGATTCCCAGTTCCCAACCTGCTGCAGGTGTGCGATGATGCTTTTTCCTAGGGAGGTCAGTTTTGGCGATTTTTTAGAGAACAGAGTTTGGCGGTTTATTTTTAATCCATAATGGCATAAATACAACAGTATAATAAAATAACCATATATAAATCGCTGACTTTCCAGAAAATGAAAGTTGTGTCATTTAATACGATGTTAAAAAAATAGCTGCTTCCCTCGGCTGGTAACTGCATTGGGAAGAAAGGATCCATGTGTTTTTTGGCCAATTGTTTTCCGTTTCAGGAACAGAAATGAAAAAGCAGGAAATGAATGAGTGTTTGATATTAATTTTAAAAACATAAATCGAAAAACGAGAATCAATTGGTTATATGTGTTGCTGACTGATATTAAACATACAATTACATAAAATTAACTTGCTGTTTTAAAGTTTATGGTGTTATGTTCGGATTTCCGTTTTCTAAAGGAGAAGGGAAGAATTCTAAGTTCCTCAGGGCAGCTTTACATTATAGAACACCTAAATATATGAAAGCATGAATAAGCAATTTTTATTATAACAAAAACGTGTAATAATATCTTCAATGAGGTTAGATTTTTTTATAATGACCGAACTGACTTGGGTGCAGCGTTAGGTCCAGGCACAAATGCTCGTAAACGAAGTCAAATTACCTGTTAAAGTGAACCCAGATGCCAATTTCGTTTTAATGTTTCTGCGTGGAACGCCCGTGAATACATTGTTGGGAAAAATCCCCAAAACGGGTTTGACATCCTTATTAGGATCTTACGACTGTTGTAATGATATATAAAAAAAGAGAGAGTTACCAGATCCTTAAAAAAATTTGAATGGCTTCTATGCTGATACCAGCCCGATATCAGCTGGTATTAGGGCTTTATTTTTCCCAAGTAGCCTACTAATGTTATCTTAAAATCACAGAGCTAAACTCATTTTAAGACTGCGAATCACCCCGAAATGCAACGCGGCGTGACGTCAAGTAGCTTACAATGCAGAATAGTGGAAGCTGTCCTTATGAGGAAATATTACACTCCGCTGCCCTGTACTGTCAGAACCCCGCATCCATTTTTTTCTGGCCGGCAGAACTTCCGCCGCAGAGGCAAAAGTGTCATCTGAAACCAGTGACCACTGTACCACCTCATCTGTGAAGCATGGTGGAGGTAGTGTTATGGTGTGGACATGTATGGCTGCCACTGGAACTGGTTCCCTTGTATTTATTGATGATGTGACTGCTGACAAAAGCAGCAGGATGAATTCTGAAGTGTATAGGGCTATATTATCTGCTCAGATTCAGCCGAATGCTTCAAAACTCATTGGATGGCGCTTCACAGTGCAGATGGACAATGGCCCGAAGCATACTGCGAAAACAACCCAAGACTTTTTTAAGGCAAAGAAGTGGAATGTTCTGCAATGGCCAAGTCAGTCACCTAGCCTGAATCCAATTGAGCATGCATTTCACTTGCTGAAGGCAAAACGCCCCAAGAACAAGCAGGAACTGAAGACAGCTGCAGTAGAGGCCTGGCAGAGCATCACCACGGAAGAAACCCAGCGTCTGGTGATGTCTATGGGTTCAAGACTTCAGGCAGTCATTGACTGCAAAGGATTTGCAAAAGTATTAAAAATGACAATTTAATTTATGATTATGTTAGTTTGTCCAATTACTTTTGAGACCCTAAAATTGGGGGGGGGGGTTGTAATTCCTACATAGTTCATACAATATTTTTTGACAAAACGCTTAAATTAAAGCTGAAAGTCTAAACTCAAATCTTGATTGTTTCATTTCAAATCTATTGTGGTGGCGTACAGAGCCAAAATGATGAAAATTGTGTCACTGTCCAACTACTTATGGACCTGACTGTTAACACTCTGTGTGCACCACCCTGACTGCTACATTCTGTCTGCCACACCCTGACAGCTACACTCTGTCTGCCACACCCTGCCAGCTACACCCTGTCTGCACCACCCTTAATGCCTCCGATAGGATGTTCAGTAGCCATTTTGCTAGCCACTACTTAGATCC